>NC_133900.1:63221142-63527642 GCF_964199755.1 Larus michahellis | reverse complement strand
ACTGTGTTTGTTGTCATTTTAGCTACACTAAACTTGGCATCGAATTACTCAGCAACATACTGAAAAGCTTACTCTGGTGGTAGGAGGGTAATCGAATTGTCAGCAAAGATCAGTAAATTAATGTTAACATTTCCTGTTTGAATTCTCTAGTTCTTCAAATCCTGCTCATAAAACAAGGAGAAAGGCTTAATGGAAAATGTGCTAGAAGCCTGATTAGAATTTAAATGTATGAAAAGTGCTCTTCAGTGTAGCAGACTTATAAAAGTGGTTTTAAAAATTAATCCCTAAATGTTTTTACATATTCCTGTACCTACCAACTAACTTGTTACCAGAGACTCAGTCATTCTCCAGAAAAAGCCTTCTGTCTCACCAGCATGCTTTTTGTCTGCTTTTACTTGCCTTTCTTTGCCTTTCCTTGTTTTATCTTTTTTTTTTTTTAACCTTTTTTATATACTTACAGACGTTAGTTTTCAGTGATTGTGCACTGGTATGATGTCTTCAGATAAGATTTTCTTTTTCCATTGTTATATATATTTGCAGGAGTAGCAAAAATAGAGGCAGTAGTAATTTTTGTGGAAATACTGAGGTTAGAGAATGTACCAAAAAAAAAAAAATCCTGATATTTCTGATGTGCCAAAAATTTTCTTGGCTGGAAAATTTGCTTCCCTTAATATGCCCACTTACCACATAGTCTTTAAGTATATTTGTGCAGAATGCACTGGTTTTAAAACAATACGTCTAAGACAAGACCAATGACTAGCTCTGCAGTCAAGTCAGAGATATAGCTGTAATACAAGGTAACTGAGTCTTCACAAGACAAATGGCTCAGACACGAATACTGAAAATATTAGCATCCATCAATCTTTTCCCTGTCTTCCTTTGACCTCTATCGAAAAATGGCCTCTCTTCAAAGTATTCATTCCCTTACCATGAAGTTGCACCTGGAACTGAATATGGACTGGAAGGGACAATAAGGATGAACAAGACAGTTATTCATGACCCTCTTGAAAATAAGTGTTTCTTACAAGTTACATAGATGTAGTTACACAGATGCCTATCTGACCTCTAGTCAGATGGGTACTGACGGTATAAAAGTCTAAAAAAAATTGCTACCCATGGAAAGAAATGACAAGATTTCTTCAACAGAAATAAATAAATTTGATTGCGGAGATGTTTTTCATGACCATTGTTAAATTATTTATTTATTTATTTATTTTTACAGAGGAGCATGCATTTTTCTACAGTGTACTGCTTTTTTTCTTTTTTTTTGGGGGGGGGGCAGAGGGAGAAGGGGGGTGGGGTTGTTAACTACTTGCAGCAGAGCCAAAGCTGAATCTGGTACTTTGCTTAGTAAGCAAGAGTAGAGCCTGCAGGCTGCTGGAGGGTCCCTGCAGGAGCTCAACCTCTGTTTGAGAACTGCTGCCTGCAAAGTGGAGTTTGGCTGGCTCTTGTGACTGAAGAGGTAGAAGGGAGTGGAGAGGCAAAATTAGTACTTGCAACTAACCCTAATATGTGAGGGTTGATGAACCCATAATGCTGTATGCACAAGGTCTCTGTAGATATCTTCCCAGCATATCACATACTTGACACGTTTGCCATTTCTGGACAAGTGCTACAATACAAAGGATGGAGCGGGTGGGCAGATTAGTAAGAAATACTTCTTACCAAGTATTTTTCTACCTGTTGAGGATATGTTTTTTCTAAGTATGGTTTACAATAGCCTTTACTTAAGAAATTCTGTCAGTTGGATTTGGATTTTCAAGTTCTTGTCTCTGTTTTTTACTACTCTGGATGGTATTTTCTAAAAGCTACCACAATGGTATAGAGGTGCAGAGATTTCTGCGTACCAAGAAATTGTGTGCGTTGGGTTCATTTGTGCTGAATGAGAAAAAACACAACTCTGTGCTGTAACTGTTGCGTTTTCTGTTTCTTTCATTCAGGAAGAAGATCCTCTGAAAAATAATATTCTAAAAGTGAGGGTGATTATGCAAGGAAGGAACAAAGAAATGAGGGGCATTTGGAGGCAATAGGGAAGTCAACATCTTGTTAGAGCTCTGCCTCAAGCAGCATTGTCTAAAGAAAAAATGATGTTCAGCAGAATCTCACCAGCTAATGCTAAAAAACATTATTCCATAGAGCATCTGGAAGAATATAATAAATGTGCCATTTAGAAAGGAGGGAGATATATTGTAAATCTTGCCCAGGGTTCTCTGTCAAATAATGCTGTTTAGACTGAACCGCCGTGACCTTGAATTCGCATTCACACATTGGCTGCATAATGCCTTTCTCAGTTAGCAATATGGTTAATGCCAAACTTGATCAATAAGATGATCAATTCTGCTTCAGGTAGATATTTGTTTTGTCAAACAGTATTCAGTGTGTAATATTTGTTACAAAAATGGGGGGAAGAAGGTACTCAGTGATCATAAAATTTGCTACATACCAGAGGCTCAGGGAAAACTGAATTATATAAAAGGGGAGTTAAATGTCATTACCCCTTATAGACCAAATAATTTGTTAATATCTTTGAAAAGCAGCTATGATCTACATGAAACATACAGCAGCCTAAATTAAAAGAAAAAAATACAGGATGAGCTGATTTTCCACAGGGTTATTCCAGTTTTAAGTCAACATAATTCACACCAAAACCTGATATGACATTACAGGGAATTTGCCCATTAAAAGCATAAGAAAGGAAAGATAGGAAAGTCTTCTTTTGAAAGTCTCTAGATTTTGCCATGTTTAGTTCTTTTGTATGTGTAATGACAATAGCAAGTCAATATTTTTTCCAAGAATTCGTTGAAAAATGCCTGATGTTTCCAGTAAGCAAAATATTATTTTGTCTATTTAAAGTGAGTAGAATTTGAGCTCGCTTTTCAATCTGAAATGGATGTGATGAATATTGCAAATCACGGAATCATGGAATCACGGAATCTTCAGAGTTGGAAGGGACCTCTAGAGATCATCTAGTCCAACTCCCCTGCTAGAGCAGGATTACCTAAAGCACATCCCTCAGGGCTGCATCCAGGCGGGTCTTGAAAATCTCCAGAGAAGGGGACTCCACAACCTCCCTGGGCAGCCTGTTCCAGTGCTCTGTCACCCTCACCACAAAGAAGTTTTTCCGTGTATTTGAACGGAACTTCCTATGTTCTAGCTTGTGCCCATTGCCCCTTGTCCTGTCACTGGGAACCATTGAAAAGAGCCTGGCTCCGTCCTCCTTAAACCCACCCTTTAGATACTTGTAAACATTAATCAGGTCCCCCCTCAACCTTCTCTTCTGCAGGCTAAAGAGTCCCAGCTCTTTCAGCCTTTCCTCATAAGGGAGGTGCTCCAGTCCCATAATCATCTTGGTTGCCCTTTGCTGGACTCGCTCCAGTAGTTCCCTGTCCCTCTTGAACTGGGGAGCCCACAACTGGACACAGTATTCCAGTTGTGGCCTCACCAGTGCAGAGTAGAGGGGGAGAATGACCTCCCTCGACCTACTGGCCACAGTCTTTCCTATGCAGCCCAGGATGCCATTGGCCTTCTTGGCGATAAGGGCACACTGCTGGCTCATGGATAATTTGCTGTCTACCAGGACCCCAGGTCCTTCTCCTCAGAGCTGCTTCCCAGCATGTCTGCCCCTAACCTATACTAGTGTTTGGCATTCTTCCTTCCCAGGTGCAGGACCCTACACTTGCTTTTGTTGAACCTCATTTGGTTCTTCTCTGCCCAGCTCTCCAGCCTGTCCAGGTCAAAGAGTACTTGTTTTTTTCATTTATACTTTCCAGTGTTCACAAGGAATACACCGTCTCACATTCATATGATACATGCGATTTATAGCTCCGTAGATCATTGTGGGAGGCTTTCTTGAACATTCAGGTTAATGGCTTTTTCAGTTGACAAAGTAACTGTTTTCTGTATGATGAGAGATGCATGCATAAACTAAGCACAGGAAGGTAAATAGGTAGTTTGCTTACTTTCTAATTTGAGAATACATGCTAATCTTTGGGTTTGCAGAAAATAGGCAGACGATATATAACAATGAAACTGGTTCTGGTCCCTCATTTGAGTAAGTTAAAGAATAAATGTGAAAGTATCATTTGTTCTTACCATACATGCCTTGAGTCAACAGCTGAGCTATGTTATACATTATTAAATACATTTAATCAAAGTAAATTTGAATCTTCAGCTGAAAATCATTTGAATTCCAACATGTGAAGAGAAGGTGTTGCTGTGATTTTACAAAGAGGTTGAGACAGTTCACTCTGACTAAACACAAGGTTCAGCCTGACATTTCAAGCAGTTTCTAATTTGCTCCTATTGTCAAATGAAGGAAAAAATAGGGGTTTTTTGTTCAAACAACAATTATTTCAATGGATTTAAATGAGTGAACATGATGAATGTTTCATCATGTTTAAATATATAAATACACACTTTACATAGTATACAGATGCCTGCAATTTTCCCTTATTGCAAAAAAAATGAATAGTTTTCCACCTATATAGAAAGACTTATAATGAGTAATGTGGGTCTTGGCAATACATCAGCTTCAAAACAAGTTTTAAAATATATCATTTTGTTTTACTTACTGTCAAAAGAAACATGGTAGCGTTATGAAGTTCAAGTGTTGTCTTGTAAGATGCCTGGGGTGAAATCCTGAACTCACTGAGATCAACAGGAATTTTGTCGTTAACTTCAGTGGCTTAAGTTTATATGTGTTTATGTGTCAGAACAGTGATTGGAAGCATAAAATCTCAGTCCCACATGGGAGCCATTTCTGAATCTACAAACCTGAGAAATGACTCGACCAAATACAGAAAAAAAACCTTTTACCACAAGATATGTAAACTGCAAGACCCAGCACTCTAAACACTAATGATTTTGCTTAGATGTTTCCAGTGCCTATGTCATGTTCAAGTAGCAGAAATACAAGTAATTTATTTCTAAATAGATCCAGTGAGAGTATTAGCCTCTTATGGCTATGATTCCAGCAGATGTTGATTGTCAGCACTGATACTATACCAATATTTTCTTTCCAGCATTCAAAATGTACTATATTAATGTGAACCGAAGTCTCAACTTTTCACTTTGTAAGAAACAACAGGCAGGTCCCTGAAGGCATAGCTTTAATTTACATACAGATTGAAGGTATGACTGGTACTTGTGTTATCTGAACACCTCCAGTAGTACTGTCTCCTGAACTGTATGGAAATACATATTTAGTTAGGACTGTATAGATTTAAAAATCGTACACCCAGGTTGTATTTTTCTGTGTTTAAATATTAGTCCTCATCTTCCATGAATGGAAAATAGTGTTGAAAAAATGGAAAAAAAAAATCAGCTCCATGTGAAGCACATTTTTCTGCAGCAATAGACATACCATAAGTAATGGATTTATGTCCGATGCCTTGCACTATGAAGCAATCCTTGACAGAGATAAATCAGCCTGAGAAAACTGAAAAATACATGAATCAAAAGAAAGGGGCAAAAGGAAAAGGTATTAAGACCAGATAAGTACAAAAATAACTAAGTTAACTGAATAAACATTATGAAAACAAAATATAGCCAAGGGAATAGTAAGGAAGTAGCATAAATACTTCAAAGCAAGTTTTATTTTCATGAAAAACAATACTATGATTAGTCTCAGTTTTCTAGCCTAAAGGTATTTTTCTAAAATTCTTTTGTACATTATTCATATTCTTAGTATAAAGAGCCATGTTGGCTCTGTTACGATTGGTAGTAGGGTAGCAACAGAAAGAGCTGTTTTGCTTTCTGCTTTGCATTCTTTCGTTAAAGTGGGCTCGAATGGTAAAGTGGCAATGGAATTTGGCACTCAAGTGTCTACCTTCGGTCTCACAGCTAGAATTTGATTCCCAGCATTCACAGTATCTTTTGAAAATGATGAGTCAGACAGATGCTGGCAGACTTCCAGATCTTGGTTACATGTGTGAAAGGACACTGTTTTTCTTTTAAAGAAGGGAAAGAAAGAAAGAAAAAAAATCCCAGATGAGCAGTCATAGTTTTGTGCCCAGACAGAAGAAGGATGAACTGAATTTGCATTAGAAACCACTGCACCCAATTAGGGAGCAGAGGAATGTACAGTAGTCATAAGACATTTTATGCATTTCCAGTTCTCAACAGCAGGAGAGGAAAGAAAGTTTATAAGTATTATTTTTGTTTTAAATAAGAGTTTTGTAAGGTTGAAAACAATCCATTAATATTTTTTTAATATTAAATAATAAAAGAAATATATATCTTGAAAGATATAAGCTCACTTTTCACCTTCGACCAACTACCAATTAACATAACTATGTTGATCTCAGAGACATTTTTCCTCATTTAAACCTATGTGAGCTAGAGATATGATGTGAATCTTGTCACAGGGAGAAACAAGTGCTGGTACCACCAGCAGAACCACTTTGCCTGGTAAACAAAGGATTGAGATGCGGAATCTGAGTCCAATCTGGTTTCCAAAACTCCCCCAAATTCAGGAAAGGTTGGATATGATATTTTTCATTTAAACCAAAGCCACTAATTTCCAATGAACTAGTGAAAGGGGTAAAGGGTTCAGATTCATTTTATGCCCCGCACAAGGGTGACCTCTCCTGGCCGAGGACAAAACTGTTAAATGTTCTCCCCTGAGTTTTCAATCCTTTTTTTAGCTTAAATCAAATTACTCCCCTCTGAAAGGAAGTACCCAAAACTCGATTTCCTAACACTGTGACCTTATTCATCAAAAAGAGGCGAAGTCCAAATGTGGATGTTGTTCAATCTGTCTATTGGATCAATCTGGAGTATGCCGTGATTTATTGGTACTTATGGTACATTCTAAGTTACCCCAGCAGCAGACTATCTGGCTCTGTGATTGCCACTTTTAAGACTTAAAAAGTTCAGAGTGAAAATCTGCAAGCAAAAATTAGTGTTGAATTATCAACTGTCTTTGCAGGTGAAATTGATGCAATTGCATGCACAACTATAGATTCCCTACTGTATTTCCAAAGTAGGTGGTTTTGTCGGTAATGTCAGTAAAGGAACTGCAAATGTAATGGCAGTAAAGGAACTTCAGGGCCATCCCCAAAGGATATCATAGGCCAAATAATGTTGGATGAGAGTCCAGAAGACTAAAACAAAGAAAAGTGAAATCCTGACCAGCAGAGTTTTGCAATCAGGCTCAGCAACACCACAGGCCATCCCTAAATCTTTAAACACTTTACTGATATTTTAAACTATTCTAAAAGTACAATATCACGTAAGATGGGAAAATATTTCAGGTGAAACATTAAAGCAATAATATTTATTTTTTACAGTAATAATTTACTCAGATTTTCTCAGCAGAAGTGTTCTGGAAAGCAGAATCATGAATAACCCTGTAAATGATCAGTTCCAAATCATTTTGAAAACTATCTTCTTTTACTATTCAGATGAGAATACAGATGTAAAGTCTTAGTTATGGTTGGTGGTTACCATAAGACAAAAGTATAATATATAAAGAGCTGCTTAAATATTTTCAGTGCAATGGCTGAGACTTCTTAAATATTGTAGCTGTTATAACAGATGAAGTTCCATCTGTGGTTGGTAGTAACGCAAGTTTAATTCAACATCGTGTTAAAGTAATTCTCTGGTTGATGGAGTTTCAATCTATCAGGCACTAAAAGGGGGCCTCTTTCAAAGCAAGTTTAGAAATTTTGTTCTGGGGACAACGAAACATGCGAATAGCATTGCTGAAAGACGTTTTAATAGTTGATGCTTTATGACATCAGTTCTCAAATTCAGAATTCCCGAGACATAGAAGCAGCACAACTAAATTGATTCTTTATTCTCAATTGCTTTTTGAAGTATTCTTTGCAAAAGACACCTGTCTTTATGTCTGAGGAGCTAATCTAACATCATTGTACTTCCTGGATAAACATCCTGAGTATTTTTAGAATTTTATTTAATACCTCATTATTTTAAGCTTAAAATTTAACTTAATAGAATAATAAATCCTTTGGAAATACCTACGCTGTGGTGTTAACTGAGGGTCTAAAACTGTACTAGAGGCAAAACACTCTGCCTTCCCACCAAGGGATGAAGATATCTGAATTTCCAACAGGTACAAAGGGGACAGGTTTGAGTTCAGGTCCCATCCGGGAAAAGGTTTGAGCTTAACAGACTTAGACTATTCAGTGCTGTGAACTCCAGCCCAGCTTGGACACAGATAACAGAGTTGTCTAACTGTAGTTTTATTGGCTCAATTCATCTAGGATTTCTCTTTGTGGCTGAAAAGGAGCTTTGAATATATAGGGAAGATTTGGTCACTGGGAGCTGAAATGCTTTACTTTATTGAGGAAACATCTGGAAAACTTAGATACTTTCATATACGATGTTGGCAACATCAAAGCAGCACTCCAATCATATTCAGATATAATTGGGAAGTCATTGAAAATCTTTCCATTATAACTTCTAAGGTTCCCCAGCTGCTAAGAAAAACACTGCCACACCGCCACTGGCAGCCACACACAGACCTGTTCGAGGGCTCTGCCTCATACAATTCAAGTGGCTGGGAATCTCGCCGCTACCACAGGAAACGGGCAATTTCCAGGATACCTCTATTCAGGAGGAGAGCCTTTGTAAAACACTTGGCTTTTTGATTGAAAATATGGAGCATGGTGGGATTAAAGAAAATTAATTCAGTCCCCAAAATGAACTCTTGCAAATTTGAAGCCCATTGCCTGGTTCCCCCTGTTTCTCTAGGGGAAAGAGAGATGAGGAGAGTCACTATTGTTGAAAGCTTTCGGTTTAATTTTCTCACGTGAATTAATTCATCATGTCTAACGCTGAGAAATAACTAATGTGTGAGATGAGTGTGTATATGTGTGGCTTTGAAAAGAAAATACTGGCTTGAAATACTGCTTTCTTTTTGATACTCAGATGCAGAAATCCCAGGAACCATTTGAGAAATGCCACTCCACGCTGAAGGGTTAATTTTTGGTATGTGCTACCAAAAGCATTTATTAGTGCTATCGTACAATCTTTTGTCTGTTTTTGATGTGTAGGTGTAGATTTATTTCTTTTGAGTGTTTCTATTTAGAGGTGACATTTCAATTGTGCACTCAGACACAGGAAAAAGAAAAGAATAGATAAATTGTATGGAGGAAATATGATATGAAATCTGAGACATTACAGAATTTGCCAACCTTCTGGCAATCTTACTTTATTTCAGATTTTACTGTCCTGCATCTGAATTTGTGTTACATTTTGTAATGCAAGCAAAAATTCATATTTAATAAGATATTATAATTTTAAAAGACCAAATACATATATGAAACGGGGCAGCATGCAGTAACACTTTCAAAACTCCATGTTTGTGTCACAATATGTATACTTTCGTATACATACAGTGACAACTTATCAATTTAGAAGAATTTTCACTGAGAATTTTACAAGAAAGTTGTTTTATAAGAAAAGGAGTCAGGCAATCATGATTTCACTTTTCATCAGTTCAGAGGAAAAGGATATTGGGGGTTGGGTAAAAGACAAAGTCAATAAGTTGCTTCTTTACTAAATTTTTTTTCTACAATTTATGCTTTAATTGGTCTCACCTTCTGCGACTCTAATGCAAAAGTGCTTTGTTGTTAACTCTATAGGAAGCAAAAGACTACACTCTTTCTCTTTTGAATCAGGCAGCATTGCCCTTCAGCCTCTTTAGATGAGATATACCCTTTTCAAGGAACCGCTTTTGAGAAATATATATCTATTCTTTTTTTCCTTCATTTAGGCTGGACTGTGCTAAAGCCAATGCCAAGATCTCTTCCAGTATGCAAAGGGTCCAGACAGATGTTAATCTGATGGTGTGCCTCTGTTTCATTCATGGGGCATAACGTTAAAAATACACACAATAAATTAATATATAAAACCTTCTACTTCCTACTTGCAAATAGGTAGCTTTTTCCTGTTCTTTCACTAGATCTTCCTCAGGAAATACCGGCAAAGTTGCCTAATACTTCCAAACTTCTGTTGGAGTCCATCTCCTTGAGAAATGAGGTTTTGGTGAAGGCTGGCTTTGGAGTTGTATGTCTGCCATTACAGAAGTATTTTATATTATCCTTTATAAGACTGTCATTGTTTGTAACTGATAAAAGATTTGCTAGAAGCTAGAGAAGTGGGCTACAATAATTGAAAAATCAAGGAAAACCTAGGACAGATTTCTACCTCTAACTCAATGGAAGAAACAGGGCACTTGATCTACATGTTGTAATTTTCCTTCCCTCTACAATAAAACCCTAATGTTATCTTAAAATATCCAATACAGGACTTACCTTTTTCACTTGTGAGACACGCTGCTGTGAGGGACTCTTGAATTTTTCCTATCTTCTTTGAGTATTCCATTTTTTATTTGGTAATTATCAATACGTGCATGCCTATAGCACAATTCAGTCCCAGGAATTAGTCTTGAAATGATCCTATGGTCAGTGTAGGTTATACAGAAAAAAAATAGCAAAATTGAAAATATCAAAACTGAAGTAGTTTATAAGAGGAAGAAGAGAAGTAATTTCTCAGGACTTTACCTATTTCAAATGAGGATATTTAGGTAGTAACACCTCAGCCAGTGATGGGACACATTAAACTTTAATACTGCATTTGGCTTTCACACATCAGCAGAGTCTGATATTCTGAGCATTTTTGTTGAAAGCATCACTAATTTAATTTGTCCATATCATGCAAATCTGCCATCCTTTATTTCCCATTCTTCAGACTTTTTCAATGAATTGTATAACCACAACGGTTCTATACAATAAGTACTTACAGGCTTCCATCAAGAGGTATTGAAACAAACTCATTAAAAAGTTTGCCTATCTAGTATCTTCCCAAAATTCAGCACAAGGTAATCACCAGAATTACTTAAGAGTCCTCCCGAGTGTTAGACCCCTGAAGATCTGAAGGCAACAGCAGTGGTACCACTTGGCTGAAGCACATCCCTTGATCCTTCTGTGGTTTTAAATAAATCAGCACAATAGGAAAATGGCTCAGAGATCTAGTTCATCAGGATAACCTTCAAGTCTGACCTCCAAACCTGTCTCATAACCTCAGCCACTTGGCTATTTGTTTCCCTGTGTGAATGAAAGTAATTTCTCATTCATACATGCATGCATAGATGCATTTGTTCCTATCCTAGTAATCCTGTGCTGGTTAAAATCCTCTTTGACGAGGAAGTTGACCAGATCTCATTTCAAAGCTAAGTCTGTTCTTAAAGCTAGGACATACTAGATCCTCTTTAGACCATAGTTTGTTCTTTATGGTGGGTCTGTTGAAATAATTTTAGCTTCCCATAAAGTAAATCAAGTTCTAGAAGCAAATAAATATCTGTAAGATCTTCTTAATTACAAACAAGAGATAAAGTAATATACTGTCCCATATCCAAGATTCCATAACTGTAAATTTTGAAAACATTACCAGTACATACAACTGAGCAGTTTTAATAATCTGTCAGGAGAGGATCTTACCAGACAGTCCTTTAACCAGGGCCAGGGTTTCTGTTTCAGACAAGATGGGACTGTTGGGCTTTTGAGTTCTAACTAACACACTGTTCCATCGTAACCTCAATATATCAGATGGGTCAATCAATACTACACAGCTAAAAGTGCCTACTCATAGTGTCTTTAAGAAAACTGCAAGCTCTGCTCGAACCTTTCAAATAAGCCGTATATTAGAATGAAGAGGACTGTGGGTTTAGGTCATCACCTGACATTCTGGGCAACAGATTTCAGGTCAGAAGCCAGGTCAGCATCCACTTCTCAGATCTGCACTCCCACAGATGGTTAGATCTCACATGTCATAAATCAGGTAAAAGATCAAATTCTAATACATCCAGGAAACCAAGAGGTATATTTAAAAGTCTTACGTCATCCTGTCCAGTATTTCCCTTACCAAAAGAGAGGCTTAACCTCTAGCTTCAGATCTGGAAGCTACATTGTCAACTTCGGTGATCTGTTCATGCAGCAAGGTTAGTCTAGCCGCAGTCTTTGACTTTTCAAAATATAAAGGTGGATACATAGTCATCCACCTTTCAAGGTTGCCTTCTAAAGTTCTTTTAGAAGTAAACCTAGTGTTATACCGTTTCTTTGGTTCTTATGGAGTATTTTCATTTTCATTGTCTTCCTGTCTATTGTTAACAAGGCCAATCACAGACACAATTTGCTGATACAGCTACAGAGAGGACATCTTGAATGCCATACTTCAGACATGGCAGTCTGCTAAATATGTAAAAACAATGATAATTGGCAACTACTTCCCAACGTTCAGATCACGCTACTCTGTCATGGGAAGGGAGCCCCTCCCACCCCACTGCCGTCCCCAGTCTTTCTCTTCATCAACACTAACCTGCTTCATCCTCCACCCTCCCAGGGGAAGGGAAAAAACCTAAAACCTTCCCCAGCCACAAACATATATGTAAATTTCTATGACTTTTAGAGGCTGGAAACTCACCAGCCCTGGATGATTCCCAGCACCTGTGCATGGTTTCCTTACAAAATGAGACCAGCTGCCTTTTTAAGGGCCCCAGAACTCCCATGCTCTGTAATACTGGAGTGGGGGAGAAACAAATTTCTTAAATTTTACTTAAGCAAGCACTAGAGTGGAAGATAAATTAGAGCTTATGGACTCATGAACAAGAGGTTAAGCTGAAGGCAGAAATAGAGTAAGGGCAAACTTGGGCAGGAGTAATGGGATCTGCTGTAAATCAGGAAGGAACAGTGAAAGAAAAGAACAATAAGTCTGAAGGAAAACAAGTATTCTGAAGATGATGTAAAACGTAGGCTAGGAAGGAAAATGATACTAACTAGGCATGAATAAAGGAAGAGGCATGAGATGCAGTAGAAAAAGGGAGACTTGAATTAATATAAACACGAGCAGAGTATATAGAGAGGTAAAAGTCACTTCCGCACATAAACAAGGAAAATAAAAGCATGACTGTTGAATGTGTTATAATTACTTGTTTTATGGTGAAAACTGGAAATATTTGCTTGTAAAGAGGAACAACTTTAGAAATTATTTCAAAAGTGGAGTTTGGATGTGGTAGACCAGAACAGCTGCTCAGAAGCCATTACAGTCCATTGTGCAAATTTCTCTTAGTTCAGTGCTTATTGGCTTAATAGAGTGCTCAGCAGGAATCCTTATGGTCCCCTCTATTAATCTTGCTGTCAGCCCTGCACAAATTCCACACTTCAAAAAAAAAAATATCCCCAGCTCCCCCTACACTTACAGCATGACAAGAATGCAGAGGGAGTCAGACCCACTCTTCCAAAAAGCGAAGGGGGCTGCACAGTGAAGATACTGTGCATTGCAGAGGTAACAGGGGAAAAGGAGGCGCATTGTTGTGCCTGGCTTCCTCTCATTCCCTTTCTCTTTATCTAAACACTTTATTTTTTCTGACTCTGTGTTGCTTTTCACAGAACCAGTGTTTTCATCTCTTCTAAAGTGAAATAGGTATGTCCCTCATCACATCCCGAAACACAAGAGACGGAGCGTTCTACTCTTCACTCATCCTTATCTGCCTCTTCCACGCAAAATGATCATATAAGGAGAGCTACTAGCCCAAGGACTGACAGAAATCTTCTTCATGTCTGTTTCCACAAAAGGATTACTGCAGAAAGGCATATAATTTTTCCCTCTGCGGTCAAAGCAGAGCATATTAGCTTGTTTTTTAAACCCACTCTGGTGCACTCACACAGCTTTTGGAATGGTGATTCATAGGCAATGTCCATCTACAAGGCAGTGAGCAGAGAAGCCTCAAATAGCTAGAGGAAAGGTTGCATTGAAATTGCATGGGATATTTTTCTAAAAATATCTTCATTATCCAGTATATGCAAAATAGATCCTGAAACATCATTAATTTCATGTTTTCCCTTCATTCCAGTGCATGATAAATTGTCAGAGAGCTTTTCTTCCAAATTAGGTAAGCTTTGATTTATCTTTGAACTAGACTTCAGGCTGGGGCAATTTTTTTCTAATTGAACTGTAGTCCCTAGAAAAACTGCAAAGAGCTGTTGACATAACCTTAACCACTGTGGTTCTGACGGTTTGTTTAGCATAGACGTTTGCTTTGGAATAGTGAGTTTAGAGAAAAATCTGTGCATATTGCACTCCACAAAGCACATGAATATCTGTGACTTTATGCAGTAGTTATTGCAAAATACTTAAACTTTCATACATATCGAAGATTGCAATCTAGCTCATTTTGCTATAAAACC
The DNA here is from genome assembly GCF_964199755.1 of Larus michahellis. Lineage (NCBI taxonomy): Eukaryota > Metazoa > Chordata > Aves > Charadriiformes > Laridae > Larus > Larus michahellis. Next base: position 63,513,432 of record NC_133900.1, on the reverse strand, counting down.
AGAACTTTGGTATCACTGCAGAGCTTTGTCCTGGATCCTGCCCTGAACTTCATCCTCTTGAGATTACTCTATGAAGAATTGTTACGATTACATTAATTTCTTCTGTTCCATTTGGAAAGGCTTTTACTTACCAGAACTTTTCATGATGCATCTGAGTTGTGCATCTGAAGATGAGGCTGAATTTTCCATGTGTAGTAAATGGAATGAATAAAGCAGCAGAATACAGAATGCTATGCAAATTATTCACAGGATTTAGGATGTTTGGTTATGTCTTGCATTAATCAGTATGGTTTTAATCACACTTGCCACAAATGGAACACATTTTTTTACTAAAGGATCAAGGATCCAAATTTGAAGATAACAGACTTTTACCATGTTTTGTACCTTCTGTCATGACAGATCAAGCTATCATTCACTGCACGATGTGTATTACTCTTTTAACAGTAATGTTAGTTTTCTTCAGGGCAACGTCATAACAAATAAATATAAAGCATAAATGTGATGTCTTTATATCCTTAGCATCTGAGGTGTGAGATCGCCTACATTAGCAACTGCCCTTGAGCTAAACAAGATACCCTGAAAATTCAGATCTGTAGAAGATTTTACTGTTGTTCTTGTGGCTAAGAATTTATAGATAAACTGGTGCCAACTTTTACTATGTATGTAGCTTGGGTTTTTTGGATTTTGTTCAACTTCTAAAAGCCTGTTTTGACAGCACAGATTTGTCTATGTGTAAAATAGCTTAAAGACAGGCAGAATGCATCTTCCCATGTATTTGAAAAGAACATATGAATTTGAAAGGCTCTCTGAAAGAAAGATTTAAAAAATATTACAGGACAAACGTGGAGTTACTTGGAGTAAATCAGCACAGCTCTTTCAAATTCAAAGTAGCCACACTGATTTATACCAGATGAGGATCTGCCCATAATAAAATCAGTTTAAAATTTAAATATTTATACAACTGAGGTATTACAGAAAGTTTAAAAGTAAAAGACTTTTCTTAATCTTTCCAGTCAAAGTCCCATGACTTTTTGTGGTTACTGGTATGTTTCCACCATGCTATATTTTTAACTGAGTTACTGGTTCTTAATTTGCTGCAGACCGTCATGTATCTGTATCTGTGTGTAATTCTGAGCTGAACAAATTAAGATGAATAAAAATAAAGTTATTTCTTTTTCTAAAAGAGCTTTAAAATTAACAAAATGTAATTGCCCTTGGATTACAAATACAAGGTGATAAGTAGAAAGGCAAGGTTTGTTAACATCTAACATCTGAGCAGTGAAAAGAATTCTCCACAAAAAATCGAAGGAAATTTCAGCACACTTATGTCCAACTGAAGGCTCTCCATAAATCTAATGTCGTCACCCTTTGAGTTCTCCCTCTGGATGGTGGTTGGGCCCCAAGTTCTGTAGATCGCTTTTCCCAGACATGTTCTTGTATTTATTGGCAGCTCCCTGAAGTCGAAGTCTTATTCTGTGTTGGAGTTCCTGTCTGCAAACTGAAGGTATTTTGACTAAAAGTTCTAGATTAAAGGTGTTTTGTTGAGGACATCTAAGTACAGTCTTGTGTCCTGGTCCATATATACCTCAAGAAACATGTGAGTCAGTAGTTTTAATGTTTTGTATAGTTCTTATTGCTGATCCATAGTCCAGATGTTCCAGCAGAAGTTATCTGGAAGCAAATACTCTGCTTGGGACTGTTTTTTTAAATACAAAATAATGAGTCGAGTCATCCGCCTGGAATAACGAAAAGAATTCCCCCTCCTCCATGAGAACAGCTCAGCTTAGTTCACTGATCTAGCAGAAAAAAAATGTAAATCCTCTGAACTTTCACAGTGCCATCTGATTTGGGAAGTACTTAATACACACTGCCTGTTCAGCCAGTTGTCCAAGTTGTCCAAGTGTTATTGAAAGTGTCTGGGGTTTCTTTACACAGATAAGTATATTAGGACTGAGTTTCAACTAAGAAAATTAAAAGGTGCTTAAGCATTGCTGGAATGTCAGCCATTTAGTCTTTGCTTTTGCTTACAGGAAGCATACATAAGGAGTTCTCCACTGCAGACCCATTTCCAGGGCTCACTTTTTCATACAAATATGCCTGTACATAAGCTGCACATCTGGAGCTGTTGATCTTTGATTTTTATATGAGCTGAATGAGCTGCCTAAATGAGCATGCACTTTCCAATGGTCTTTTAGTCAGTATGTCGGCTACCCACCTTAGTCATACTATAACTGAACCCTTCTACATTTTAGTTAAAATTTCCCTTTGTAATTCAGATTATGATTGTTGCTGTTCTGACTTTCCAGATGTTTTACTTGGCATAGGTTCATTTCAAAACCTTTTTCAGTACAAATATCACTAATTTGAACCATCCAGATCCACTAATTATAGATATTTCTGGAATCAGAATGACTTCCACACAGTAACATCAGTATATTAGATGCTTGTTTAACATAGAAAAATATGGAGATGAAAAATTAAGAGTTGATCTGTAAATATAAAAATTAAAATAACAGTATAAACTCCCCCCTCCCAAAAAAAAATGCTTTTGATCTCTTTAAATAGTAGTTTCAGAGGTTTTATTCAGAGTTTTATTCAGAATACTCTTAAATGAAGTAGAGTTCAAAACAGCTGTTATATACAGAATGAAAGTGTTTGAAGTGTTGCATACAGCAACATTTTTGGTGAAGGGTATTTTTTAATCATATCAAAAGATAATGGTCTGAAGTTTAACAGCTCAAGTATACTAGGCAAATGTCTATTTTAGGTGCATATATTTACATCTGAATATAATATTATGGCCCTTCACAATCTTAAATATATTTATTTATTCTTACCAAAAATCCTATCAGGAAGTAATATTATTTTATTAGTCTATGACGTTATTTTCCACTAATAAAGAAAGAATAAACAGTGTGTTAATGAAATTCATAGATTATATCAATTTGGGAGAAACTAATTCCAGATTATGGTCACAATAACACATGGGTTTTTTATTATTCCTTTTCTTTTACTCACATATGCACAGAAAAGCATATTCATTAATATATCTGATTATAGTATTATGTAATTTCATAACTACTACTCTATAAGGTTAACCTTTCCCCTGTTAGAGGAGAATGTCAAATTGCTGCAATAAGGATTAATGGTAACTTCTAAATTACCTTTATTGACATTAGGAGCCCTTAAGCGTGGCATCTGCAGGTGAGAAAACATAATATGTTACAAACCCTCAACATTTCTCAACTAAATGACACAGTAGCTGCTAGTAGCATAACAGACTCCCATATGCAGCCAGACCATACACAATTAGGCAAAATGCAAAAATTATGAATGAAACGGAGTCTTGGGATTTGTCCTGAAAGACACTGTAGCTGAACTTTGCCATAAAACATTTGGGAAAGAATTTCTATGATGCTCACCCTGAAAGGAAAAGGCCTCACCAGCCAACCCCTCTGGGTTAGATCCCAGGGGCCTCAACTGCTCCGTTTTATCCGGCTCCAGCTGTCGTGATCAGAGACTGGGCAACAGGTGTTCCCTGGAAGGAAGGGTCAGGGCTCCCAGGAAAAGGGGAAAAAAAGAGATTTTATAAAGCACATGCACAGAGTCCAGCTATCAGCAGATGAAGAGAAGACATTGCAGGTAGGAAGGACTCACTAGCAAGTAAATAAAAGCCAGAAGGATGCTTTGAAAGAATGATGCTAAATCTTTATGTGGCTAGAAAAAGATATCCTCATTTTTAAAGCAATATATCTCACTAGGACTATTTTTGTGTTACTGAATATGAATAAAATACCTTAACACAATGGGAAGTGAACCTGAGAAAAAAGAAAAGAAAAAAAGAGAAAGATTTCTATCTCAGCTATTCAAGTTTAATCCAGGGTTCTGTTGAGACTATACATAGAGAAAAAGGTCAAACCTTCCTCAAATTTACTTCAAAATATGAAAACATTTGCAGCTCATAATGCCTTTCTTATTACATTTGCAGAACCATTACAGCTTAAGAGTTTTATTTAGCTATTTTTCTCTTTTTGAGCTGAACTTCACCTCCTTTTTTTTTCATCTCATCTCTAGTACTTGTCAACATTTATGGTCTTAAATGTATAATAGCTTCAGGCAGAATTAATTCAGTCATGATACTTCTATACTGAAGCAAATCACCAGTAAAATTAACACTCATTAAAACCAAAAATGTTTAAAACCTAATATCTCATTGCAAAACTGTCCATTTAGTGAAACCCAATTAAAATGCAATTAGCTTTATAAGTGATGTATATAATATCTAAGAAGGTCAATTGCTCTACACTTCATAGCTCTAATTTGTTTTCAGATTAGCCAGAGTAAGAAAATTTAGAACAGCTTTTAAACTTTTCACATTTAGGGAGTATTTGTTGCTATATGTTGCCTTCACTTAAGCAATGTTACTAAAAAAGAGAAGCTGAATAATTCATTGTGAATAATTCAGTGTTTATTTGTCTGTCCTTCGTGGTAGGCCTGAATGGTAGATTTTTTAGTAATAAACATCCCTATTTAAAGAAACCCTTTGCTTTCAAAGATGGCTAAGTAGATCTTTTAATCCACATAGAATCATAGAACGGTTTGGGTGGGAAGGGACCTTAAAGATCATCTTGTTCCAACCCCCCTGCCATGGGCAGGCACACCTCCCACTTGGCCAGGTTGCAAAAAGCCCCATCAATAAATCAACATGTTCTGACTTTCGAAGATATTCAGTCAAAACCTAAATAGCTATCAATGGGAGGTTAGACACCTATTTGATGGTATGAGGAATTGCTTCTCTCTAGGTAGCTGTTTCTCTTTACTGACCTGTGAAAAATTTGGACAGTTAGCAGAGATGGATGACCAAGTTCCGTGTTTCTTGGATGATTTGACAAGATGAATCTCCACTAATTGTATATAGTAATTCAATTTGGAGAAAAATGTTTATGATATTATAAATCCTTTGTGCAAAGTTCTGGTAGCAATAAGATCAATTTCAAACATTTGTTATATTGTTAAAAGATTAAAGAAATCTGTATCAGAAGCCAGTGTCATATACATTATTTAAGAAATTATGAACCAGCTTGAGGTGGAAACTAAATTCTCAGCTCTCTCTCTTATGAGTCTTCAGTGCAAACTATTCAACATCCTTATTTATCCCTACCGTTCATGCTACAAGGTTTTGTTTCTTCTTAATTACTGATGGGCTAAACAAATCTTCTTCCTTCATTTGATATGCATATTTGAACTTGCTACTTCTGAAGTATGTAGAGAAAAAATGTTTCAATTCTTCTGCCTTTCCTGTGTCTGTTAAAATCTCACCTTCTCCACCCACGAATAGGTCTATCATTTTAGAATTTCTCTTGCTTCTATAATGTTTAAACTACATTAGTTATTTAGATATGAGTCAAGGGGTTTTTATCTTCAATATCTTATACATTCCACCCTCTTTTTTTGCATTTGCATGAACACATTTCCACTTTTTTTTTTCTCCTATCAGCTGCCTTCACTTCACTTTGGAGCCAGCAAGTTTATAAGCAAAGTGGTCTTTGACTTTTAATTTCGTTTGGGGTTTTAAAATTATTTTTAAATATTCTACTAATTCAAAGTACAAAGAGATTTAAAAAATAAATTACAAATATTTCTCTGTTAGTTCTAGGTTTTCTTGTTTCTTATGTAGTAATTGTAGATATGGTATTTAAATTACATCAAAGAGATGGTTCCTAGCAGGTAACTATGATTTTCGGTTTTTTAATAAAGAGAAAATTGGTGTATTTTCTGACTTCACTGCTCATTTGTATCAGAGAAACATCAGGGAAAAATTACCCTCTGGCCTTATGTCTGGTAAATTATAATTACAGAGCAAGCCAGACATTGTCAAGCTTGGAAGAATTTAAGTACCTGTTGTTTTGAAACAGTCTTTTTGTGTCTAAAAATCTTGGACAGGTTATCTGCTAGTTTCAGAGATAGGTATCACTTTTTATGTGAATGTGTTCTGTTAGGGAATGACTGTACCTGTGTGAAACCATTTTGGATGTTTGGGTTTTTAATGTTTACATATCCTTATGATAAAAGTACCTAAGGAAGTGGGGTTATGTGGGTATACATGTATGCATGTATATATAAATTGCCTTTTAACCTAAGTCATATGCCTGAGCCTGGACTTGTCCCACATCCAACGCATCTGGGAGCAAGCCCAGGCTCAGCCCTGGGTTCTGGACGTGCTCTGGAGCATGATGTAGGAGACAGTGTGGGCCCCTGCTGCCCTCGGCATGTGCCTAGCCCTCCTACCCTGCACAGCACGAGCGTGTTCAAGAAGATAGCACCAGTTGTTCAGTGTGTGTCCTCCATCACCCCTCACAGTGTGTCAATCATCTGCCCTCTCCCTGGCCTGCTCCATCACGCAGTACACAACAGCCTGTGCTTCTGCCTGAGCAGGGCATGAGGCAGTTTTGTGTCATTCGCTTGTGCGTGTGGGGCTGTGCACCCTATTCCTACTCCAGCTTCTTCAAAGATGCAGTGCATAGTCTATATACATTCCATGAGACGGAAAACATTGTAGGAAAGAGAGACTTCACTTGTTAACTTGTTTCTCCTTAATGACAGAGTTTCTAATGGGATAGTTGGTTTGGTTTTGTGTTTTTTTTTCTGGATTCTCATGCCTTACTCTTCATGAAAAAGGAAAAAGAAAAAAGGAAAAAGAAAAAAGGAATAAAAAAGTGAAAAAGTGAGCCTTATTTAAAAGCAAGTATATTGTAACTAATTAATACCTTTGTGCTTAGTCTTTTAATGAGAAAAGAATTGCTTCTGGAGAAAAAAAAAAAAAAAAACCAAACAGCTCAACTCCACCAGAAAATTAAGACATCTCCCAAAGTAAGCAAAAAAAACATAAGTGATTATTACCTTCTCATCTGCATATATAACTATACGTACTCTAAATTAAGAACTCCAAAATTATTTCTCTAGCCTTTTGGTTATTTTGTCATTAATCTTTTTCAACTCTCTGGACAAATAGTGGGAGATATCAAACACATTTTTTGTAACCTTTAATTATTATCAAAGTAAGCCCAGGGCGTGACTGGGTTTTAAGAGAAACAACCCATTATAAATAAGTCTAGTTCTGTTTATGTGCTTGTGAATAAAGTCAAAGTTGACAGCTCATGGCAGCAGTGGTATGTAGAATCACAACTCCAGAGCAAAAATGTTGGTTTAAACAGATAGGAAGTCTAATTTTTTATTTCAGTTGACTAATACCCTTGGAAAATAGCTTCATGGTTGTTTCATTTGATGATAAATTTGTAAGAGTCTTTGCCCGTAGAAATGTGGTAAATGAGAAGGATATGGGCAGAAATAAAATCCAAGCAGAACAAAAGGTCCACAGAGGACCTCTGTGACAGTTAAACCCCATTATTGATTGATGTAGCGTTTACTCTCTTCAGTTAGGAGATTTGTACTTGGACACTCTGTTTTTACTGTCATCTTGTTACATAAACTTCTTAAAATAGAAAAAAAGAAAGACTGATTCCTGAGCATGTAATTTTGGCAAGAGAAAGGAGATGGTTAAAGACATGTGCTCACAATCCTGCTGACTTTCATGAACAGTGAACCTCGGGTCTCCGGTACTACTGTTCCAAGAATAAGGTTCTCCCTACAGTAGATAAATATGAAAAGATCACATATGTTTTTCTCTTATTATTATTACTATCATGGTTGAAGATTATCACAAATTGATATTGAAATGGAGTTTGGATGGCATTGCAGAAATTCAGAAAGAAAAAACAGTTCAATCAATAAGATGTATGACCTTTGGATTTCAGATAAGTGGAAACAGAGAACTTGTTACGATATTTCCTCTGTAAATGTATATTTGGTAGAAAATACGCATGGAATTAAAAAGGACATCAGCTAAAAATGTATTCATGTAGCTGATCAGTGCTCATGAAGTGTAATTAAAACTGATAGTATGACCTGACTGGATAGGGGACGACAGGGTGCATGCATGAAAATTTAATGGAATATTTAAGTAGCGATTTTTTAAGTACTGAAATAGATTCTATTTTTTAATAATTTTTAATCTATTCTGTAAAATTCTGTACTGGTAGCAAAGTCATTTTATGTATTTTTTTTTAAAAGACAGGTTGATTATTAATGGGTAGCAAGAGTATGATTTTAAGACTGTTTCTATTTTTCTATTACTTTTATTTAGTATTTCAGAACCATAGAACATTTGAGCAAAGGCCCACAGGTGTCCAAGGTGTGATTTCTAAGAGAACCGAGGGCAACTGCACATTTAGACATCACAAATATTTTGGAGGGGTTGGAAGAAAAGACGAAAAGCATCCTGACTATTTTGTTTTTCTTCATTTTTGGAGGATTTTGCAGAATCAAAGGCTGTCAAGAAATGATGTGTGTCTGCTGCTGAGAAGGGCACCACCATTGAGAAAGGGCAGCGGCTCTGGCAATGTGCCAGACCGAAATAAACATTTGGAAGAAGATGAGATTACTCTAACGCAAAATATTGTCATGTATTTAGATACAAATCTGAATTATTCTAAGGACTCTAGTTTCTAATACTCTTTATCCCTACACGTGATGAACCTGGGAAACAAGTAAAAAGGAGATCCCATGATCTCCCATGCCCAGAGTTTATGGCGGTTTCCAGGCCTAAATTCATGTGAAGACACAGAAAGCATAGTGGCCTAGAGGAAGGAAGACAACTTATTCCTGCGGTTTTAGGATGCGTTTAAACCTGTCTTTAATGAATTTAAATCTGTAACAAGATTTTTAAGTTTTGTTCTTTTTTGTGTATGGGTTGGATAGCCAGATACTGGCACCATGAAGACATGAATAAATAGACAGTGAGTATTCACTTCACTGTTTTTGAAACATATTTGACCTGGGAAATCAGGATTGTAGTTACATGACAGGGAAATACATTCTCTAAAACAGTATTTGGAATTCTCTAATAATGTCTCTCCAAATCACACAGAGGCCAAAATCCCTGAGAATAAATCAACAATTTGGTCAAAATGAAAATCAAATTTACCCTCAATCCTTTTTGTGTCAGGAAAGATCTTGACTCTTTGCTCACCATGAGAATGACCGCAAGGCAGGAAATGCCCTTTCAAAGTCCAAGCCCCTTTGCTTTTGTAGCACATTTTGTGCAATACCAAAAATTCAAAAGCTTTCTTGATTCATTTTTGTGCTTTCGTGTCAAATTTCATCCATTCTGTCACAGCTGCTTCCTTACAGTTTCAGGGTTTACAAGCCTCATAATGACCTTTCTGGTTGACCCTGACCCGTTCTTCATATTTCCATGATGTGGTGTCATGATGATTGCATGAAGTGCAGTCCCTGAAGGGGTTAATGCTCCCCTGCCATTCAGCTGTTAGTTTCTCTTGAATTTCCCACTAGACTGTCACAAAGGATAACAGAGATGTAATAAAAAGGTCACGCAGGTGCTCCCGCAGAATATGTTATCAAGTCCTACCAGTGAAGGAATGTGAGTATGCCTATTTGAATGAACAATGAGGAGACAATAAAAGAAAAGTCGAATTATAGACAGCAGGCAGGTTTGCACTGAAAGAGTAAACAGGATTTACTGTATTCAAAGAGCTTGAAAAATTACACTCATTAACCATGTATCAAGTAAATCGATAATACCATTATGTGTTACAATGCGAATTAGCTTTAACAGCTATTTCGTACAACTCAGCAGGGACTCACAGCTAATTCAATTGCTACTGCATTGTATTCACACTAATATTGCTTCAAAATGGTATTATTTTTGTTTTGCCCTTCATCTATTTCCTCACCTTGTTCAATAATTATAAGAAAATAAAATATAGCCATTAAGAGGTATAGATTTAACATAAGGTTCATTGCTCCTGCACCTTGTGTCAAAACACTGAAGACCAAACCTTTTTCTTGCGTGTACTCCTACTGATGCCTTCATTAGCCGGTCGGCTTTCTATTCTGCAATAGATCAATGCCAGCTCCCAATGATTCCTTAAAACAGGTCATCCATGAGGACTGCTGCAGTAAGGATCCTCCTGCCTACCTCTGTCCTTGCTTTGGCTTCGTCAGAGGCTTCCTGGATGGCTATTATTCTCAAGTGCAGCAGCTGCATGCTTAATTGGGAGCCAGTAAATGAAAACAACTTGATGTTCACACCTTTACTGTGCTGCATGGTGTAATTTAATAAATAAGAGCAGGAAGGAGGGAGAGATAAAAAAGTGTTCTTTGTGAAAAAATTATCCAATAAATATGGCTGATGTGGCTAACAAATGCATATACCATGGACAAAACAAAATAAAATGTAAGTAGAGAATTGTGGCAAGAAAATACAGGAATGGCATTTAAGACTTTCAGGGTGCGAGGACTTGTGACAGAAGTCTCAGCCTTTATGAGACAGAAACCAGGGCAAATATTCAATAGAGCATAACCAAAAAAGTCTGTCATAATAACATGCCAAAAGTCTTCCACAGCGTCATTTCCCTTGGTAAAGAGATCGTAATCAATTTAATTTATGATCTAATTTTACTTCTTTTACACATGCAGATTTTTTTTAATAGAAAAGGAAAGGCACACAAAGTTCTTTTGTGTTAAAAAAAACAATACCCAAAGAGAAAATGAGGAAACTGGAGAGATTTAGGGAGGAAGGGAGGAGAATCACGTAACATATTTGTTGCATCACAACCGTTACTCTTCTAAGATCTTGTCCTATGTCTGACCACTTAATCCTCTAGGCAGATATACAAGGTACTAAATCCTGAGATATAGAAGATTACTAAATCTTACACAGTAGTCATTGAGGTTCACATCCACAAGCCACTTCCAGTATTCTAGTATATGTTGCGAATGAATCACACAAGCCGTATGTGCAGCCCAGAATTCAAACATTTCTTCATAAAGTATTTAGCCTACGACAAGGCTAGTGAATCCTTCTGAGTTGCTTCTGTCTCTGAAATCTGAGGCTGCCTTGGTTCCTTGTGTGCTTTTATCCAAAACGCACTTTTACACTGCTCTAATCAAATAATTGAAAAAACAGATATTTCTTATTAGACCATAAGTGGAAGTCTGCAAATAATCAAAGTGATAAATGTTCTTAATTGATCATTAGGGTTTATTTATTGAATTTTTTGTTTGTGTCAAATAACAAAAAGATTGAGTAAACTCTTAATATAAGAGAGTCCAAAACGAGGATAGTAACTGCTGGCAATTATTTGCTCAGTACTATGCATTACAAAATAATCTTTTTTTCGTCTTTGATAAGACTAGCCAAATAATTATTTGTCATATGACACAGAGTCCACACAGATTTTCTTTGGGTGCCAGTTGTCCTCTCAGTTTTTTATCCATACAGTGATTTTGGGGGATCTGTGCAAACACCTGGCTTCTAAAATTGCTTGTTGCAGATTCTTTGCACATGATTGTGTGTTTAAAGTTTGAGTGAATAATAAGAGAGTAGTTATTAGGTAGTATTGGCTAGTTAAAATATAGGAACACATGTGCTGTTTTTTAATGGGTTTTTTTGTTGTTTTTTTTTTCCTGAGGGACTGCCTAACTGGATGGGGAGGCACCCATACTGCATGCTTGAACTGGGGATTGTTTTCAACTGAAAACAAAGATGCAGAAGGTCAGAATGAGTCACTTGTATGATAATGCATGTTTCTAAATTGGTTGTTTTCTTGGTGGCTTATTAAGAGCTTGACAATGTTTGCCCGTTTTCTCCATGTAGAATATTGCCGTAAAGGACACAACATAAAAATGCGTGAGAAACTGTCCTACCTAGGCAAGGCCCAGAGCTATAGTTTTTAGTTTGTCTTCAGGTTGCTAGTCATCAGAAGACTGGGCAGATCAGCAAATACAATTAATTTGGGACCTTATGAAATCTGTTCAAGTTAAATATCACTTCAATTTAAAGTGTTAATAAAATTAAATAAAATTTCAAAAAAGTGGAAGGAAAACGTAAGAAAGTAATTTTGAGGGAAGTCAGAAAACATGAGATAAAATCCTAGAAGCAAATGAATAGAAGGAAAGAAAGAAGAAAATAAGAAGAGTTGCCAATATGTATTGTGAATAAACCCTTTCGCCTCCTTCCCTTTTATATCCAAAGCCTCTGTTCGGGACCACATCCTCTCACTTGCAGAGGGCAGTCTGTGATTTCACTAAGTCAAAACAACAGAAACCCACAAGATGGTAACATGCAGACTACGCTTCTGTCTGCATCACTCTCTAGTTTCATGCATTCATTCATCTGCAGCTGCCTTCCCTCATCTTCGAGGCTACATCAAGGCTTCCTGCTGCCAGGCTGTGGCGAGACATCTCGGCTCAGCCGTCCTGGAGGCAGAAAGAAGGCACCCATGAGTGATTGAAGGTAACAGATAGATGGACTAAGTGCTCAGTAAACAATACGTGTGCCTATGAAAAATCTGGTACCCCAAGCCAACTGTCCATTTGGCCCAACCCCAGCATTTAACAGTTGCTCAAAAATATTTGTATTCCATTATAGTTCATTTTTCCCACATATTTACTGTAAAGGATTGCCATTATGGGTTCCACTTTTGAACTGGACTGACCTATCTTGTCAAAATCAGAGCCATGTCAGCAGAAGCTGGAGACTCCTGAAAACTACATGTGGAGCCTGCTGTACATGATGTTTTTCAATACAACTTATTTTCTCCCCTTGTGTAGCCCACTGTCTGATGAGCACAGGGAGCTCTGGGAGCAATGTATGTGCAGTGAACAGCAACAGAACATGAGGAGAGCATGCTGAGTTATAAAACTCCTTTTTTTCCTGATAGAATATGCCTTGTCTTACCCCCACCAGATACACACACACTGCTGTATGGATGAGTGGTTGAAAGGCACTCATTGTTGACCTATTTCTCTTTCTTATCACTTGTTTTGGGGGAAAGAATTTAGCCCAAAATTGAGGTGTGCCATTCTCCTTTTTTTTTTTAGATGTTATTTTCTGGAGAATAACTTACAGTAAACAAAACACAGGAGGGTGGCTTGCCAGCTAACAAAACTAATTACATGAAAAGATACGACTGAGATTCTAAGACTTCTATAGCTTCAGAAAATACAAGTAATGTTTAATTAACCATGTGTGAATTTCCAAACTTTTTTTCATAGCGCTGCACAGAATAAATGACTATAATTTTGTCAGACTTCTCCTCTCAAGTCATCTTTGTTTCTGTCAGGCTCTGGGAATAGGTTTTTTCATGTGTAAACTTGAGAACCTCATTGTAAAGGCACGTCCTTCAGACAGCATTTGTCCTACCTATTCTCAGGACTGGTGAGGAGCACTGGCCTTCCTGTTAGCTGCTCAGAGGGCTGCTCCCCCCCAGCACTTTGTATGTAGGGTCTCTATACTCCCAGGCCATGAGTATTGGGCTCTCTCGTCCTTCCTGCAGGAGAAGGGTAGACCTTTCAGGTTTGCTGTGTTTATTTTATTTTCATGGAATCATGGAATTTTCAGAGTTGGAAGGGACCTCTAGAGATCATCTAGTCCAACTCCCCTGCTAAAGCAGGATTGCCTAGAGCACATTACTCAGCACTGCATCCAGGCGGGTCTTGAAAGTCTCCAGAGAAGGGAGACTCCGCAGCCTCCCGGGGCAGCCTGTTCCAGTGCTCTGTCACCCTCACCACAAAGAAGTTTTTTCTCATATTAGATTGGAACATCCTATGTTCCAGCTTGTGCCCGTTACCCCTCGTCCTGTTACTGGGAACCACCGAAAAGAGTCTGGCTCCATCCTCCTTAAACCCACCCTTTAGATACTTGTAAACATTAATAAGGGCTCCCCTCAGCCTTCTCTTCTCCAGGCTAAAGAGTCCCAGCTCTCTCAGCCTTTCCTCATAAGGGAGATGCTCCAGTCCCTCAATCATTTTTGTTGCCCTGCACTGGACTCTCTCCAGTAGTTCCCTGTCTCTCTTGAACCGGAGAGCCCAGAACTGGACACAGTATTCCAGTTGTGGCCTCACCAGTTCAGAGTAGAGGGGGAGAATGACCTCCCTTGACCCGCTGGCCACACTCTTCCCTATGCAGCCCAGAATTCTGTTGGCCTTCTTGGTGACAAGGGCACATTGCTTGCTCATGGGTAATTTACTGTCTACCAAGACCCCCAGATCCTTTTCTTCAGAGCTGCTTTCCAGCAGGTCCACCCCCAACCTATACTGGTGCCTGACATTCTTCCTCCCCAGGTGCAGGACCCTACACTTGTCCTTGTTGAACCTCGTTAGGTTCTCCTCTGCCCAGCTCTCCAGCCTATGTCATGCTGGGTGGCAGCACGGCCCTCTAGGGTGTCAGCCACCCCACCCAGTTTGGTATCATCAGCGAACTTGCTGAGCATGCACTCTGTCCCCTCGTCCAGGTCATTGACGAATACGTTAAACAATACTCGTCTAAGTATTGACCCCTAGGGGACACCACTGGTTACAGGCCTCCAACTTGACCCTGCTCCATTGATCACAACCCTCTGAGTCCTGTCACACAGCCAGCTCTCAATCCACCTCGCTGTCCCCTCGTCTAGTCCACACTTCCTCAGTTTCCTAAGGAGGATGTTATGAGAGACAGTGTCAAAAGCCTTGCTGAAGTCAAGGTAGATGAAGTCTGCTGCTCTGCCCTCGTCCAGCCAACCAGTTATAACACCATAGAAGAATCCATCCAACCAGTTATAACATCAAGAATCCATAGAAGGATTTACCCTTGGTAAATCCATGGTGACCATTTCCAATAACTTCCTGCTCTTGAACGTGCTTGGATACGACATCCAGAACGAGTTGCTCCATTACCATCCCAGGAACAGAGGTGAGACTAACTGGTCTGTAGTTCCCTGGGTCCTCCTTCCTGCCCTTTTTGAAGACTGGAGTGATATTGGCCTTCCTCCACTCCTCAGGCACCTCTCCAGTTCTCCATGACCTTTCAAAGATGGTGGAGAGTGGCCACGCAATAACATCTGCCAGCTGTCTCAGCACTCGTGGGTGCATCTCGTCAGGGCCCATGGACTTACGGATGTCCAGTTTGGCCAAGTGGTCTCTAACCTGATCTTCCTCTACTGGGGAAAACTCTTCCTCTCTCCAGACCTTCCCCCTTGCCTCCAGGGTCTGGGATTCATGAGGGACAGCTTTAGCAGTGAAGACTGAAGCAAAGAAGGCATTCAGTAGCTCTGCCTTCTCTGTGTCTTCCGCCACTAGGGTGCCCATCATCTCATTCGTTAGTGGGCCTACATTTTCCCTAGTCTTCCTTTTTCTATTGATATACTGAAAGAACCTCTTCTTGTTATCTTTAACTGTGGTGGCCAAGATCAGTTCTGCTTGAGCTTTGGCCCTTCTAATTTTTGCCTTCAAAGCTTCTCTACATCTTGGTATTTTTCATAAGTAGCCAACCCCCTTTTCCAAAGATCATAAACTTTCCTTTTTTTCCTGAGGTCCAGCCAAAGCTCTCTATTTAGCTAGGCTGGTCTTCTTCCCTCTCTGCTCATTTTCTGGGACTTGGTGATGGCCTTCTCCTGAGCTTTTAAGAGTTCTTCCTTGAAGTAAGACCAGTTTTCCTGGGCACCTTTGCCCTTCAGGACTATCCCCCAAGGGACACTCTCAACCACGCTCCTAAGCAGGCCAAAGTTCACCCTTCAGAAATCTAAGGTGGCAGTTCTGCTGGCTCCCCGCCTTGCTTCACCAAGAATTGAAAATTCTATCATTTCATGATCACTCTGCACAAGATGACCTCCAATCTTTACATCCCCTACAAGACCTTCTCTGTTAACAAGCAGCAGGTCCAGTAGAGCACTTTCCCTAGTTGGCTCCCTCACCATCTGTGTTAGGAATTTGTCTTCCACACAGTCCAGGAACCTCCAGGACTGTTCCCTCTCTGATGTGTTATATTTCCAGCAGACTTCTGGGAAGTTGAAGTCCCCACAAGAACAAGGGCAAGCGGTCGCAAGACCTCTGCCAGCTGCTTATAGAATATTTCATTGGGCTCTGCATCCTGGTTGGGGTGTCTATAACAAACTCCCCCCACAATGTCTGGCTTATTGGCCTTCCCCTTGATTCTTATCCATAAACACTCAACAATGTTGTCATGCACATTGTTAAATTCTTGGCATTCAAAACTGCCCCTGACATATAGGGCTACCCCACCACCTCTCCTTCCTTGCCTATCCCTTCTGAAGAGTTGGTAGCTGGCAATCACCACACTCCAGTTGTGCATGTCTTCCCACCACATTTCTGTGATGGCAACTATATCATAGTTTCCCTGCTGTACAATGGCCTCCAACTGTTCCTGTTTGTTGTCCATGCTATGTGCATTTGTGTAGATGCACTTCAGCTGGGCTAATTACCTTGACACTTTACTGGGGGGACAAGGCCTTATTCCCACCTGTCCATGCTCAGATATTTCTGCAGTTGCCAACCTATCACTACTCCTCATGTCTTTGCTAGCATATGGGTCATCATCTCCCACCTCCACTGTGACAACAGGCTGGAAGACCTCGCTAGCGCTTTTACCCACCAGTACTGGCATGCTGTTCCCAGGCACCAGTTTAGTCACTGTGGTTACATCCCCATCCTCCTTCAAACCTAGTTTAAAGCCCTATCAATGAGTCCTGCTAACTCCTGTCCCAGAATCCTTCTTCCCCTTTGGGTTAGGCTTTCCCCACTTGTTGCCAGCATGCCTGGTGTCCTGTATATCAATCCATGATCGAAGTAACTAAAGTTCTGCCGGTTGCACCAGTCTCTGAGCCAGGAGTTAATCTGCTGACTCTTCCTGTTTATCCCCTCATCAATCCCTGCAACTGGTGGGATAGAGGAGAACACTACTTGTGCTCCTGATCCCTTAACCAGCCGTCCCAGGGCTCCGAAGTCTCTCTTCATTACCCTTAGACTTCTGGTAGCTATCTCATCATTACCTACTTGAAATATCAGCAGTGGATAATAATCTGAGGGCTGAACCAGGGTAGGAAGTTTCCTCTGTATGTCCTTGATCCTGGCCCCAGGGAGGCAGCTGACTTCTCTGTGGGATGGGTCGGGTCGAGAGATAGGGCCCTCTGTTCCCCTCAGAAGGGAGTCACCTACTACAATTACCTTCCTTTTTGTCTTGGTTGAGGAGGTCCTGAGTCGTGGGAGTGAGTGATTAGCCCTGTGTGACTCACTAGATGGATCATACTCCCCATCCTCATTTGCCTGGCCCTCAGATTCCAAAGCCACAATGACTACAACCCTTCTTTTCTTCCTTGTGGGTGTGGTAATAGTACAGGCAGTACGCCTTTCTGGCTGTGGAGATGTCTCTAGCGTAGATTGCCCGTCATCCACATCCTCATTTGACTGACCTTCCTCATTCAGTACCTCATATCTGTTGTTCAGAGGTACTGGGGAGCAGGCGGGGGGACGACACGGGGTGGGTAACGAGAGGGTCCACCCACTGCCCCGACCGTGAACCTGCCTCCATTCACTCCCTTCATTTAGGCTTCTGCCTCCTGCCTGGCAGGGTATAGGAGCCTCTAGATCCTGGTTGTTTTCTGCCGGGTGCTCCTGTTTCTGTTTCAAGGAGGGCAGAGCCTGGCTCCACCAATCTATTTCTTCGTCAGCCTCCCTAATGCTTCTTAACCTTTCAACTTCCACTCTCAGCTCTGCCACCAGGCTGAGCAGATCATTTACCTGTTTGCAACGCATGCAGCGGTTCTCATAGCTGCCTCCCCTTGCTGGTGGAAGGCTCCAGCACTCCCTGCAGCCGGTGACCTGGACAGCTGTGTGTCTCTGGGGGAGCTCCGTCTGGGTTCCCACATCCTTTCTGGCTGAGGCTGAATGCACCACCTTCTTGCGGGTGGAAGCCATAGCTAAACTCTTTAGCCCCTTATAGAGTGGGATGACTGCCTGTGTGGTGGTGCTCTCAGGTGAAGGCCACTCACCGCTCGTTTACTCAAAGTGCCTACTCCGGAAAGGCTACTCCAAAAAGGCTTCTTTTATGGGGGGGCGGGGAGGGGAATTTACACCTCGCTTTGATCTGCTGCCTGGGTTGCTGGCTCCACCCCGCGCCCCTTCAGCTGTCACCAGCCCCAAGAAATGCCAGGTACCGGCCCGCACTGGCCGCTTTTCCGGGCTTCAATCCGGCCTTTTTGGACGCGATTCCCTTCTCCAGTACAGACTTACCTGCACTGGAGCTGGTCTCCATTTTCTCATATTTTCTGTGATTATGTTGGGAAAAGCAGGCTGAACAAGGGAAGGTGGTGATGTTTGAGGTACTTCTTACTTTCTGTAGGTGCTCAGAGGCTCCAACAGTGGTCTGTGGTGATCCTCACAGCCCTGTTTCCTACACAGTCATGCTTCCTCCTAATGGAGGAGCTGGGAGGTGACTTCTCAACCAGAATACTCCTCCTAAAGCTGTGGGCAATTATTTTTATTTGCTTGCGCTCAGTATCAACAGACTGTAAGTCAATATTTACTGGGAAACAGTGCAGGGACCAGAAGTTGATGTTATTGTCATATTTCAAAGCCTCCTATTTAGCCTGAGGAGGCTGATAATGCTCACAGAAGAGATTTACCTTCAGATGTAGGTTTTTAATCTGTAATAAATTCTGCTTGGGTTCATTTCATGATAGTGGATGTCAATACAAGGGGAAATAGTATTAGAATTATATTACAGCTACACTGATAAAAGCTTCTTCCTCAAGTTGTGGCCCCTTACTCCGTAGGCAAGTGAACTGAGTGGCTCATGCCCCTACTTTCCAGGGTGAGCTACTCTAAAGCCAGCAGGTTACTTCCACGTGTCCAGGCCTTCCCTGCGCTGTGTGTGATGCCCTTGTAGCCTTAATCTAGGGGTTTTTTTGGTGGTGAAATCTCGCTTCAAGTAGCTTGAAGATTGGCACATTACACTGTGACCCCAACGTTGCGTGGTAGTCCAGTAGTGCCACTGAAGGGAGTGTTGGGTAACCACAGGTGCAAGGCCTGCTGAAATAACATCTTAGCGCTGGCAGGTTGCGAAGAGCCCAGCCAGGCATAGGTTCATCCTTCCATCCATGCAGGGAGGTGTCTCTGAAGCAAATTATCACCGGAACTATACCCAGGTTTCGTCTCAGAGAGGAAGGTGGGCAGAATGGAAAGTTGGATGTGACAGTTAGTGTGGAATTGTCTTACAGCCTGAAGTTGTCCCATGTCATCTGTGTGTTACCTGAGTGTTGAGCCGTGTTTTAGAATTAGTTCACACAGGACCTTAGTATGACAGTGAGCCTTACTGATCCTGCAAGGGCAAACAAACAGAAGTGCTGGTGCCTTTCTTTCATAAATGGACGTTGATTTAAAATGAAATTGGAGTTGCTTTTCATGGCTTGCTTTTGTATCTCTCTGTTAAACTACCATAAGAAAGTTTTTATTATGGTGTTACGTTTAAACTGAAAAAGAAAATTCACTCACATTCAAAACTTCATTTGTTACAGCCATGTAAATGTCTGGTAAATTTTAGGTGCTACAGAGAATGCATACTTTGTCTGACCAAGTATTCCCATTGGAAAAGATCTATTTTATTTGGGTTGGATAATATTGGCGTAGTCAACGGCATCATTAACAAGCATCCCAGCAAGTTTGGCATCCCATGTTGAACCTCAGGTTTCTTTGGCTATACTGTTATCTATATCCATGCTAAGTAACATAAAATTTGCTTGGATATATCCCTATAAGCTACAATTATAATTTAGCATTCATATGTGTACCGTTGCAGGCATATAAATGTATGCCTGTATACTTTTGTGTATGGAAATTAAAAAAAAAAAAAAATTTGAAGGAAAAAGGCTGAAACAATTAGAAAGAAAGAAATTTGAAAGGCATATTCTGTATTTGTCAACTATTTTAAGTCACAACAGAAACTAGGATAAAAAGAGAAAATCACAGAAATGGGTACAGAAAAACAGAGGAAAGTTAAAAGTTCAGATTTGTAGCATTGGTGGTTTTTTCAAGGATAGTGAAAAATTTTTTTCTACATTTTTCCCCCTATTCACAACTCTTCCTGTCTAGCATTACCTGTAGGTTGTAGCATGGTACCAGCTCACTATAAACAGAGTGCCTATGACCAAGTGCTAATTTCATTAGATACTTTTGTCCAATTTTGTATTCTCCTTTTGTAATCCTCACATTTATTTATAATATACTTTATAAGAAACTTTGAGTTAAAGATACAGATTTATAGAACAAAGATATCTTGATCCCAGGTTAGCACTTCCAGGGCTCTATAGAATTACAGGCAATAGAAAATATTAAAATACTGCCTTGTAAGATTTTTTTAACAAACTTATTTATTGTGTATGACCAACTGTTCTGAAGCTGATTTCTACTACTTTTTCAAAATGATTGCACTCTTGTCCTACTTATCTTTCCATTTATCCCACTCCTATTTTGCTTGTAGGTGTTATAAATGCTAGCATCAGACATTAAATAAAACAATATATGACATTTAAACTAAAAATCTGTGTGTAGACTTCAACCAATAAATGATACAGCAGGAGATAACAAACCATAATTTGGTATTTATTTTATTATTGTGGAAAAAAAAAAAATCCAGAATCCAGAAACCTAACCTGAAATATCTGGGCTACCAGGTAGAAAAGCTCACCTGGGTCTCATCACACAGACACTGACATTTGGAGCACGAAGGTTAGGGAAGAAATTAAGAACAGCTCCCAGAGTACTTGAGCCACCCCCAGTATCCCAATTCACACATCCTAGAGGACACTATCCCTGCCAGCCACCTCCTTCTTTGTCATATCTCATGGATGTCCCACCTTGAAACAAGCCTACTTTGTGTCACTTATTGCTGGCTCAACGTCTGACTCTTTAGTTACAGCTGAGATGTAATGGGCAGCTGGAACAGATAGAAGCAACTTTTATTACATATGTAATCTGGATTTAAAGCAGATGAATGGCTTGAAATTTTTTACATGCAGGGTGGCGGACACACTAACAGCTCCTACTTCTGAGGTAAAATATGGATTTTTTTTTTTTTTTTTAAAGTGAATTTTTATGTAAATATGTAACTCTCCTTACTCTTGTGAATAGTCAGTTGCTATGGGAATGCAGCATCCAAGGTTTCATATTTTACCTCAGAAATGTCTCTACATATCCTGTTATCACAGGCCTTAGGCACCTAGAAGAAACCAAAAAGAAAATAAAGTAAATAATCAGAAGACTGTATGTGTTTAATGACATTAATTTCTATTTAAAATACACTTTGTAGATATTCCTTAGAGGGCTCTCAAGAATATCTTGTCATATTGTGAGATTTTCTAAGCACTGATAGATTTCTAATGACTGATAGAGACTGGTATTACTTTCCAAGTGATCGGTGTGGTTTCCTTTCATCTTTGAGTTTCTGTGAAGCAACCCCTAATTTAAAGTCTAATATCTTTCTTCTGTTCCCATATGCAGCAGATGGCACATGCGACTACATCCTACTTTCTAATTCCTATGTGACATTTATTATTCATCAGAAAGGAAGTTAAAAAATATTATCTTTCCAGCTTCTGGTTTGGCTAATCGTATAAATTAAAGAAAATATTGCTTAAAAGAAATTATATTTGAAGACATAAAAAATATTAAAAGTATAGCATAGGGGCCACCCAGTGGGGCAGCAGTGTATTGTTCTGTCAAAGTGTAGTTCAATAAAAAAACACAACTGTTGAAAACTCTTGCTTGCCACCATTTTCTACTATATATTTCTGCATTTATCGGGTGGTATTTCTCCATTAAGTACTAAGGGAATTGGAGCAATACTCAAGTACTGGGGACCATATATTCAAGCATGCCCAAGTTTTCTTCTATTTGTGATTACAGATGCATTTTATAAGACTCTAGAGAAGTCCTTATTAATGCCTCTTTCCAAACTGCGGGCAAGGTTGTCACTTATTCTTGCAGGTAATTATCTTCCCATGTATCTTTGGATAAAAGGAAAATATTCTTGTCTGATTAATTGAAAACCATTTTTAAGCGCGTATGGCATATGTACCATAGCACAGTAGGCTTAAGAAGTGGAATAGTCTTGGACAGCAATGCAAAGCTGCCTGAGAAATCAAAAAGGATCGCATGCTGGTAGCTTATTTTTTGTTTAGACTGAAGTAGTTCTAGTGTTGGGGTATCAAAGACACCTGAATGTTAGAAACACTAATTCTTGGTATTCAAGAGGGCTATTTTCTAGTAAAGACATTTTTAAATGACTTTTTTTTTTAAATTATATTATAAAAATAACAAGATCTTCTCCAGCTTACAGGGTATGAGTTTCAAGTTTACCCAAAACCAACGTCCCTGTTAAAGTTCTGATCCTGACCTGCAGTTTGTATATTTTCTGAACTGTTTCCTCTGCTAATGATTGGAAAAAAAAATAAAAAGGAGATGCAATTGCAGCTTCTGTTCTGGTTTTCAAAAAAAAAAAAAGTAGAATCAATCTAGATTTTGGGGTTGGTTTAGTTTCCAAAAGTAGTAAAGCGCTTTGGGTTATGCCTTTCTGCTATGTCTGCTCAGCCTCTTGAGTGTAAAGAGATCAGTTCCATGGTAACATGCTTTTAAACTATCATGTACAGCTGTTCTTAAGTACAAAAACAAGTCACTGTTTAAAATGTCCTATAAAATATCTGGCCTAAAGAAAAACAAAGAATATTTCTTATCAATTCACACTATTGTTACTGAAATGTCGTCATAATTACTAAAAAGACTTCCACGTGGCATCTGTTTATCCCCATTATAGAAGTCACATGTATCTTGCTGCATACAAATAAGCTTTTAAAGGAGAAAAGTGCATGTCTTTTAACAGATTCAACATTCAGGAATACAAAGCATGTATATACCAGTTAATCTTGTAACTACTCTTCACTGTACACGATCTCCCTGTGTGATCATAGATCCAAATGTCTTAGTTACTGTTTTGATGTTGATAATTAAATTCCACTGTCTATAAAGTTAGATGTGCTTAGCAGAGGTTACACACTAATGTATGAGTCACCCTGATAATAGCAAAGGAAAAACATGCTAAAAATATGCTTTTCTTCCCTAGTCATACAACACCTACTTTTATGAAATATTTTCAAACTCTGGAAGGATGCACATGCTTTTGTTCTTATAGTTCATGCCTACTTTAACACTCCTCAGTAGTCAACTTTTAAAGTGATCCTGATACAAATTAATCCAGGACCTTCGGGTTTTGGAGTCATGCTCTTCTCCAAGAGGTTATCGTCCTTGTTGCACCTTGTAAAAACTTCTGACAGAATATAATTCCTAGAAAATAATCAGAGTAAGGGACACATTATGAATATGACCTTTTAGGAACTTGAATGTTTTTATGTAAATGTGTGGAATTCCGGGGCAGTTTCCCAAAGAGGTATCCCTGTGCAAGTAATCTTGAAACCTTCAGAGTTACCTTAAGAATTGTTGTGGCTTTTTAAAAAAGTAAGAAACAGAAATCAGAATGATCACATAGGGTTAAATGGTACTGGTGTTACCCAGGTCTTCACTCATCCTTTCTTCTCAGTGAATGAAAAGGCTCACCTATTTACTTATGCTTATGAGATTCTAACCTGTTGGTTTGTGAAACTTGGATTAATCCTCATGAGGCTTCTGAAAGCTTTTTTAAAAAAAAAAATAGAAAATCTTTGAAAGTGACTGCTATCTTTACCAGTACAGGGTAGCTTTTTTATTTTCAAAGTAATGTTAACCAGTAGGAACCCAAAGTACCAAACTTTAAGAATAAACCACTTGCATATAGTCCTTCCAAATTTTAAGTGGTGATAACGCTTCCTATTAATATTTCTGTCTCAAAGGCAGTATATGTTTTCAGTTTGAATCGTTTTCTCTACCTGTCTCCTTCCAGTTCTTAACTAGTTATTAAAATAACAGAATTTTATTTTCTTTAATATTAAAAAAGCTAATGACATATGGATTAATAGGATCATGCTCTTTAAAGCTCCTGAAAGTTATTTGCCTTTGAGAGACAAAAATAAAACAGTAATTAGTCCAAGGATTCTGTAGGTTAATCTAATTAAGAATCCAGACTTGTTATGTCTTGGTTGGAGTCCTAGTACCAAAGGAATTTATAGCTCATTTCACTAGAAATTTGTTTTTGCCATCTGCCTACAGAAAAAAAAATAATTGCTAGAGTACCTACAGCTTGCGTCGCACTTCCACAATGCATCATAGTTTTGCTACTACAACCAGATGGGCTGCTGAGTTTCTATGCAGCTAGTAATATTCTTCATACCTGATCATAATGGAAGAAAAATATTTGTAGTATATCCTGTAATTTTTAAGTGTATTTTTTGTTTAAGGGTATTCTTGGATTTATTGATATACATGCATATAATTTTCATACTAAATTAGATTGCTATATAATTGCATGGCTATTTATGTGACTTCTGGTCTATGTGGCTTTGGAAAACCACAGTATTACCATAAAATTCTCACCTGTTTGGTGGTAACTGCCCTCATAGTTATTATTTTCAAATTTTATAGTTCTGAAAATTTAAGATAAAAATGGACTTATAGTCTATTTCTATAGAACCTACATCATGAATGCTCTTCAGAGACAGGTAAAATAACTTGTTATTAATTTGGGTCCATTCGGTTTAGATCATAGAAAAAAAACTCAGTAAACCTGCTGGTTAAGGAAATATTCCCCATGTATATATGTTGTTTTCCTCTCAGCTTTTCTATACACTGTCTACTCATCAAACTGAATTCAACTGACAGGTAAGAGGGAGTCCAAATATTATCTTTTTTCCATTGAAGATGGGCTAAGAATTAGACATCCAAGATACAAATTCCATCAGTCATTTCCAAGGGCTTAAAAAGCTTCAATTAAACTGGGCTGGACAAAACATAGGCAAAATTTTTGCATTTGATTATATGAAATCAGTCTTTCCATCTCCCTTTAGTATGATCCCATCAGTCCTATCAAAAGGAAAGGAAAAGTCTTGTTTAACTTTTCCAAAGTAACTATTACCGCCAAGAAATAAATGAAGATTTTGTGCTTGAAGGGTAGACATAGTCCAAATGTTTGGTATTTCATAGCTCCTGCAGAGCACTTCTTTACTTGATTGAAGCCTAGACTGGCCAATGGATCCATGTTTTCCCTGTGCGACCACTGTATACAGGGGTCTGCTTTCTACAAAGACAGGCATTCACTCATTGGTGGCAGAGCCTTACTATATGTTCATAGTCCTTTTCATTTTAGCCTTTGTTTTTCCCATCTACATTAAATAATGAAGTCTCTGAGCCACCAGGTCCCTTAAAGACTCTCTTAGCCCCTATATTCACCGGCACGTAGGCACAACAACAAAATCAGGGCAAAATGGACGTTATCATTCAAACATGTATGAACTTCAATTTACAAGTAGTTGTTAAACTGTGCTTCCCAGCTTCCCTAAAGTATTCGCTTTAGGAAACGGGTGTCTGAAATTGGTTTTGCATTGTTTTTTCCCCTCCGTATTTCTAGAAACCCAGCTCTTTCCAGAATGTGAACTAAATTGAAAAAGACTCTCAGAAGCACAGTGTGCACAGAATGTACCTTTTAAGTCCGATCAGGGTGGAACCGTTCACAGCAAAGTCCTTCCTATGCTGTCCTATGCAGCACTCTGCATCCATGGCTCCAGAACTGCCCTTGTGCAGATGGAGCTCTGAAAACAAGGCTGACTTCCAAATCCATTGTTTTCTGTCCCTTAATAAATATTCTCAGAAAGGAAAATCTAATGAAATTAAATTAAATGATTTCACAGGATTTTGTCTTTTTATCCCAGTAATCATTTGGCCTTTCTGTTGAGGCTTTATTATTCTCAAACATAATTCTATATGATTCCCATGCAGATGAAACATTAACACAGATGATAATTTAAAACTCTCCTTATTATTCCTTATAAGAACTTCAATAAATCATTATAGTATTATCATTATTCAGACTTGTTTTGACAAGGCTACAACCTTCATGTTTCAAAATGAGTTAGGTCTGAATTTATCTAAGCCCGGGATACTTTATGTGTTCTGAAAATGTCATGAAATTTTCACTGCTATATATCTTCATAGTGCTAATTTACCACCAGAACCATATGTTCCTAATCTTAGATTACAGCTGTATAAAACACTCAAAATTGTGTTCATTAAAAGTACGCCTGTGGTTAGGTCAGCCTATCTATATTTATTTTAGGTAGGAGGTAGGGTTCATGTTCTATTGCTAGTCATTTGGTAGAGACTGTAGTGCACATAAGTATGGCACAGAAGAACTGAGAAGAAAAGCAAGTGTGATTACAAGACATTTTTTTTTGTCCATGAGAGGAAAGTTCCTATTCTTATTCAAAGGAATTCGTATACGTTAAACGTTTGCTACACTCCCAAAATATAACTTAAATTTTGGCACAGAAAGAAAATGCCAAAGGTGATGTTTCCAAGTGTGCATTTCTTTTCATAAATATTCAGGGTTATAGTTTTGGGTTTTTTTAACAAGTTGGAGAAAAATACTGTCAAGTACACTGAAGCAAGAAAGTATCCAAAAGAAAAACATCTGGCAAAAACAAGCATTTTGAACATGTCAGCTTATGGTTGACTGTCCTACACTCCTACTCTCAAAATGGTGCATGAAGTAGAGAGGTGCTTGCATATATGATGTTATATGTAAGAGTGTTCCTTGAAGGGAATTCCAGTGTATTGTGTGTTATAAGAAATGCCATGCAGTAATGTTAATTTATTTTTGGTGTTGTTGTTTAAGCAAGTTAAATAGATACATAAAACTTACATGAGTTGTTGGCACGCAAGTTATTGCTTCCTGGGGACTGCAGCAAGTTACTGAAACCTTTT
Organism: Larus michahellis; assembly: GCF_964199755.1. Lineage (NCBI taxonomy): Eukaryota > Metazoa > Chordata > Aves > Charadriiformes > Laridae > Larus > Larus michahellis. The sequence goes on along the minus strand of NC_133900.1, from coordinate 63,486,618 downwards.
TGAAATGATGTCAGGATTTTTTGTAATTGAATATGCATATTTTACATGTTGGAGGCAGAAACACACTTTTTTTGGCAGGCTCTTTCAACAGATGCACATGCTGGGGCCCTATTCTAGGAGGTCTTACAGCATACGTAAGTCAATATTTGTGCATAATTTATAAAACTGAGCAGTGGAACATGGCTTTTCCATCAAATTTACACGATCATATTTCCCTCACTTTGTATTTTGCTTAAGGAAAACAGGATGTAGAAGCCCCAAAGACATCAAGATGTAATAAAAAAAAACCCCAAGAATTAAAATGTAGGATGAGGAACTAAACACTATTAGCTAATTCTAGTAGAAATTGACATTTTTTTCTGATGTACTTTTGTACAAATGGAAAACAGAAACAAAGGAGAGTATTGAAAACTTGTAATTAGTCTTTCAATCCATACTCTTAAGTCTCTGAATGTTTCTCTTTAATTATCCCGTCTTTCAATTTCTTTCAGGTTTTGATGAAAGAGATAAGCATAGGCAAGGTTGTACTGAGTAGCAACCATTTTCAAAACATGTCTAAAGTGTTCATAATATTAGTTAAAGGGTTGCCTACATATCTTCTAGTTCTTTATATTGCCTTCATGCATTCCAACTATAAGAAAGGAAAGACGCACAATAAACATGCTTGTGAGGAAAATGAATTGTTGTGTCTCAAACATGATGTTACAGTGACTGAAGGACACTGAATTCAACCCACTAATTTCTGATACTGCATAGTGATTGGAAATCCACTGAAAAAATCATGAGTTTAATACATCATTAGCCATTTCCTATACAGAACAAAGGTTGCATAGATATAAAGATAAAAATTATCAACAATGAAAATATACCATACAAACTAAACGAAATCTTAAAAGGGGAGTAAAGATCTCAGAGGATAGTGATGTTTTCATTTATCTCCTATATTTTTATAAGTAAAGAATGAGAGTCGTATGCTGCTGGGCAGAGAATCAATAAATAATACAATGAATATCAGCTATATACAGTGAATGCTTAGTACAGAATAGCTTACAAATCATAGAATCATAGAATAGTTTGAGTTGGAAGGGTCCTTTAAAGGTCATCTAGTACAATGTCCCCTGCAATAAGCAGGGACATCTTGCACTAGATCAGGTTGCTCAGAGCCCCATTCAACCCGACCTTGAATATTTCCAGGGATGGGGCATCTACCACCTCTTTTAAAAATAGGTGCAATGTTTCTCCTTTTCCAGTCACCAGGGACTTTACCTGACTGCCATGACTTTTCAAATATCATGGAGAGTGGCTTGGCAACTCTAATTCCCTCAGGAGTCCGGGATGCATCTCATCAGGTCGCATAGACTTCTGCATGTTCAGCTTCCTCAGGTGGTCACACACCCGCTCTTCTCTTACAGTGGGAAGGAATTTCTCCCCTAGTCCCTGCCTTGTGGTCCATCCACTCGACAGGTGCAGGGAGAGAGGTTGCCAGACAAGACTGAGGCAAAAGAGATGTTGAGTACCTCAGAGTTCTCCTCTTCCATTGTTATCAATTTGCCAGTCTTGCTCATCAGCAGGGGTACGCTATCTTTGACCTTCCTTCTCTGGCTGACATACCTGTAGAAGCCCTTCTTATTCTTTGCATCCCTTGCCAAGTTCAGCTTCAGCTGTGCCTTGGCCTTCCTGACCCCATCCCTACACAACCAGGCAGCGTTCCTATACTCTTCCCAGGATACCTGTCTCTGCTTTCACTGCCTGTGCATTTTCTTCTTGCCCTTCAGTTTGACCAGAAGGTCTCAACCTAGCCATGCCGGTCTTTTGCCCTCCTTTCCTGATTTCTTACACCTGGGGATTGAGAGCACTTGCACTCTATGGAAAGCGTCCTTGAAGATCTGCTAGCTCTGTTCTGCTCCCTTGTCCGAGGGCAGTTTCACAGTTAGTCTTATTGGATAACAACTTGAAGAGCTGGAATTTTGCTTTCCTAAAATTCAGAGTCCTGACTTTACTCTTCCCCTGACCCATATCCCTCAGGACTGCTCAGGCTGCCTCCAACCTTGACATCACCGGCTAGCTCACTTGCATTGGTGACCATCAGGTCCAGTATCGCATCACTTCTGCAAATCCATGAGTACAGTAGGGTAAGGGGTTTGGACCTATTTTTGTAGAAAATAAACTTGAACTGTGATTGCTGCGGATTGGAATATATTTTATTAGTAACGAATTATAGTGAGTGCCTTATCAGAACCATTCTGAAATATTTAAAAATCCAATAAACTGTTATGAGGATCCCTCATCTTAATATTTTTTAAAACATGTATTCTTCCATTTGGTCAAATTTAAAAGACAGGTATAAGACCAATGGTGTTCCTGGCACATCTACGGAAAGCATGCACAACATGGAATTTAAAATGTGCTGGTTTCTGTTCTGCCTTCACTTTGGGGTTTTTTGGGGGGTTGTTTTATTTTATTTTTTTTTCGGGCCAAGTATTCTGTTTATTGGCTAAGATAACATCCTTTCACAGATTTTATGATGCTACTTTACCTTGGGATCTGAGTATATGTTGCATTATCACAACACAAGTTAACACAATTTAAGGTTTATGAGAAAAGTGAAAAGTTTAATGAAGCCTCTATAGTGTACTGGTTTATTTATTATGTGACACTGATCACAGCATGTCGTTGATTATTTATTATTTAGAAATGTAGGACCAGGAGAAAAATTGAAAATCCATTTTGGTCGTCCTAATCTACCATCAGTTGTTTTCAGATGCTGGCTTGAATTTGCTTGCTATCAAGAAACAATGACAGAGTGATGACAAAACCTCATAATTTCTCATTCTGGGAAAATACAAATCTGAGAATTCGGTTATTCCTTTATTTCTGGTATGGTAAAGATCCTACAATAAGTGCCCTATTTGTAGTAGCTTGTTACTTCTGCTTCCAGAAGCAGGAAATACTGAAATACTAAAAGAAAATATAAAATATGAAAAAAAGGTTATCATGATTTCTAGAGTTTCAGAAAATCTCTTGCTTTGGTTCTGTTTATGTTGCCACAAATTTTAGTGAGTAAATAGCTTTGCTTTGCAATGAAAATATTTTTATTACCACTGCTATTAAGTAAAATTCTAAATATCAAACCACCTAGAAGTCACTAAAACCTATAAAACTGGGGTGAACTTAAAATTCTTTCATGTAAACTTGAGTGGATATCCAGATCTTGTCAAGTGCACAGTAAGTTAATTGTTTAACTGAAATCTGAGAGAAAATTCAGCAATTTCAACTTAGATTTGCTTTTAGTATGGAGATATATTTATATAGCTCTTCTTTTTAGTTTAGCCTTTGTTTTATACCGTGCATAGGAAAGAAATTTGGTAACAAAGATTCATTACTCCACAGACAGCAAATGAACAACTCTGACAGCTTAACGAGAAGTTCATGCTATTGCATGACAATGAAGAAGAGCTATTCTGGTGACAAGCATGGGATGCCAAATTTAGTAAAAGTTTTCAGTCACAAAGTTTAGATTTGGACATGAACTTTCTAAAGAATATGACATAATCAAGTATAAGCCTTTAAGTTTTGGCTCCTCTTATAAAAGCAAAAGCATTTCAACATGAGGAAGTAGAGGTTTATTTTACAAAATACACTATGTATTGCACTCCTGCGCACATTTTACCTATAAGAGAGCTGACATACATAATGACTCGAGATCACACTGCAAAATCTGTGAGTGTCAGGAATATAAACTAGATGTTGTCCCTAATTATAGCCACCAGACTACATTCACTACATTCCCCTTTGACTACATTAGTCAAAAGACTTTTCATTTCAGGAAAGATGTCTGGAGATTTGTACTAACAAAATATTATTTTCAAAAAAATCCTGTCTTGAAATAGCTAAAAGAATCACTGGGAAAATAGACCAAGACTTAACTATAGCTTCCACATTCCTCGCAAATTTTATTGGCATTCTGCTGCAGACACCGCTTTTAACATCCTGCTGTCATAAATTTCAAATAAAATTATAATGATGTCAAAGATATGGTGTTAGATTTGGCATCAAGAACATAGTTTGCATATACAGTGATAAACTTCCCTATATAATAGGGAGAACTAGCTAAGAATTCAGCTTTATCAAGCATATCATAATGCAAACAACTAGAATAATGAATCTAAGGACAATTTCCCAGTATGCAGATGTGATTAAATTGGGTGGAACATCAAGTAATGAGGAGTAATAAAGAAGGACTTGAATCACTGAAGAAATATGCCTGAGCTAATTAATAGTAAATAGTCTTTGACAAAGACGGATGTATTATTAGGTGCTAGAAGGAAAGAAACCTCATCTGTGTGAATGGAATGGTGGAGAAGTCTTCTCCTTTTGGACAGATAATCCACGCCTCTGCCAATACCCTATACAGTGTACTTTATATATAAGCAGCACTTTACATATAAATATTGCTCCACAGCAAATGTAACATGAAATGAAAAGAAAGACTGTGAAGTATCAGAAAGAAGAAAATGGAAAGGGAAGAACACGCCCCCCAACCCACCCCATCCCCCCCCCCCCCAAAAAAAAAAAACAAAAACAAAAAACCCAAACACAGAGGAATAAGAATGAGAAAAACCAGAAGTACAAAGTATTTCAAGTTCTCTTGAAACCTTCAAATCTAGATTCAAACACAGATTGAAAAGAAGAATTCTGCTTTAGTAGGAAGATTCAGTAGATTAAATAGTCGGTTCTTCTCTATGTCTAAATCCTTATTATTCTTGGTAAGATTACTGAGTTCTAGTTTCTTTTTCAAGGGGAAAACGTTTCTAAATGTTACCTTTGAAAACGCAGTAGCTTTCTTCTGCTTCTCTCTTTTTTCTGCACTTCCTTTCCTATACTGACTGTTTAAGTCTCAATAGAAATAGAGTTTGGAATTTTACTAAAGACAAGCATTTCAAACTTTAGCTGCTTAACTAGAACTTGAACCAAAGTAGGCTAGAAAACTCATTGAAATAAGCAACCTGAACATACACACATGTACCACAATGTACTGGCATTCTATTGAAGATGTGCATTTGGTGACTTAGCCTATATGTCTAGATTTCACCAAACCGTTCCTGTTCACTAAGGGCTCATCAGTCACTCTAGAAGGTGTCTCTGTCCCTTTTTAATTACCCAGATTTTCCCTAACTGCAGTCTTACTCTCTCTCTTAATTTACCACAGTCACCACCCCTGGCCTGAATCCAACCTCAATTTAACAACTTATTTTACCTTCAGAGTGAGCTATCTTAATCAGGTTTTTTTTTCCTCTCATCCCTTCAGCTGATATCTGACCAATAACCACAAATGAAATCCAGTGTTAAATCTGTGCCAATACTCCCTCCTTCTGTATAGTACAGAGAGGCAGCCAGATTCAGAAAAGGAAAACTCTCATTTTGTTGCATCCAGTGATTTCATCAGGGTTCTGAAACATAAATATGAAATTAAATAACCAAGCGCTATCTACGCCCTTAATTTGGTCAATGGGAGTAATTCCCAAAGTTACTGAAACATAATGTAAAACAGAAGAATGACATTTGTTTTCCAGTTCTACTTTAGATTTCCTGATACTTGAATGCATCAGCTGCTTGTTACAGCTATCAATATATCTGTGCACTAAGAAAGCAAGCAAGCTGGAGAAGTGTTAATGCTTTAATTTTCCTGACTATTGCAGCTGGTCATTGGTGAAGTGGACTGTAAACTCGATGCTTTTGAGATTTCCTATTTGTGTCCATTCCTGGAATAAGCGTGATGACATATTAAGATGAAATACAACAATAACAAGGAGAAAAGACATGGTTTTCATATAATCTATTGACCATAAAATGAATGAAATGTTTAACATAATAGAATTTATGCTACACTATTTCTAGTTCTTTTTTCACTAAGAGAATTAAAGACAGTTCTTTATGTTTTAGGCTTTTGTTGTTAGAAAATGGCTGCTGTACATTAAGTAATAGAGGGTGCACAAACGCTGTCTTATTTTGTCTCCTTACTTCAAAATAACCTCATTGACAAGGAAACTGGGTTTTGTTTTGTCTCTGACCTTGAAGTATACTGGTTCCCAAGGGAAAGAGAAGGATCAGTGTTCTTTTGTCAAGAATAGCAACGCATTGAAATATGTTTTAGGCATCATTCTACTGTGATTTTCCATCAAGAAATATTATAACTATTGGGTTTCCGCAGGGATATTTTACTGTCAGGGCATTCTTGAAAGGGAACCTCAATAGTAGAATTAATATAACGTTGAACAAATATCTGTTGCGAGAGTTGTGACAAAAAAAATTACCACAACTAGGTTATGGCTGTGCTAATGCTAGTACCGCTTTTGCCAAGATATTGTTTCCCTTTGTTTCTTTACACACCCTCTATGTATCTCTTGGCTAATCTGGTGACGCTTAGACTGTTGAGATAGTCTTTTTGCTGTTTTGCATATGTCTAGTCTGTTTCTTTGATGTATAGACACATATTTCTAACAGTAATTATTATTAGAAGCAGTGCTGTTTAATCACAAGTTGTGGTACTTTTCAATTTTCTCAGTCATTTCTAATAAGCAAATGTATGAAGTCAGAAAGAGCAGTAGATGACAAGAATTTGAGATCATATGATTTATGTCAGAGACAGTGCCAATGAATCACTCTCTTTGGGTAAATACACTGACTGGTTTATGTTTGGGGTTCAAATAAATTAGTAATGAGAGTGGAAGCCGAAGGAAGCCACAAGATTGCTCCATTAAGAGTCCTCTTTTCCCCCCACAAATAAACAGCATTTCATCATTCTATAAGATCAAAGAAATTAGACCAAACAGAGTTCTATTATGAGGCATTGAACAACTGAAGTCAATAAAGGGACACCGATTTCTGTCTACCAAGGATACACAACCAAGGAGTGTTCAATAGGTGCAGAACAGAAAGGAAGTGATACAACTGGTCACACACTGGTTACTTAAATGCCATTATCTGTACAGTGCTCTGAACCATACCATGTGCATGGTCACTGAAAATAATACTTCACAAATTATTTATTAACCTGAAGATATTCATAATATTCAGTTAGAAAATTAAATGGATCCTTCTACCCTTCATGCTTTCATTTTCTGTCTCTGAAGCATCAGTTTTAAACCACCTGACAGAAACATAGACATGCCTTCAAGCACCAACAGCAGGATTTGCTTTGATCCGGCTCTGAAATTCACGGTTAACCACCTACTTAACCACCTGACTAAATGAACACGTCACTGAGAAGCTAAAGCTTCTCTGTATAACTGATGAAAGAAGTATCAATGTCAGTACCATAGGCAGATCATTCTTTTCTTAAAACGGCTTAAAAGTATATTAGCAAGCACAGATGTTAAAAGTGTTTTCCAAGTGAGATATCCCAGCTTTGTGGTTTTTTTTTTCAATTAACAATAATTATTATTATTATTGTTATCATCATCATCATTTCTATGCTAACTCTACCAAAAAAGGATATTTTTCAAACACATTCAAACAAATTCTATTTTCAGGTGCACATCTCTCTGGACAGAATATGCCTTTGAGAGAAATCCTTAAGCAATTCTGATTTGCTGTGTATTCAGAAAAGCACATCCCAAAGCACATCCAAAATTTTCTGTCCTCTAATTCCAGCATATGGCTACTTCATAGCACTGCAAAGGGTGTTTGAGCTCAGGTAGGAATGAGTGAAGACATTAGTTCCTTTTTGAACATACATCATATTTATTTTCCTCTTCAGACACTTGATACAACAACAACTAATTTATTTATTTTTCTGCATAATAAATATTGGTTTGTTTTCATAATAGCTGGAGGGTATCTGTCAGTTTGTAGCATGATCTTGGGAATAAAAGGAGCATTTACACTCTTGTAAAATAGAAAATAAAACAGTGCTCAATTTATGAATCTCCCTGAGGTGCTGGGGTTGAGTATTCAAGTAAATTCAGAAAGCACGGGACTAAATGAGTTTTAAATGTGCCTTCAAGAGGCACAGTGCTTGCTCCTAGTCCTGAGTTTGTTGGCTGTGGCAAAAATATTTCTCGTGTTGCTCCCTTTAGACTCCAGGAAATTGAAAAAAATTCCAAAGCCAAAACCAAATCCAAACAAAAAAAAAACCAAAAAACAAAATAAAACAAAACAAAACAAAACAAAAAAAAAGAAAACAAAGCACATAGAAAAACTCATTATAGCTTTCTAGTCTAGGAATACAAAAACACTTTTACTACTCGGTAATGCCAAGATGAGTAATCAGAATGTTGCACAATGGCAGACCGTGAAAGTTGCTAGTAAGTGTACTTTTCAGGGTCGTTAATATTGGTAAACAGAAGTGTGTTTTGCTGGGATCCTTGATAAGAATTGACATGTTTGTTATTTTTGATTGACGTTGATAAGGAAAATGCAATCACATTTATTACTATCTTGTTTTTATTTACACTGTTTCGCTGTTCAGAAATTTCCAGAAAGATGGAAAACTTTTTTTAATGCTAGTGACACTAGGGAGTTTCACAAAATAGAGGCTTTAAGATTTACTTTCTGATTCTTTTTTAATTGCCTGTTTGATGCTAAAGTACATTCACTTTGAAATCTCTAGTACAACGATTTGCAATATTAATAGCCTCAGGCTATTTTGGGTCTTAGTCAGTCCTTATGGATATAGAATTTAGGCAAATTTTCTCCTTCCCACCTCGCCCTTAGTTTTATAGTAAACCAGTGGTTTAACAAGGAATTTGACTAAAAGATTAACTCAATTAGGATCTTCATGTATAAAAATTCTTATATAAATAATTTTGTAAGTTATAAATATGAAAGACCTGCAGCTGAAGCATCAATTATTAAACAGGAAGTAATTAAATGAAAGATTTGCCGAAGTTGGAGTACGCTGTAAAGAAAAGCGAAACATCTAAATCTTCAATGGAATCATGAACTTTTCTATTATTTGCAACCTCATGTTTCCACATACTGACACACTGAGCTCTCTAAGTGACACTTTACTCACTACAGCTGAATGTTACCTTCATATGACTTGAGAAAACATGGCCACTGGTTCCCCAAAAGACCTGGAAAACCTAAAGCTATATGGAAGGTCAGAAGCTGATTGATACTACTACCCCATTTCTGAGCTAAGACTTTCCTCTTGATGTGCATCTGTAGAATTTGCACCAATCACAACACTGTAGAGTGATGTGATGCACTAAAATAGAGTTTTCCCATTGAATTCAATGAAACAGGGATTTTGCTTACAGCTTCAGCTTTTTTTTTTTTTTCTAACCCTGATTTGCTGCAGTACATCTGGAGATGTCTCTTGTGAGGTACAATTTTTGTTCTGGATGCATTACTGTCAGGATACACTGGAGGCTGACTTGAGAGCACCTGGCCCACTGAGCCCATTGGGTGGATGCTGCTGCTGCTCTGATGGCATTCTCTACAGTGGCACTGAGCCACTCTGATGGGAAATGCCACAGATACTCAAAAGACTCAAGCAGCCCAACGTGCAACTGCCACACCTAGCAAGAACTGTTATTGAATATGGCTATGGTAATCCGAATAAGGTTATGGACATCTTGTTTGCCAGTGCTATCACCAGCAAAGTATCTAAACACCTTAATATCATGCCCATGTCAGTGGCGGGGAAGAGGGGTCTCACTTGCTAAGGGACGCAGATATGGAAACATGTATCCCATCTTCAGAATTGCATTCTCCTGTCTTCCCAGACTACCAAGACACTCTGTCCAGAGTTCAGTGGAGGTGACGCCTTCCAACACAGACATGGAAGACAGACAGTGCTGTTAAGGAGGCTGCATCCCTGGATCATTCTGTCCTTTTCACGATACCCTTTCCTGGGGTGTCTAGGCCTTGCTCTCAGATCTCTCTCAAATAATCTCCTACTTCTGAGAGAGTTGGGGTTGTTCAGCCTGGAGAAGAGAAGGCTCCGAGGTGACCTTATAGCAGCCTTCCAGTACCTAAAGGGGACCTACAGGAAGGATGGGGAAGGACTCTTTATCAGGGAGTGTAATGAAAGGACAAGGGGTAACGGCCTCAAACTGAAAGAGGGCAGATTTAGATTGGATATCAGGAACAAATTCTTTACTGTAAGGGCGGTGATGCACTGGAACAGGTTGCCCAGGGAAGTTGTGGATGCCCCATCCCTGGAAGTGTTCAAGGCCAGGCTGGATGGGGCTTTGAGCAGCCTGGTCTAGTGGGAGGTGTCCCTGCCCAGGGCAGGGGGGTTGGAACTAGATGATCTTTAAGGTCCCTTCCAACCCAAACCGTTCTGTGATTCTGTGATTCTCTCCTTCCCACACATAATGTGCTGCCACCATAAGGTGACTGGGGATACACTGGCATCACCTCCAACTGCAGCCTGGGCTAAGCTGTGTGCTACATCACAGGAGTTATGTAGTGTACACAGGTCAAGTCAGAATGAGTCCCAGGATCGGTCAAGTCAGGCGTGCCACAAGATTTGATAAATGAGAAGTCTTCTTGATAATGCTGTCTGTGATACACCACATCTGCCCAAATCCGGCAGTGGAGCCTCAAGTGCCTTCACTGGTGTAACCTCCAGAAGTGAACAAACCTATGAAGCTTTTGTCTCCCCGTTGGAAAGACTACATGCACTAGACAGCTGCAGACGCAATATACAGCGTGTGGGTAACCACGAATTACTTATGAAAGTAGAATTAAGCCATGTTGTTCTGAATAATTTGTGTCTGCTGCATTTACGGACATTTTTCTGCACTTATTTTTTCTAAGAGTCTTTTGGGACAGATAAAAACCCAGACAGAATGAATTGATGGAATGGGATTTTGGTCTAAGGACAGAGCTGAATGCTCCATGTACAGTATGTGTCTTTAAACAGCAGCAGGTGACCAGTATTTTGAGCTGGATAACCATTTTTTTTTAATATTGCATAAGTTAAATTGGAATGAATGAACTGTGGCAAATATTCTATGGTTACTATTTTTAATGATAATGGTTCAAACATAGAATCGGAATTGGATACTATATATAAAGAAAAATCTATTCTCATATATGTTATTTATTGACCCATCTATTCATTGAAATATTTATATTGTTTATATAATGATGTTGATTGTTCACTTTTCCTTTGTTCCAGGAACTCGAAATAAAGATCTGATATTTTCTGTATTTCTCTTGATTGTTTCCAGATATTTCAGCGTATGCTTTTGCTATTTTGTCTAGGTTTTGTGTAGTGAAACTAAGTATGAAGGCTGATTTATCTGCAACAGACACACAGAGGGAGAAGTCTCATCAGGCACTTGGGAAAGAAAATACACTTTTCACAAATGAACTGTTAATTTCTTTCCCATTTCAGCACCCATGTACTCAGGGACGTTGGAGCAGCTGTGATGAGAATGATGGATGTTCCAAATTTGTTGCCATTGAACTCCTGCAATTTTAAAAGGTCACAGAGTGAAGAAAATGAAAACCCTGTGTTTTGGCAGAGACAAAGTTACCCTGGCATGGCAATCATGCCAACAAATAGCTTTGTGCTCATATCTAATACAAAATCTGAAAACTATTTTTAAAATACTTTTTCATCATTTTTATAAGGCTGTTATCTCTTTAACCCTTTAAGAGTTAGATTTATTATTATTCTGCTTTCATTTATCTTGAGTTCAAAATTTGATCTCAATGTATTCGTATACTTCTAATCTTTTATTTCCACATACTTTGCATTCCTCAAGTATCCAGGTATCACAAGTATTCCCACACAGTCAATAAATTCATTCCCTTTTTAACACTCTTTGCTCTGTATCAGTTCTGTACCTGTGACCTTAAGAAAGTCAATACTATTAAGATTTTCCTTTTTTCAACTGCAGTTACAAGTGAATGCTTGTTTCTCTTCAACACTAATCTTTATTTTTTTCTAATTGTCGGTCATATTTCTGGACACATATCTGAAGACAACAATACTTTCAGCTAGTACCTTACATTAACATTTTCTACTCATTAGCTTCTTTTGATTATGCAGTCTCAGAACCATGAAGATAATTAGTTGCCTAACTCCTGTTTAGGTCTAATTTGACAATGAAAAAAAATGGGAATACAGACCTCTGAATAGAAGTCAGGTACACAAATACACTTGTGAATTTTGTTCAGTAGAATAGAAATATTCTCACTGTGTAATCTGTCCAGTTCAGAGGGGATACTAAGCGCATTCCACTGGGAGTCTGATTTCTTTAATAGCCAATGGTAAGTCTATAGTAAGTAATCATTCAGAGGATCCAAGTTAGTGACATGAAGTTACACAGAATTAACTTTTCTTGTTAATGCCCGCTTACACCTTTGTTAATTTTAAACCATAGTGAGTTGAAGCTGATGCAAGGCTCTTTGTTCCACATACTTATACTGGCAGAACTCCTACAGAATCCCAGAGCCTCCACCTCCGAGGTACTTAACAGTCCTTAGCTGCATCCTTTTTCCTTCCCTTTACACACAGTAGAGCTTTCCTCCTCTTGATCATTACAACTTTTTTTTTTTAAGACCCTTTGAGTTAACCTTTATTGAATAAGGGTGATCAGAACTTTACATGGTATTAAATGAGGATTCACTAATATCTGGCACATGGTTTTAGTTCTTATATTTACTGGAAACCTTCATATAGATACATGATAGGATTGAATTTTCTACATCTGAAAAAACAAATATCTTGCACAAAGATCCAATATTTCTAATGAGTATTTGACCAGCTCACTTCATAGGAAGAGCCTGTTATGGAAAAGTATTGCAGTGCTCTAGTAGAGGAGATGGTACTTAGCACAACCTCACTGTTCTCCACACAGACATGGTGTGGGCATGGCAATATATGAAGAGAATAAATAATTAAACCCCTGAAACTAGCTATTCTTATCACAAGAGCTCTTGTGTAATGCTAGATAAGACACAAATACTAACACCATTGTCCTCCCATAAGCTATGCTTGCCAGCTTGGTTGCACTAAAACCAGTAGGGAAGAAACATCCTTCAGCCACCAGTGCCATTCAAAAATAAACACTCATAATGTGCAAGAAAATGGGAAGGAGTTCCTTGACAGTTTTTGCATGCTTTTCATCAAAAAAAGGGGGATAAGAGCTCTTCCCATTGTCTGAGACACATATCTTGCCAAAAAAACCCAAAACCACTAAGTAGGCAGTTCCAACCCTGCCCACCTCCACAGATCACATCTGAAGTAAAGTTCTCTGAAAGGAGCGGTTTAATGAAATAACAGTCATCTAACATGTCTAAAGAGGAATGAAGGGTGCTCAAGGCAGAGACTGGTGACACCAAGGTATCCTGAGATGAGTTGGATGTATTAATGAAGGATACCAGCAAGACTCAAAAGGAATATACAAGTTGTGGCACCCTGAAGACCCAGAGGAAGAAATAACTCCAATCTGCTCATGACCATGGTTTGGCCATTCAGCCCAATTTCACCAGAGCAGTTCTGGGATGCTTCCAGGAGAAGCCAGGTGTAACGACTGCACAACCTTAAGTCAAAGCAGCTACATCCAAAGAGCTTTTGGATATGTGATCACTAAAAGATGGGAAGAGGGAAGAGAATTAGTGATGGGAAGCCAGGAACAGTGGAATGTGGAACGGTACTCTATGTTTGCTGGTAATGATTGCGCATACTTAAATCAAGGGGTTAATTCTCATCTGTCTTAAGATCATTTAAGTAGAAGGGTGTAAAATGACACCGTATAATTTTGACTCAAACCTAAATTTTTTCTGTCTGCTTGTATACTTTCATTCACTATCCACAACTAGGAGCTCATTTTTATAATAAATTTAATGTTGCAGGAGCTATTGAAACAACTAGAGAGAGACTACAGCAGTAACAATTCACTTTTAATGGGTTAAAACTAAGTATCACTTATGAATACAGGTAGATTTATAGCTTTTGAACACAAATAATCTACCAGGATAAAATCTCCACCACTAGCCTGGCTTCTTTAATTGAAGGGCATAAATCTACAACTAAGAAATAATTTCCCTGATGAGGATGAATCAGAAGACACCATAAGAAATCAGCATTAAAAAGCTTCTTCAGATGACTGGAACCTTTTCTACTAAATATTTTTACAAGTGAGAAATGGTCTAAATGGGGGAGATTTAACATAAAATTTAACATAAAACTAAATTTTTGTGACAAAATGTATCTGGAGAAAACCAGTGCTAATTATTACAAAGTATCTGGCGTAAGTAGGTAGATTATTATTACTAGCCCCAACTTCTCTTTGTTGCGGAAAGGACTCAAAACTATCTTTGTGTCAGTAGATTCACAGGATATGCATATCTCCAATACTGTACTATAATTTTGTCCCACCTCCTTCTTCTTTCAGAAGGGATTTAGTAAATCTAGAAAAAGTATGAGAATTGTAACAAGGATGATGAAAGACATACCATGATCCCAATGCAAGGAGTGATTGGAAGAGTGACCCAAGAGGGTACTATGATACAAACCTATAAAATCCTGAAAGTACGAAAAAAAAAAAAAACCTGGAAAAAAGATCAAAATGAAGAAGCACCCAAAGAAATCATAAAGCAGCAAGTAAAAAACAGGAAATAAGAGTATTTTTTTGCACAGTGTATGAGTAAACCATGGAATTTATTGTCCCAGAAAGGGAAAGACCCACACAACAAGTGCAAAAAGTAATTAGACAAATTTATTGAAGAAAAATCAGTCAGGAAATCACTAAATTGCTTGCGCTGGAAGGGTATGTTTACTGTCTGTAAAGAGGGCAACAGTATTACTCTTGCTTTTTTTCACTAAACGTCTGCTATGGGTCATTTTCAGAGACAGAGTATTGGGCTAGATCAAAACTTCATTTGACCTAATGCAGCTGCTGTGCATGTGCTAAATTGGGCACAGCACAGCACGTGCTAAATTGGGGAGGTTGACCTCATGGCTCAGCAAGATACTTCATCAGGTCATTTCTGTGGTCCTTCAGGTTTACGGTCTGGACTGATAAAGTACTCAGTACAGTTTCCATGGCACCTCATTTCACCAACCCCAAATTAACCCTTGTGGTTTGGAGGAAAAAATGCAGCTCATACAAGTCCTAAGTTTTCTTCACCTGTGGGTATCCAAGGGGACCATTAGTAAAAGTTTGTTATTTAGTTTAAATGCTTTCAGACACAAAAAAAAGTCTTCTGTTTTACATCTTACCTAATATCCCTCTTCATATACACAAGCTCAAAAATGAAAATGACAAATATTATTTTTCAAACCAAAGAGTTATGTTACCGGTTGAAAAATTGGAATCACACTCATAAGAGAAACAGGAAAATGAGATACCACTCAGAAAACATAGTCCTTGTTTTCATTGTTACTTGTAGCTTTCTTTAAGGCAAGGCTTTGCTGCAGAAGTAAAATCAGCAAAATTTTTCAGGAATTTTGTCTTTAGCATAGAACTTCTGCGAGACACCCTTGGCCAAAAAGATAGTTCAATAGTTCTAAGTTAGAATATGAGCTCATAGCAAGCGGGTGCACTTGTATACGTTCTTGTTACTTTTATGAATTAATACATTCCTCCTGAATTGCATGGTTTTCTTTGAAATTGTGTAATTTTTGAGGCCATTACAATACTTCGTAAATCACGTTCACGGACACTTGCACTGTACATACGTTTTAGAAATCTTATAAACTCTTACCCATCTTTTGTATTGCTCAGTATCTGGACTGGTTTAGCACATGATAAAATATCATGTTTGGGTATACTATGATCATCAAATCACCATCAAATGCTTCTGATTTATCTTTTTCCTTACAGCTTTGCTAATCTTAAGGTTTCTGCAAAAAAGGCTTAAGCGGTTTTACAGGAAACCATATTTGCTTCCCTGCTCCCTGTCTTGTATGTTGCTCTTAAGACTGAGAGGGAATAAGATGATCTCAGAAACAGCTGAAATTTCAAAAGCAATTCAAATGAATAGAAAAGTAAAACACCATGTGACTAATTTTATTTGGTTTGTAAAACTGACTTCCCAGCATCGGGTGGGGACTGCCCTGCATTCAATGGTAAAACTCCCCATTGCCTTCATGTAGATCAGGAATTTACCTCTGATTTTCTAAGACTCAGAGATGAGTAGGTTTTATTACCAAGTTTGCATATCTGTTGAAAGGTTTTCTAGTAGCTCATCGTACCTGCAGAAAATTAGGTATGCTTAGACTGCAAAAATTAATTCGATGTGAATCTTTGCAAAAGAAACAATGTCTGCCTATTTCCAACAGTTTGTGCAACTAGATCTCTGCAAACCTGTATAGACTTTCTGAAATAGAGTTTGTACCTGAAAGAGTCCAATTTTCCCAAGGTCAGATTGCTCTGTGAACTCAGATATGATTTATGCATGGTAACATAGATCACAAGTGTGTCAGAAGGACATAATTATATGAGACGAAATATGAAAAAATAATGAGGTCGTTTCCTATTCAGGTATCTATATACAGGCCTTAATCCTTTTCAGGGAAAGGAAGATAAGAAATACAAGTGCAACAGGGTATTTCAGATCCAATTTTATGTCTTGTCCTCTTGATTCTGAAACAAGGATTTTTTGCAAAAAAATAATTAAATTTTTGACAGCACTGACCTTTTCTCTCTGAGTTTACTAGGATATAAATTAAGCCATATATGGACATATAAATATAAAAGTATAAATAAATGTTCGATGTAAGTATAGACCCAATAGGATATAATATCTGGATGAGCATAATCTCAAATATAAGAAGATTACTGAAATATCTGAAAATCTCAATCATGTGTGATCATATGAAGATAAATAAGTAGATATCAAAGGATTCTGTTAACACAACTAAAAAATATGCACTTTTTCATTCATGACACTAAGGCAATTCTTAAAATCCTGTAAATACAGTGTAACTTTAAAATTAAGCATTACTAACACACTAAATCCTTAAAGAGAACAAGTCAAGGACAAAGTCAGATTCAAGTTATAATAATGCAAACTTAACCTTTTAGTAAGACAAATTTGAATAATTCCCAAATCTGATTAAAAACTGAATAATATTCAGTACTGGTACTGTCACAGGTGAGAAGTAAACCCGTAGTGGATTTGGGTAGTGGGGTTTATTTAAAAACCTGGGAGATTCACTTATACCACCACACTTGGCTATCTCACACACTTGCTCTCTGGCTCCCCTGCCATACCATGTTCCCTGTGCCTTCAGTCCCCACCGGGGAGGTGGAATCTGACCCAGAATTTTGTACCAGTATGTGCCATGCTGCGGCTTGCAGGTACCTGTCTTGTGCACCACCAACCAAGGTCCTTGGGCATCCGCCAGCATTTGTGTCCACGCCCCTGTCTGATCTCTGGGACCTTTTCCTACTTCCCAGATCTTTCCTCCAGCCACAATCTTCACCTTCTACTTCCTGGGCCCCTCTTATTTTTTTCCAAGATCACTTCTTCTTTTCAGGAGCCCCTCTTCTGTGCACCACCTCTTCTTTTCAGGACCCTACACCCTCAGTTTTCCCAATCTAGATAGGCTAGGTAAGGAAGCACAACACATAACTGGTCTTCTAATTAGTAGTCCTCTCTCAAGCCTCTTTCTGAATTGGAAGGTTCAGAATATGACACTTTTGTTTAGTCCAGATGTTACAAAAATTTATAGCCAGCCCATATCACATGCAGCAAGTAAATAGGAGGCTTCTGCCTGAAAGTTCAAAAGTTCAGTTTTGGATACTCATCTTTCCCAAACACACACAATTATCTTCTGCCTGGTATCATTCACAATTTGAACTGTACCTACGACTACGCTCTTTGGTTACTTTCCTGCTGAAATTGAACGGCTAGTGCTTCTTTCCATAGCTATGTTATAAGACCTACCCAACTTAGAAGAAAGAGCTGGAAGGGGCAATAATATTTTACAATGCAAGCATCTGCTATTCTATCCTAACTGAATATATGAGACACCTAAGAGTTTGACTGTTATAGAATAAATAAATCAAATTAGACAGTATAAAATATATAGTCACAGAACATTAGACTTGGAAAGAAGGCTCATTTGCTTACTTAGTTCACCCTAGTGGAAAGAAGAATTAAACCATATATTCTCTTGAGCTTTATACAGACAGGTTTTTACTTGTCTGCAATTATGAGATTTCCATTACTTTTCCTGAAATATTTTTTTATAATCTGGTATCTTGGAATATAACTCGGGCATTGATGAAATTTTTTTCATATAAATACAGTGAAACCTATTGATAGTTGATGTCACCCAGTAATCCACCTCTCCAAGCTTGGTTGGTTTTGTCTGGTAAAATTTATGATATTGAAAACATAAATGTCTATTTTTGAAGCAGATGCTCATTTTGCACTCAGGCACAGCATAGTTGATTAGAATTGTCCTTTACAGGGTAAAGACTACAGAAATCTGTGAAAAAAATATAGTGGTGATCTTTCATTCTGAACAGACAAGAACCACAAGCGAATGTTTTGTGCATAAATCACCCTTCAGAGAGACTGAAATCATATATGAAAGTTCAACACACTAATTCTATCCCATCTGCTCAGTACTGGTAACTTTAAACATTAAAAATCTCATAAAATAATTAAGCTCTAAAAATTAATCACTGTTAATATTTGCTTTCTTATGGTGAGGTACAGATAGTTTCCAGTAAACTTCTCATCTCAAGGCCTTGAGAGCCATGGAGGTTTTCATGGTGTCAATTACAGGTATCGATTCAGACATTTTAACGTCTAAAAAGTGGTCACACAGCAGGAGACCTACCATGCAAGCTAAGTACTGCACACTAAGAAGGTAATTGCCTACACCAGGAAAAAGAAAATAATTTGCCTAGGAACTACTCTGAACTTGTGAGCTAAGTTAGGGCTTCTCCACCCCTTGGAAATTCAAAGCAGAGTTCAGTTCCAGGAGTGCACATGTAGTAAGAGAGGAGATAACTTTTTGCAGGATATCTACATGGTTAAAGAAAATAGAGGAGCTTGCTTCCAGACAGGCTTTTCCTCCTAGAGATTTCCCCTAGACCTCAGTTTCTACTTCTCCAAAGCACGTCTTACTGATTAGAAAATTGAAAGTAGCCTGAACCAAGGCTGAGATCCTTACAGCCAGTGAAAGCTGGGCAGCTATGCAAAAAAAAAGGACAAGGGAGGCTGGCTCTGCATCCACCACAGAGCTGTTGAAGTGAGGGCACAATGCTGTTACTGCATGGTACTAGTCAGTGGTATTTTAATAAAAAATGCATAATCAAACAAAGATGGAAGTCCAACACTCCCTCAGAGTTAAATGAGAGATTCTGCCATAAAAATCTATGCATTTTTCATTTCAACATGATTCTTTAAAAGCACTTCAGACATTTATTTCATGCCGTTTACACATTTTTTGACATATTGCCCAATTTGTAATGGAAAATAATTTGGAAATGATAAACTTGGCTAGAAAGAGGTTTTGGTACTTTTCTTTCTAACAGTATGTTGTGTGTAATACAGAGGAGCCATCTTTTGACACATTATCTACAAATGTGTGCTGTCTTTTAATTCCTTCTCCGATGCCTTCTGCCATCTGCCTGTAGTTGCAAATGTCATTTGGGACAGAAAAATAAGAGAAGAAAAAACGCTGAAATCAAAGCATCAAAATATCGAGATCATAGTATTAATATTGAAAGGTATAAGAAATTTTTGAAGAAATCAACAGAATTGATTTCATTAGAAGAAATAAAGGAAACAAATTTAAGGAAAAATAAGATTCAATACAAGAGAAAAGAAATACTGAAAAATCTAGTGGAAAGAGTGAACAAGAAACCAAATAGGTGTACATATTGTATAGGGGCATTAAAACGGATAGTATATTATTGAAACGGAGTATAACAACTTATTTTTTATGCAATCAGGACACTTGATTACACGAAAAGCAATATTGGAAGAGGTTTACAAGCAAATAAATTAGTATAAATTAGTTTCTACTTGTTTGGTGTTTTTTTTAAATATTTTAGTTCTTAAACCTGGGTAATTCTCTTTGAAGAAACAGTACCAGATCAATTTGAAACTTTTTGAGAAGTCATCACAATAACTAAACAAAGTTGACAGCCTGCATCTTAAACCTTTCTGGAACTTCAAAATAGCTGGTATGTTTGTAAAACAAGAACATATTGGCAATGGCTTTTTTTTAATCAAACATATCTTTGCAATTTCTGTGCCATAGCACATCACAGCTGATTATATCATATTACAGTATGTGTTGATGTAACCATAGCAATCATTAAATTCATTCTTGGAATTTGTAGGGCACATGGATTCTCCAGACTGTTGAAACATTTGTTCTAAATGTGCAACATTTTCTTTTTAAAAATGATTTCTTTTTAAAGAAAATTCATAGTTTTTATAGAATGTTCAGATGCTAAAGGGGTTGTTGTGCATATATAGTCCTGTCTAATGTACTTATTTCATGCTTACATTTCTCATTTGCTGTTAATCAATCTGAATTAAGTACAATCTACTGTGCCCGCTACGCACGATGCCTGGCATTGATCAGTTCACTACACACTTACGTACTGCTTTAAAACTTGATCTGAAAGATATAAGCAGTGATTCCCCAGGGACCCAAGAGTCAAGATCCCTCAGAAGCACAACAGTAAGTGATAAATTAGATTGTTTAATTACAAACATGAGTACAGGTTATTTGTAATCTCAATAAATCATCCAACAATATCTACACCCAGTAGAATTTTAATTCACCCTTTCAAGGAAGAGCCCTGACCTATAATTTGCCTTTATTGAGCAGATAATGGAAAGATCAGATGATAAGGCTGAAGTGGGAACACTCAGATGTTACGAATAAGTCTTTTATTTTACTTTGCAGTGAGAATTTTTAAATGCCAGCATTTAGGATGTGTTGAACTGTTATATTAGTCCATAACGGTACAATCGTTGTACACAATATAAGGACAAGTGTAAAGGTACTTGTTAAGTAATGCTCAGAACCTTGTAGAGTAGCAGGCAAGAGAACCATCAGACCTTTGGAAATGGAAGTATAGGATAGCTTTCTAGAACACGCTTTAGTTTGGTGGGATGAGCAGAAGAACAGCCACAAGAGTTTTGGAGTAATTTTTCAGTTCTTTTTGTGATCATGGCGAGTATCTCAAGCCCAAATGTAACACAGGATCTAATGATAATTCTTTTCATCTGTATGATCAGTGGCAGAAAAAAATTCTGATCACATAGAGAATAATGCAGAACTAGGCTCATTTATTCTGATC
Organism: Larus michahellis; assembly: GCF_964199755.1. Lineage (NCBI taxonomy): Eukaryota > Metazoa > Chordata > Aves > Charadriiformes > Laridae > Larus > Larus michahellis. Next base: position 63,465,367 of record NC_133900.1, on the reverse strand, counting down.
AAAGTTTACATGCAATTTTTTACTTTCAAACATAGTATGAGGTAAGGAACGCTTCAGAGTGGTACAGTATACAAGTTCCTTTGATCGTTTTTGTTTCTCAACTAAACTGTGCATAAATCTCCAGGTAATTTTTATTACAAACCCCTCTGGCCAAAATTTTCAAATTTGTTTTCTGAAGATGGGATGGTAAAATAATGGCCTAATTTTGACTTCTGATAAACATTCCAAAATTCCCAATACCTTTCTCTGCAGTTTTAATGCTATTGATTTGTTTTAACTACACTTCAAACCAAACAACTCTAGAAACTGAGTCTGTAGTACACAGTAATGACTTAGAGAGTGCCACCCTCCAAAGAAGCTGTCTGAACTTCACAAGAGTGGCATCTCTTTTTGGCATCAGTTTTGACACTGTCCCGCATGACATCCTGGTCTCCAAGCTGATAAAATATGGGTTTGATGGATGGACAATTCAGTGGATAAAGAACTGGCTTGATGGCTGCACCCAAAGAGTGGCTGTCAATGGGTCCATGTCCAAGTGGAGGCCAGTGACAAGTGGAGTCCCTCAAGGATCAGTACTGGGACCGGTCTTGTTTTACATCTTCGTCAGCGACATGGACAGCGGCATTGAGTGCACCCTCAGCAAGTTTGCCGACGACATCAAGCTGTGTGGGGTGGCTGACACGCTGGAGGGAAGGGATGCCATCCAGAGGGACCTTGACAGGCTGGAGAGGTGGGCCCATGCCAGCCTCATGAAGTTCAACAAGACCAAGTGCAAGGTCCTCCATGTGGGTCGGGGCAATCCCAAGCACCGATATAGGCTGGGCAGTGCCTGGCTTGAGAGCAGCCCTGAAGAAAAGGACTTGGGGGTACTGGTGGATGAGAGGCTCAACATGAGCCATCAGTGTGCACTAGCAGCCCAGAAAGCCAATTGTATCCTCGGCTGCATCAAGAGAAGCATAGCCAGCAGGTCAAGGGAGGTGATTCTCCCCCTCTATTCCGCTCTCGTGAGACCCCACCTGGAGTACTGCATCCAGTTCTGGAGCCCCTACTACAAGAAAGATATGGACGTGCCAGAATGTGTCCAGAGAAGGGCCACGAGGATGATCAGAGGGCTGGAGCACCTCTCCTATGCAGATAGACTCAGAGAGTTGGGGTTGTTCAGTCTGGAGAAAAGAAGGGTCCAAGGAGACCTTATTGTGCCCTACCAGTATCTTAAGGGACCCTACAAGAAAGCTGGTGAGGGACTTTTTAGGATGTGGGGTAATGGTAGGACTAGAGGCAATGGATTAAAACTAGAGATGGGACGACTCAGATTGGACGTTAGGAAGAAGTTCTTCACCATGAGGGCAGTGAGACACTGGAACAGGTTGCCTGGAGAGGTGGTGGAAGCCCCATCCCTGGATGTTTTTAAGGCCAGGCTGGATGGGGCTCTGAGTAACCTGATCTAGTGGGAGGTGTCCCTGTCCAGGGCAGGGGGGTTGGAACTAGATGATCTTTAAGGTCCCTTCCAACCCTGACAATTCTATGATTCTATGATCTTTTGGCATCCTTATGCTCGATATCTGAGACATGGCCTTCATGTTATAAATCATTTAAGTGATTAAAAAATGGTTTGCAGGCAGGGCAGAAAAATAAACAAATACACCAATGTTATTCTAAAGTTAGTGCATCTTACAAGGCTAAGTAAAGGAGTGGTCTGTATCCATCACATAATGGCATTATAAATCTTTGTACCTTGCAAGGCAATGACATGAAAAATTAGACTGAACAAGCCAGAGATGCACTATTTGCAAGCCTCAAAGGAAAGGTTAATGCAAGTTAAATATTGACATGTCAGCAATAAGGATTATAGCAATTATAAATTTGCACTAATGCCAGCTGCCGTTTAATTATTATGTGACACTGACAGGTCAGCCTGGTAGATTGACAGCTGAAGGCATTTGCCTTATAGGAATTATTCAAGATCTTTGGAACAGGCTCTGATCTCAGTTACACCAGTTCAATTCTACACACAAATCTCCTAGAGTCAGGGGAGTTAATTCATATTCCCAGCGGCAAGAGCAGAATCTGCTACTATGTCATGTGTTGTATTCATTTTCCCTAGTGTCAGGAAAGTAAATAATTAGTTATCATGTAAACATGCGATAACATACTTCCTCTCTTCTTTCAAGTCACTCTTCTAACTACTCTAGAATATATATAAATACTTTAAACATACGCCTTCAAAAAGGGGGTGGGGGGGGAGTAAGAAATGTGAATTTCTACTACAAATGGGAATTTTTTCATTAATCTCAGTATTAATCATAAATCTTGAGCTTTTGGGAAGCACTCAGAAAAAAAAAATGTCAACAATGAAGGAGAACTTCGCAGTTTTCTAAGGAAAATATCAAGTAGTGATTAAAACAGAGGAGTACTTCTGGAGTATGGGGAAAACAGTAGATTGAACTTCTCTACTAAAATATACTGGGTCTGATTAAATTATTCATCTGGGGAAATTAATTCAATGACTGCCGTTTTGCTGCACTTGCATTGTTCACTAAGCAATCTTGACATCTAAAAGCACGCTGAAATTATAGCAGTAAATACCTGCAAATGACCAATGCAAAGCCTATGAATCAATTAAATTCTAATTAAACTTTAACAGACCGAATGAACAGGATTTAACTTGTAGAGAGGTCTTATTTCAGTCCCTCTACGCACCGGTGCATTTCTAAAAGACTCTATAAAATAGAAAATCAGGACAGTCATACCTTTTGTCCCTTAAGCTGTATGAAAAAAAAACCCAATTTACTGATTTCAATGGGAGAAGATTAAAGGAAGTCTTGTCGCTTTTGAAATCTCGTGATCATACCTCTTCTATTTTCAGCACCTAAGTAAAACAGGAAACCTGTCCCAAAGTGCCATAGAGTTCCTGGTAAAACTGCAGTTTTCTATGACAGAATTCTGCTGGTTTGGGCAGTTCATCTGTTTACCTGTAGTAAGATATGTCTAATTCTGAATACAGCAAATATGCTGAAGTTCATCACGTAACTTCGTCTTAAATACTACAGTTCATCTGTCTCAGATTACTGAAGGAGCAGCTAGCTGAGCCTCAGCACTACTAAGTGGAACCACATTTTAATTTTCAACTTGCATTAAAATTTGTTGCTTCCAATCCCTCAGTAAAAGGTTTATAGATAACTAAATGAGCTTGGTTTTTTTCGGTTTTTAATTGAGCATTATAAGTTTTATGGAAGCTTATTGCTGGAGGCTTCTATATACTTCTATGTTTCTCCTCTTGTTACACCCAGTCTTATACATTCACTAGTGGCATGGAATCAAGGTTTTAACCTTCCATAGGATTCACTACAGCTTTTCTTGTATTATTATCTTCAAGTTTATTTCGAACATAAAATTAAATTTCTGGTAAAATGAAACACATAAGATCAGTGGCACATGACTAAACTGTAAAATATCTGACCTTAAGCAAGATTTTTTGGCATCATTCTTTCCTCTCTTTGTTGAAAATGGGGTGTTTCACTTGTTAAAAGAAAAAAAGTTAAAAGTAGCATCCAAGAAATTTCAGATGCAAAACTATTTCATGTTTACCTTTTATAGTTACAAAATTAAAATGAATCAGAGACAACCAGTGCAGCACAAGGACATCTGAACTTTAGATTTAGGTCGAATTTCTGGTATAGGGTACCAAGAATGTATTACACAGGTTCAGTATAGTAAGAAAGAAAGTCTATGTGAAGTTCATAAAAGAAGATTGTGGCTCCTTGCTCTGAACCAAATCAGTTAGTGGGTTCCCTTAAAAAATGGACTTCTGATCCAAACTAGAACAGCAATGTAGACATATCCTGTAGTGTCTCTCCACTGTGTTCTTCACAGTAAATGAAGAGCTGAATTGAGACTTCTTTATGGCAATATGCTGTGGCACCATACCATGCTGCAGCAACTCTAAAGCAGACCAAGGAGAAGACTGAATCAGTGTCTTTTACACAGACTTTTCTTGAGTTTTAGAGAGGAAATACTGGTGATGTTCCTACACTGCAGTAGTTTAATAGACATTATTTAAGAACTTTCGTGTGATCAGAATGTAACCAGGCATTTGTATTATTATAAAAGTTTCAGTCTTAGTAATTATCCTAATGTTTGCAAGTATGCTGATAGAATGAACTGAGTCCTCTCCAATCAGATGAAAAATAGATTAATCAGGTGGCTATGCCAGCTCTTTTTCTCCTGCACCCAAACTAAAAGCGGCATCATTTGATTTAAAACAAATATATTTATAAGTGTACTTTCAATTAAATGGGGCAGACTGTATTTTAATTAGAATGTTTTCTCAATTTGAATGCACAAATCCAATTTGTGAAGAAAACCAAAGACATTTCTCCAGTTTGAGGGTGGAGTTGTAAGGGAATTATGGCACATATTTCAAGGGCAAAAACCTTTAAAAGATTGACCAATCTCAATTATGTTGTTAATTCCTGAGTGTGCTCATATGAAAAAAGTCATAACAAGATCCAAGGGGTTTGGCAACTGAGAGAGTGTTTCTGCACCTGGCATTGTACATGCTCTGCATCACAAGCAGGCAGAAAAGTAGAACTCTGCATTTTTCTGGAGCACTTCACCCTGTTATAACAGTACCAGTAAGTGCCATGATAAACTTTCTGCGGGAGGGAAGAGATTTCACTAACGTCCAATGTGGAGGACAATTATAAAAAAAACTGGTTACAGCGAATTATTATGTTTTTTTGATGCAAAGGTCATTAACCTCAAGCAATCATAAGCACATCATCGTAGTTCTTCTTCCAATCTTGATGTGGTTCTCTAACCGTTAAATCTTTTTTGTTTGCTGTTTAAAGAGTTTCATGCTGTTTAAAGAGTAAGAAGACCTCTGCTATTTGGTAGATATAGGATTAATACCACTTTCCAAAGTCACTGATATGAATTCACATAGAGACTAAATAAGATTTTTGTTTTCTTTGTGTTTTTAATGCCAAGTGCATTTTTTTTTTTTAGAAAAGCACGAAATTTTAGATTTTAAAACCTACTAAAAATAATGGAATATATTTGTACATTTCTAAAAAACAAAATGGGATCCAAAATGACCAGACACATTCCTTGAGATTTTTTTTTCCTGTAGGAAAAAAATGCTCTACAGAAAGCTGGGAACTGCCAGTCTGGGTCACAGCTGTCACGCCTCTAATCCTGCACGCTCTCTGAAATAGCGTCCACCACCAGCTTGCAGACGTTGCATTGTCTACCCTACTGCCATTTTCCTTAACCGACTGAATCTTCTTCTTTCCATTCAGACATCCCACCTCTGTGGGCTTTTTAAGGATGTGTCTTTGAGTAGAGACTCCCAGGACTCTTTCCTGAGTCAATACAATGCACCTGAAATGTTCTTAGGAAATTCAAACAGTCTCCTCTATTGTGGATTAATTAGTATTTTTTATTTCTGTTTGACCTTATGCTGCCAAGTTACTATTCAGATAATCCTCTAGTATTTTCTTGTAACTTACTCTGGATTTGAGTATTAATGAAATAATTTCTGATCTTCAAGAAAGTTTGCATCATTAATATTCACTCTTAATATTTACAAATATATTAACACTGGGCTTTTCATGGAGACTTGAAACATTGTACTGTCAATCTGATGTCACAAAACCTGACCATTTACCATCTAGTTTGTTTCCTCATGCCTTCTGTGGGAGACCTCTGAGTAAAGGCTTGTTCCTATACACAATTATTACTTTATCAAAATGTTCAAAGGACTCCAATGATACATCACTTCTCAATCTTGCTAGATCTGTCATCCTGGAAGAGACATCCTACTTCAAAAAGCAAAATTATTAAAAACAAACTTCTTAAACTGACTTGGCTCCAAATAAAGAGGAAAAAACCAAGTTATTAGTCCCAGAGAGTTTTTCGGCTTTATTGTAAAAAAAAAAAAAAAAAAAAAGAATGTATCCCTGAAAATCCTTTGTGGTATAGAACGAGGTTAGAAAATCATTGAACTTCTCAGCAATATCCTTAACTTCCTCCAATGTTCCCTCAATCACACTTAAATATACAAGAAAAGGCTCTGAACAATTTGGCCTGGCATTTACTGTGCAGTCAGAGTAATTGTTAGGCACATGGCACTGAAATGATGAATAGAAGAGTTTTATTATGATTTACAACTTCGAACACAGCAGAGTTTAGTAATGTCAAAGATAAGAGCTGACCATGACAGGCAGTTGAAATCAATGAAAGGCAGAGGCAAACCATGAGCTGAAACAGGGTTTTTTCAAGCTTTTCACATCCCTTTATGTCTGAAAATCTCCCTCACACATATTATGTGTTTCCAAATATGGGATTCATAATATTGCTGGGATCATTGCAGGAAAATGGGGAATAAGAAGCATGGAACAGAGTGAGCAAATTTTTGCCTTTATTGCATGGCGTGGAGACTTTGCTGCAGAGGGTGGGGAAAGGATTCCCTGTTCTTCTGCTTTCTCTCTAGCCTGGTAAGGCCTTGAGGACAAGGATTATGAGAAACTTATTCTTACCACAAAGGTATTTATGGAAAATCCTCTTTCAGAATTTTCCTGTTAAGATTCCCACCAAAGCATGGCAATAGTTAGTGGGGAGGTGGTATTACTGCCAACCAGTTTATTGATGATCACGTTTTCTTTATTCCCCCGTTCATTCCTATCCACTGGTTTTCGCTGGTCAGGGAGTGTGTTTGTGAGGAGGGGTTTATTCTGTGAGCACCCAAATGCCTGGGTCACCAAGAGGTCTGGGTGGAGCCTTTATTATCAGTTTGGTATTTATTCATTATTTATCCTCAATAAAATGGGATTCAGTTTGCATGCCTAGAGTTCTGACACACTACAATGATCGTGATGATCACTGTTATCATCTCCAATTAATCTAAAAATAAAATTAGGTTTGTTGAACAATTTGTACTTCCCATAAATTCATGTTCGTTGGCATGAATTGTTCTCCTTTATGTCCTTAACAGTGAAAGTTTATCCACTTTCTCATCATTAAGGATAAATGTTCAAGGCTTATAAATATCATACTCCTCATACTTGTAATTTCTGAATATTGGCGCAATATAAACTGTCCTTCAGTCTTCTGGATTTTTTTCTGCTATCTCTGAGATTTATTGCAAATCAACACTACCAAGCCAGAGATATCATCAGCCAGCTCTTTTGTATGCAACTCTTCCAGCATGATGATTTCAAATATTTATCATCACCAGATGTTATATAACATCTTTTTTAGTTATTAATAGACAATATCTAACTATCTAGACAACAGACATCTTAATTCTTTCCAAATGTAGGAGTGATCCTAAACTCTGGCTTTTTAAGTTCTTAAAACCTTCTAATCTTCTCCATTTAGTGAATGACCTCTCTTTCTAGACTGTTGTTCTAATGAACTTCATATATATATATGCTTGTTATATAAATCTTAGCAAAGAATATTTAATTTCACTAACAATAATCTACACTTTAAAACATCTATTTTGGTTGTTTGAAACATGATTCTACGTTTAACATTTTTTTGTATATTGTGTTTACCTTTTGACTTCTGCTTTAATTTCACCACCATACAAATATTAGGCATTTTGACATTGAATAAACTCTGTTTAAAGCATTCTGAATTTTATTCATGCGACCTTTTTTCTTCTGCTGTCGTAGTTCTTACTGACAGTTTGTTTTCTGATCTAGTTAGACACTAGTAAGGCGGTATGTACTAATGGGTTAACTTCTCTAAAAAGAAATAACACATTATTTAAATAAAATTAGAAGGGAAATGATTGATACGATGTATAAAGAAAAGTCACGAAGATGTGAAGGAAGGCAGTATCACCTGTCACTCTTGACAATTATAATTCCCTAGTCTAAGTCAAACCTCTCATATATTATTTGAATAAACCTTTTTCTGCTATGGATATCCTAAATTTTTCCTGCCCAAGGCTAACAACTCAACAAGTGCTGGAACCGGTCCATCTCTAGCATTCTGGAGCTGCTACTCCACAGTAGACTGTAAACTTCTGAGTGTTACAACATGGGGTGAAAAGAAGCACATTCTATGTGGCACAATTACATCAAAATAAATATGGAGTGGCTGTAGTGGTTATACACTCTCCAAGCTGTTCAAAACTTAAAATGCTCTATGTTATGGGACCTTCATTTTTCTTTTATATTTTTAATCTGTCTTCCCGATCCTTAAAAGCACATAGAAACCATGCAATTCATAAAGGCATGTATGTGCATAGTCTTAAAGATCTGCTGAAGCACTTCTGCAAGATGTCAAATTTGTAAATTACGATCTTGTTCTTGCAGATATTTATGAGGATATTTAGCTTTACACTAAGTAAATAAAGACACTAAAGTTAATGGGACCCATTACTAATCCTATTCACTGTTTGCATATTAAGACATACATAACATAATGTTTTTTCATAAAGAAAGTATTACTGCTAATAGAGTTTTCTTTTATATTAGCCTTTCACATACAAGCATTAGTTAATAACTCCCATCTCTCTGACTGTCTAGGACACTCTTCTCAGACACATGCGGCCTGAGAAATACACACATTCCTCTTTTCTTGGCTAGAAACATGACAAAATGTAGACAGGAGTAAACATGGAAACACGCAACAAAGCGTACCTAAAAATTCAGGACAGTGCGGGTATTCAACATGAAAATTGAATACCGGGGCTGCAACCAGTACGTCAGCTCTTTCCATAGATCTTCAGACTGTTGCCTTAGATCTCTCTTCCTAAGACAATCGGAAGTGATAGGATCGCCCAGAATGACAGAAATAACTGACAGTTCATTTTATTAGGCAAAGCGGAGTGGTTTATTCCATCAGGCTGGAAAGAGTAATCTCCAGAGAGATTCAAGAAAGCAAGAATTCCCACAGAATCTAAACCCCATTTCAAACCCATTTTCTATGAAATATGTGTTCTGCCTAAAATTAAAGTTACAAAATATTGTAGACAAAAAACGATTGTAGACGATTGTAAGAAGAAAAAAAAAAAAATTCTCATTTTCTGCTAGGGTTTGTTTTAGGGTGATTTAAGATACATTATTCTTATGGTGTTCTAAACAGATTTGGAGAGGGAAAGATCCCAATGGCAAAATAAGCAAATGTTACACGTGACTTGGTAGTCTACATCACGCTGTCAAAATATTTCTAGTAATTTATGGACATTCTTACAGAACTTAAGCCACCCTAAAGCCCTAAGAGAGAAAACTCTGGTTTTAAATTAATTCAGTAAATTTCAAAACAAGCAAAAAGAGTGTAAAACAGTCCCAAGACTAATTCAAATAGGTATACATTCCACACTTCTGGTCCTGGATATTAGCTGAAAACAAAAAGAGAATTCATTCCTGCTAGTATCATCAAGAAGCTAAAATATTAACTTAGGGTTTCTTCATAGTGTAAATCCAAAGTCTGAGATGATTCTTACTTTTTAAACGGGTGATACATACAAACTAGGAAGCTGAAAAGTTCCCTATGGAATGCATAAATAAGCCTTTAATAACCTGTAAGGTAATAAAATTATTACAGTTACAGTAATTCACTCTGCTTTGAATGAGCTTTCCCTAAAGGCTAGCAGTGAAATTGTTTCCGAAATGTCCTAACACAGATATATATATGGAAAGGCCCAGGGACAGCAGCATACCAGCCTACAAAGCAGGAACCTGCCGGCACGTTCATATTTTGCACAATTAAATTTATAATCCAACCACCAGTTCCTCGGCTAACGTCAATCAAGACAGTCCTGCAGATGTTTATGGAGGGAGTATCCTGCTACCAGTGCCCAAGCACTGGCAGGGATCCCCAGCAGGGGTCTCAGGGCAAAAGCATGCTTCAGGAATCCCAGACTTTCAGGGCAGCTTAACGGTTTAGTTTGAAAAGGAAAGGAAAGGAAAATTTTACTTCAAAATATCTCTTTTTCTAGTGAAAAGGGCATTGATTTTCCAAGATTTGTATTTCATATGTTAATACAGAAGCTCATCCAGCCTTTCTCACTTCTCTGCAAATGAAAATAAAATTGAAACTTTAAATCAATCTACATTGTGCCAACCAACACAGAGAACAGCTTCCTTTCTTGGTTACACACGTCCATACCTCAGCTAAGGTATCCATACCTCACATGGGTCAGTGTTACCCTCAGCCTGAGTGGGTGCTGAGAGGGAAAGATGAGAAACGTGCACCATGAACTCCACCCACCACTAGCCACTGTTATCTGGAGATGAATGTGTGTGTGTTCCCTCCAAAAAATCTTCTCTCATTGTACACAACATGGGTTTTAAGATAAAAATAACACAGAAATCCCTCAGACTACTTTCCTATTGAAAAGCTTGGCAACAAAACTGAGTGCATTGTAGCATATGAACAGATGTAAACACACGTTTATAAGTGTGTAGTGAAATGGCAATTCATCGGGCAAATGCAATTTTCACTGTAATATTCCTTTTCTTACGAAAAGTTTTATATTTTAAATATAAGTCTGGAGGACAACTCTTTCTTTTCATTTCAGATCTGTTACAGTATATGGAACATAATCTTTGCCATCTCATCCAAATTTGAAAATGTTAATGAGGCTTTTTAAAGATAACTAATACCACGTTACTTTTAACAACATCAGAATCTAAGGGATTATATATATTCATGATTATTTATAAGATAACATTCAATTTTCTTCGTAAAAGACCTTTTGACTAGGTAGAATGTACGTGGAAACTTCAGTATCCTACAATGAAAACATTTTTCTTTTTATGGGAATGCAGTGATTCTTCTATTTCCCCAAAGGGATTTGAATTAGTTTAGCAAAATGTAGTTTACCCATAACAGCTGCAGCCTGCACCTGTGCAGTATTTCAGAAAATCATTAGGAATTGTATATTACTTTTTCATTGCTATGTTGTGGGGGAAACAAATGGGCAGAAAGTGGTTACTGAGACCTAATGAATAAGAAACTAATGCAATACCAGTTTGAAGAGGTATTTATTTTTTGAGGTATGTAACTAAATGTACAAAAGAATCAAGTTTAAGGAACAAAAATGCCATATTTTCACACTCTCTTCTGAATTGAAACAGCAACTAAGCTGGATATAGAATGTTGGATGCTTTCAATGTCTTTCAAAGTGAATTTGCAAACTTTTTTTAATTTTTTTTTTTCTTTTTAGAATCAGTGACAAAGGTCTTTACTTCATTCCAGGTTTTAAAGCTATGGACGTAGAGAAGCCTGATGTGTGGTGGTTCAGTCAGTCGGTGAATTAAACTCCTATGAGGCGACGTATATCAAGCCTCAGAGAATCAGACACGGGAGAGTACTAAAAGGGATTCAAAGCTTGCTCTTGCCAGATGCTGGTCTCCCCGGCCTGCATTCAAGTCATGGTGAGCTACAAGTACTCATTGCACTAAGGGAAGTGCACTCATACATGTTAATATCTGCCGGGGTTGTATTCAACCCTGGTTTGAGAGGCAGGGGCTGCCTCAGCATGAGCCACACCAGGTCAGAAAGCACAGGGTGCACTTTGCTGCTAGTGGAACGGGACAAGAAACAAACAGAGCCACTCTTCCCCCACATCCCACCCCCCAAAAAAAAAAACCAAAACCACGTTTGCCTCCTCTCTAATGTGTTTTATTAGCAACTATGTCAGATGGCACTAGCCATGGCTTGGAAATCCAACCCTTTCCCTGAATTCTCAGTCTCCCTCTTGGTGGCAAAACATGAGCCGATGACCATAAATTTCTGACAGTATTCTTATAACTGCATTTGCAGCATTTTAGCATTTGTTAAAGACGGAAAATAAGAATAAATTAAATATACTTACTTCCATCCATTTTTTAAAGAGGTCCGTGGAAAGTTGCCCAGAAAATAAACATAAGTCCAACCCAGTTTAAAAAAGGGAAGAAAAAAAATGGACAGAACGTCTTCCCTTTAAATGCAGATACAGTAATAATCTTATTTTAGGTTTTTCAAATAGCTACAAAGAAATCACTTAAAACATAAAAAGAATGAATGCTATTAGAGACTGTCACTAGGCTTGACAAGTTAATGAGGGTTAGATTATGAGAGTATTATTGTTTTAGCAGAGTATTATATTCCACTCAGATTCTCCTCCTGACTTCATAGACAAAACTTGCTCAGAAATCTGTGCCAACTATTACATTAGGTTAATGGGACCCTGACACGCGAAACAAGGCAATGTAGTCCTGTTGACCTACCACATGGGAAAGGGATACTGTAGCTACAAATTCAGAAGGGACACTAGACAGCTTTTTTTTTTTTCTTTTGAAATGAGAGAATGAGGTAAAGTGATTAAAGTTATCTCTAATACAGTGAACAACAATTAATTAATTGTTGTACTCCAGCAATGTACATTGTTGTGCCTCTGATTTTCTTTTATCTTTAAAAAGATAGAATACTCCCTGGAAGATCCAACAGCTGAGAAAGCCTCCTAAAGACACTGCTCTCACTAGCACTTTCTTGAGAATCTGAAAACATTTTTCCTTTCTCTTCTTTTAAAAGACAAGTATAATGCTTTTGAGCCTAGACACATGAACAGCACACTTAAAACCTGCTAATTTGATTAAGTTCTGGACAAAACAGCTACAATTACTTGAGCTTTTGTTCAAAACCACAGCTGTGGCATTGTGGCTAATGCATTCCCCCTGAATGCAGAAATTTAAATTGAAATATCTTCAGCCTAACAGAGTTTATAGCCACAATCTGAATTTGGGGAGCTGTAAACATGAACTGTCTAGTCCAAGAACAGGTGTAGCAAGTAACTCAGAACAAGGTATGTCGGAGGTATGTAGGGCATCCTGGGGGAAGTGGTACCAAATAGCCATGCACAGCATCCCCAGATGTGATCCTGTGGCTGGGGTGGGCTGCGCTGGGCATGCAGGTGAGTTAAAAGGACAATTCACTAAAGCAATTGCTATAGCCCCTCTCAGCTCTCCTCTTGCAGCTGTGGTGGATTCAGATCTCTCTTTGGTTATGTGATGTGTGTCCCATATGCAACTGAGATTTTTTGATCCTTTCTTGAGCTTGCATACAGCTGAAGAGCATCATTATTACCATTTTTCTTTCGGCTACTTAGGATGAGAAAAGATTATAAGAAAGTCAGACCCCAGAAAGAAGGGCTGAGGGATCTGTCTTTACATATCCTATCGAGGCTCTGCTAAGATTCATTGGCCTAGAAAGGGAAGACTCCCTAGCACTGTCACTATGTCATTTGCACGGAAGATGGAGACTGCTCTAAGTGTTTTTTCTGTATTTTATCATGTTTCTCCTTTGATTGTCACCTGTGTGTGGCTGTGGCTATTGTTAGTGGAATGTTCCACTTACTGACTGCCTATAGCCCCTGTCCTGCTATGTCTTCCCTGTATAGAGCTGCTCTGCTGCATAACTAATTAACAATACAGTTTATACCCATCAGTTTCAGTTTGGTCTTAAGGGGTTAAGGGTTTAACCCCTTAATCATTAACCCTTCTCTCCTCTCTCTGGTGACTGCTGCACCTATTTGAACAGCTCTTCCCTTCCCCCTCTGTGCCTGGTCACACTCCCTGTCTCTCCTCTTCCCTCAGACACAAGTGGGCTTTTGTTGTCTTGTCATAGTTGAGATCAAGGGACTTGAGCCAATTTCTGCAGTCCTTAATCAATGACTTACAGGACAGGCACTTGATTAAGGAGTGTGAACTTAGGATCTATAATGTCTGACAGTACACATGAAGCTTGCCTGTATCCAGAAAGAAGGTTATGCAATTCTTCCAGCTAATGTGACTGTTTTCTGATTTTAAAATATACTTATTTTAACCATACGTCTTTTCCTACCCCTTTCCACATCCTGATGATTTTAAAACCTAATATCAGGAAACAAATGATAACTATCATTTTCCTAAATAGTTTAATACTTTAAAAATTAGGTATGTACCACTCTTCAGTTTCCTCTGCAACGATTTTGTACTGTACTGCATTTCTTCTCTTTAGAGGAAGAGAATAATTCATCTCTGGAAAAAGATTATTTTTATGAATGTATACACATTAGTATAGATTAGAGTGCGACAGAAAAATGTGAGTTAGAATTGGAGAAAAAATCCTTCGTAAATGAGTATCATCTAACTCTTAGGTAAAAGCAATAACTAATGGAAAAAATTGACCAAACTACACAGAGAAAAGATTTATGAATGGAAGTGTATGTGTGGCAAAAGTAATTTCACCTGCTTTTGTAGGAGAGCTTGGACTTTCAAGCTGTGTCTGGGCAAAGAGCCATTTTGAAAGGCTTTTAAATCATGTCAACAGAATGCAAATCGAGCAAAAATGCGAAACGCTGGTATACTAGGTACAGCAAATGTTCAAGCTTTGTGCAACATTCCATTTTATCACAACACTGTAAAGTTTTTCCACTTATCCATAGTATTTCAGAATGATAGCGCGAGTGCATGTGAACTTTTCCTATAAACTGCAGGTTGATCAGCTTTGCCTTGGCAGCAGCATTTGTTTAATCAGCCTGCACTGACCTTTTGTGAAAGACACTCATGCCATAGTGTCCTGAGAGTGTGGCCTCTCTGGATTTTATTCTTGTTTGATCATTGCTCAGATGTGCCCCCCGCCCCATTACTCCTTAAGCTATGCTCCGTGTTTTTTTACTGATGGTATTTGAGCTGACATAGCAGCCGAAATGACAAGCAAACAAAGCCACAGAAGCCCCTCTGCTTACAGCCAGCCTCATCCTTGACAGTTTGACCTTGTCCTGCTAATTTTAACTGTCATGCCAATTGGATTTGAGAGCCAAAGCACAGATGAAATCAGTAATACAGAAATATTGTTCACATTTTATGTCCGTGCTCCTGTTTACAAGGAAAAAAAGTAGAAAGAAATCATGTTGCCCAGTCAAGTTTGAGGATATGGAGGTCATTTTGCCAATAGATGTATTCACATGGAAAGAATACTATTAAGTTTCGCTCTGTGAAATAAGCTTATCAGACTGCAAAGAATAGATCAAGGTCCTCTGTACTAGAAAATGATAACCATAGTCCTATCAGCAGGAGCAGCTTCTACAAACCTTTCTGATGACTGAAACAATACACTTTAATTTGCTTCTGATAAACAATGTAGCAACTGTTTCTTCAATACATTTTTCTCATAATGTTTCTTATATGGATTTTGAAAGTTAATTTGGATATATTTGTTTCTAGTCATTCCTATTGTTTCCCAGCAGTGCCTCTCAAATGCATCATTTTCTCTGCAAATATTTTTATACCCATTTACAGATATATGTGTATTATGTACTTTTATATATATGCATCTAATTAAAATTCATTTTTTTTATTTCTTTTTATTTTAATATTTGCTGAAAGCCACAAACCCACTCTGCTTTTTAGTACATGTGTCACTTTTGTAACAGCGATATGAATAAAATGCTGAGTTTCAGGTAGGCAGATGAAGAGAGGAATACAAGTACAATTTCTTCCTTGTTAAGCTTACTGTACTCAGGGAATTCAAGAACTCTATGCCATCTAACATGAAAGTGTCATTTGAGATCCTGTTACCAGAAGAAACAGGAAAATCACTAGAGCCGTAAGTGAAATTAGACAGGAAGAAAGGAAAAAAAATTAATATGAAATAGAAAGTAATCATATTTCTCTATTTTCTGTTCTGTCTCAGCCGCCAATTTCTTCTAATTAATCTGCTGAGTGAAGTGGTATTTATTCATTACATGAATTCATGGGGAAAAAAAAAAAAAGTGAGGCTCATGTCACTGGGGATTTCCATAGGAAAGTTCCTGGTTTTGTAGGAACTGGAAAATCTCCCGTATCTGTTATTATGCTTAGAAGTGTCCACAAGGAATTAGAAAAGGAGGCTTTTTTCTTTGACATTTGCTGATAGAACAACTATTGACCAAATCCAATACATCTTTCCCTGTGCTGTACTCCTATTAAGTTTGTGTTTACACGTGGTCTTTTGCTCCTCAGTAAAATATAAGAAAGAAACAAAACCAAAAGTCTTGAACAGTTCCTTCCCCATCTGCCTACAGAGCTGTCACCTCAATCAGTGACTGACACGTTCATGTATTTCTGAAGATGCAAGAACCACACTGACTAGCCATTGCAGGCACAATGGATATAAAAGACATTCAGCATTTGTCTGCCTGATGGTAACAATATTCAGTTCAGATCTGAGCTTTTAGTAAAGGGGCTATCATTGTGCTATTTGTTTGTACAGTTTCCCGATCCCTGCTGGAGACTCTTGAATGAGACCACTGTAGAAATTAGAAATAATGATTCAACCAAAGGAAAGGTGCTTTGTTCTCATTCAGACGTGCTTTTTAAAGATACCGTCGGTGCCTGGATTTAGTTATTTATGGTACAGGTCTATAGAGAATGCTATTGCATAAGTAATGTATTTTGAAGAAATGGCAAAGGTACAAAGACAGAAAAATATGACAAATCGTCCATTAGAAAGAAGGGTTATAAAAAGGCTATGACTTATATGAGCAAAATTCTAATATGGTCATGGTGCTGGATGATTCTTTTCTTACAATGTGACAAATTAAGAGTCTACTACTCTTCCCTAACTCCATTGACTTTATAACTATTGAAGTCAGTGGACTTACAGAAGTATAACACTGGTGTAAGGGAGCAAAGAATCAGACTCTCATTTTCCTGTCTGTATACAATCTAAGGGATTCAAAAAAGTCTTTTTTCGTCATACTTTAACCCTAATATACAAGGGAAGGAACAGTCCTACCCACTTGAATGAAAGGATGTCACAAAACAGCTCAAACCTTTCCTTTCAGCATTCTTGTAAGCAGAAGATAACAAAACACAAAGAATAAAGAAAATTCAGAGACTTTTGTTATTTCCTATTATGATTTATTTCTATGCAGAATAGCACACTTCCACAGAATGAAAGATTTTACTAATATGACTGAACTACTTCCATGTTAACCCTATAGGTATTTTCCTTTTAAAGATAAAACTATGCAAGTTGAGAATTTCCCAGCAGCTTATCTAAGATTACTCCACTGAACTCTTCTCTTAAGCAATCTGATTTAACTTGTGAAAGAATAAAAATTGATTTTAACTCATTTCTTTATTTTTTTTTTAAATGCTGGCCAGTGCTTGAGAACCTCATTAATTTCCTTTTAAACTCATAATCATTGAGTTAGCCTAGAGACACAACACAACTGCTGCCTTAAGTTCCAGTTATATGGAGAGTAATAATATGCAGAACTACCATGCCCTTCTAGTACATGCACTATTAATCCACCTGGAAGTTCAATAATTTCAGAGATATCTAATACAGCAGTATCTTACACAGAGGGGAAGGGAGGTGGAAGGCTTACTACTGTTTTGGTTTTGCTTTTTTTTTTTATGGTATGTATCATATAGAACATCTCAAGTTGGAAGAGACCCATAAGGATCACCAAGTCCAACACCCTGCTCCTCACAGGACTACCTAAAACTAAACCATATGTCTAAGAGCATCGTCCAGATGTTCCTTGAACCCTGTCAGGCTTGGTACCATGACCACTTCCCTGCGAAGCATGTTCCAGTGACGGACCATCCTCTCAGTAAAGAACCTTTTCCTAATGTCCAATCTGAACTTCCCCTGATGCAGCTTCATTCAGTTTCTTCATGTCCTATGGCAGGTCACCTGGGAGAGGAGATCAGCACCTTCCCCTCCACTGCCCCCTTTGAGGAAGTTGTAGACTACAATGAGGTCACCTCTCAGCCTTCTCTTCTCCAAACTGAATAAACCAAGTGACCACAGCCGCTCCTCATAAGTCTTGCCCTCAAGGCCTTTCACAATCTTGGTTGCCCTCCTCTGGACACACTCTAGTAGTTTGATATCCTTCTTATATTGAGGCACCCAAAACTGCACACAGTACTCGAGGTAAAGCCGCACCAGTGCAACATAGAGTAGCACAATCACTTCCCTCAAATGGCTAGCTATGCTGTGCTTGATGTACCCTGGGACACTGTTGTCCCTTTTAGCTGCCAGGGCACACTAGTGACTCGTATTCAACTTGCCATCAACCCCCATCATCTTATCCCCCAATTTGTATGTATAACCAAGATTAGCCTGTCCCAGGTGGAGAATCCTGCACTTGCTCTTGTTAAATTTCATACGGTTGGTGATTGCTCAGCTCTCTAGTCTATCCAGATCTTTCTGTAAGGCCTCTCTACCCTCAAGGGAGCCCACAGCTCCTCCTAATTTAGTATCATCAGAAAACTTAATGCACATTCAACTCCTGCCTCCAGATCATTTCTAAACACATGAAAGAGCATTGGCCCTGAAATTGAGCCCTGGGGAGCTCCACTGGCTGCCAGCCTGATGTAATCCCATCTACTATAATGCTTTGAGCCCAACCCGTCAACCAGTTGCTCACCCAATGCATTATGGACTTGTCTAGCTGTGTGGCAGGCAGTTTATCCAGAAGGGTACTGTGAAAGACAGTACCAGAACTTTGCTAAAACCCAAAAACACTGTATGTACTGCCTTCCTTTGGTCAACTAGATAAATGACCCTGTCATAAAAGGAAATTAAGTTGGTTAAGCAGGACTTTCCCTTCACAAGCCTGTGCTGGCTATGACCAATGACTGCATTGTCTCTCAAGTGTTTTTCGATAGCTCCCAGAATAGTCTTCTCCTAATAACTTTCTCCTTAGTTTTACCAGGCACTGAAGTGAGACTGACATGCCTATGATTACCAGGGTCTTCCTTCTTACGCTTCTTGAAAATCAGGACAACATTTGCCAGCTTCCAGTCAAGTGAGACCTCTCCAAACTTCCAAGACTATTGAAAAATGACGGAGAGATAAGACAATAACACCAGCCAGCTCTTTCAGTACCCCGGGATGAATTCCATTGGGCTACATAGATTTACGTGCATAAGCATAAATCTATGTGTATATGCATAAGCATACATATGCTTAACTTAAGAAATACTTTTTCTAATTAAATTTGCCTATAGATATGCATATATAAATCTGTATCAGTTTTGGCTATAAATCTTCTATTTCAGTAAATACTTTACAGCATAAGTTGCAAATTACCTCCTGGCAAAATCAGTTGCTAGTGTTGCACATGGATGTATTTAGAGATGTGAAAATACGCATATGAAACACACGATGTAAGTATCAGACAATGGCAGTGTTAAGAACCAGTGACTTGCTGGCAAGAAAAAAAGGAACTGGGAAGAGATAAAAAGCAAGTTCTAGGTACAGAAATGATCACCTATTTTCTAAAGACCCTAGCTTTTCTAACAGTAAATAATGTTTCAGGTTCTCAGCTGGTGCTAATATCCATACTTCAGATAGCAACGGTGGAACCATATGGATTTGTGGTAGAGGACAAATTCTGTTTTATACAGATTATACAGTAATGCAAAATAAAACAATTCACTATAATCTTATTTGGAACTAGCAATGTTCAGTCATCCCAAGATTTGTGGATTTGAACTGTAAGGCCGGAATATATCTTTGATTTTAAGTATATTATTACTATTTCTTCTGCAAAACTAGCGTGTTTTCTAGAAACATGATTTAGTCAGAGGATTTTGAATTGGCATGGGATTTAAATCAGATGCTGATTTTAAACCATCACCATGTAAAACCATTTTTTTTTGTGTGACAGAACTGCACTGTAATTGCTGTATCAAGACTTTCCTGTGCAAATACAGAGTTAAATTACATGGATAGTATAAAAGCAGAACAGATTGCACCCCGGAACTGATTCTCATTTACGTTGTCTCTGCTAATTTAGGCCTATTTAACACCACTAGGGGGTTACTTAAACATTACTAGGATGATATGAAGCGGACCTAAGTGAAGCCATGTTGCTTATAAAAGGCATCTTTCCCTGCAAGAACGGAAAGCAGATTTTAAAGAGATAAATAAATAAATATATATATTTATTTATAATAAATCCACTTGACTGACAAAATTGAGGCTACAAATGAGTGAAGGATGAACATTTGTTACCTATTCATTCTCAATTCTGCAGTTCCTACTATAGTAGACAAAAAGTAGTCCACCTATCACAAGTAGTACAGCACTTCCATTTTAGGGTTTTCTTTTTTTTTTTCCTTTTTTCTTTTTTTTTTTTTTTTTTTTTTTTACTCTACAGTAACTCATATCCTAGCTATTACTTCAATATCATTACAGTCATTTAATTCCCTTTGAGGGTTTTAGGTGGGAGGAGTCATTACAGCACTGAGGCAATTTGGAAGTATATATTAAGTACTTAATAGAATCTAACAGTCTATCATATCATGTCAATTGCTAGTGTTAAACTACTAAAATATTGAGACATGAAAGCATTGGGATAATTCTTATGTACAGCAGTCAGCTTTCAAGCATACACACACCCAAGGGAAAGAATTTTAAAGGCAGACTTAAAACAGCTGCAAGTTTTAGAAAACATGCTTTTTTCTCCATAAGAATACAGAAATGCCATCATAGACAATTCAACACTGAATAGCTTTTTAATAGGCTCATCAATGTACTAACAAGATTTTAACTATTGCGTAGCCTGAAGTAACACCAAGAAAGAGGGAAAAGTAGTACTAAGATGGCTTTTACCTGAGTAGTACTCCTAAGTAAGTCTTTTTAAATCATTTTGATGTGGTTATTCAAAGGACTAATCTTCTTTTCTTGTTTCTACAGTCTTCACGTAAAGATTGTTTTCATCACAAATGCTGCAAGTTATCAACCATATCAGTCCAATGCACAGTAATCATAAAGAACAATCTTCAAATAAAAGCATCTATGCTGAAATTGTAAAATATTTGTTATTCAAAAATTAATTTTAAATGCCCGAAGGAAATATGGCATCAAAATAAAAATACTGACCAAATCTTGAAAACATTAAGAACAGACAACTCCAGTAAAAACACAGAATTTTTGAAATGTCAACTTATTTAGTTTTTATACTCTGTTTTAAAAATCTTGGATACTCGTATTTTATTCCAATTTATAGCTCCAAATTGTCATTTATTTACATGGCAACATCTATAATGTAAGCCATTGAGAAAAATTTTGTAACACTTATCAAATAATGTGTTATCTTATGTCATGTTTCTCTTTGACCTGTCACATTAATGTCCTTTGCACAGCAACATTATAAAAAACAAGTGACTACGGACAAAATATCCTAGGCCCTAAAGCAGCACATGCAACAAGACCAAAGAAATGTAAAAATTAGGAACAATCTTTCCACAAGTCATTTTTTCATGGACAGGATTTTACCGTGCAAGTAACATGCACGTGGATTCAGTTCTCAGAGCCAATAGTCTTTGGGAACAAGTAGGAAACAGAGCCTCTTGAAAAAGGCTGATCTTCCTAATAAACTTTCCGTTTTTCTTCCGTAGTTTGTGACAAGAGAGACCAAGATCTCCTTCGGACAGACATTTGGACAGATTTTACTTAGGAAAGATGGTGTGAGCGCGCAGCAGCCCCCGGCGGCAGACACCCCTGCAGTGGCAGGCAAAGACAGCAGGGCCTGACCGCAGCCCTGTCAGCCCAGAAGAAACTTGCGGAGGCAGATGACAGCAGGTGTTTCTCCGGCCATGTTACCAAGCTGCTATTGCTAGACTTAAAAATGGGAATTCATAAGCGGGTGGAAGAGGCCAAGGTTTGTGAAGCTATGATTCATGTAACACCAAACATTCCACTTTAGTTTAAAATAAATCTCTGTTAGTAGGACTACTAAAACGTTTTGTGTTGGGCCATTGCATTATATGGAATAACAGTTATGCCAGTTCCCACAATGTGAAACCAATTTATATCAGTAGAAAACCCGGTCTTTTATGTATTTCCTTACTGTTAAAATGGTGCATTTTTCATATTGATAATTGCATCCTGAAGTTAGCTTTTCTGCAACCTTAGTAAGTAGAATTTTGGTATGTTTTACTTGAAAAACACATGGCAAAAAATAATTACTTAACAGATTTAAATGAGGTCCTGTTAACCATTAGAAATGTCTTTCTAATTAATTTCCACAAACTGGCTACAAGAATAAGTCCTTTACAACTTCAGAATTTACAACAGATTTTTAACTGCTACCCTAAGGAGCAGAACTTTAAAAAATGTACTTATTTTAATCTGTTGGGAGTACCATAGTTGTAGAATACTCATAAGCATAATAACAGCAGAAAAAAAACGCTATGTCTATAAACAAAACACCTTACTATCATCAAATGCTGAAACATGATGCATTTAAATGAAACACTACTAACAGTTGTACTGCAAACATAAATTTACCACAAAATTCTTCTAATTAGCTGTGATCATTTTTCAAGTCATATGGTTTTCCTCAACAGGCACCATGATTTTGTTTCTTTTTTCTGATACAGGATAAAATTGGAAATTTTCCCTATCACTGCCTGCTGGAAACTTGCAATTTAGAAGGAAAGAAAGAGGGAGGGGATGAGGTAAAGTGAAGACCACCAGTCACCAGGCTGTTCTGCAGGACAATTGTATCATTTATAGCAATCACGGTGTTGATATCAGAACAACAAAGGTAAAAGTTATTCCCCAGAGGAGAAAAAGTGCAGGTAGTTTTTCTCAAGTCAATGTAACGCAGTGCCACAGTCTAAGGTTATGAAAGATGGCTAACCAGGGGAGAAATTCTAAGGTGCATCCATTTTGCTTTGGTTCATTTTTATTTTTTTTTAACCTCTAAATAAACCTTAGGGTCTTGGCATCAAGCATTTAATGTGACTGGGTCTCTGTGAAACTGGATCTACCTAATTAGAAAATAACCAAAGGCTCTTCAAGATAAAAAACAAGAGAAAGAACACAGATCAAACAGGATGGCATATTCAGGGGAAGACTACCTAAAACACCTTCTAAGTTTACACTAAGGAATAGAGTTTTCAATATGGAACTGAAGAAAACAGATGTTGCAAAACACCTGAAATTTTCAGAATATTTTTAAAGCATTCCACAAGATTAGCAAAACAGTGTGTTCATTCCTTTCCACTACTGCCTCCCCAACAAAAATGTATGTTAAACTAGAAGACAGTGGTAAGCAATTAGATCTTAAAGCATGAAAATGCTGGGTTGTGCTATTTACCCATATTGTAAAACTTTTACTTTCTTCGCACAAAGATGCTTTTCTCTGATGCCACAGCCCATAGTGTCATCTTTGTATTTTCAGAAACTTTCTTTTCAGTGTATATCTGTAAACTCTCTCTCAACTTTTATGCCTATACAACTCTGTAAGAACACTCTGTTCTCCTAAATGTGATGGCGCTGCATTAATTTCATTATTTGTTTTTATAAGTGTTACTGTGCAATATTGTTTTAAGTAAAACTAAGCCCAGTAGAGTTAGGATTCTCACTAATAATGGGTATTATCCAAAGATTGCTCCTGTCACTAGGTATCCAAAGGATTACAATGAGGGTAATGACATAGATGGAACAGAAACATAGTAAATTATGGGTTTGGTTACTATATTTCAGTATATATTTTAATATAAATACACTGATCTTCAGTCCCTAGGTGAGGACTGACACCCTCTGATGGGTTGACCTTGGTTGGCTGCCAGAGACTCACCTAGCTGCTCTCTCAGGCCT
Organism: Larus michahellis; assembly: GCF_964199755.1. Taxonomy (NCBI): domain Eukaryota; kingdom Metazoa; phylum Chordata; class Aves; order Charadriiformes; family Laridae; genus Larus; species Larus michahellis. The sequence goes on along the minus strand of NC_133900.1, from coordinate 63,441,775 downwards.
ACTCCTCAACAGGACAGGGAGACAACATAAGACGGAAAAGCTCATAGGTCAGGATAAAGACAGGGATCACACTTATCAGCTACCATCACAGGCAAAGCAGACTTGACTTGGGGAAAATTAATTTTATTTATTACCAATTAAAATAGATTTGGGTAAAGGGAAACAAAGAAAAAAACACTAAAACACCTTCCCCCCACCCATCCCTTTTTCCCAGACTCAAATACACACCTTCACTCCTGACTCCTCCACCCGGAGCAGCGCGAGGAGGATGGGGAATGTGGGGGGGGGGGGTCTTCTCTGACCTTGGTGATCACTGGGTTGTTTCTCACACTTTGTTCCTCACTCCCCACTGCCACGCGGTGTTTTGTCTTTTCTTAAACACATTTTCTCAGAGGCGCCTCTAAGCTGGCTGATGAGGTGAGCTGTGCCCTGGGGTGGCTCTGTCCTGCTGCCAACACCTGGGCACAACCTACACCCAACATACACCCCCATGGCAAGTGTCTCTTACCACTCTAATCACATAGCTTGTACAGCTTTGGACATTGGCCATGTAGAAGAAATGATAAGCATAATCTATCCAATACGGAGCCAATAACATAAAGAGATGCTTAAGTTACTTTTCTCACCTCCTCTATTTCGGATTTAACAAGCACAACCCATATCTCTGATTCACATGGCAGGAACAGTCTCCAAATCATTTGGATGAAGAGCTGTGATGGAGTTAACGCTTGAGATACATGTTTATGTATATCACACGTTTGGAGGCTAAAGTACCTAACCAGCAAAAACATGAATTATTGCCCTCTCTTTTGATAGTATTCTGCACTTTGTGAGGTATTATTTTCTAGAAAAGACAAAACAGAAAAAAACCTCACTCTCTAAGTACAACAGAAAGCAATTAGAGATGCAGCAAATGAAAAAGTACCTAAGCAGTAGGAACCATGATCTAATTAAGGTTTATAATTAGAAATAAATTGAGATTGAAAAGGCAAAAAAACATCAGAATGCTTAATGTCAGAAGGAAATAGTTGTCAGATTAGTTAATATATTCTCAAGGGTAAACAGGCTACCAAGCAATGAAGATGATAGAGTAATATACGGACAGTGCAGATAAATGTTGCATTAAATGCAACCAAAGGCATAGAAGAGAGGAGTTACCCTGCAGCTGTACAATCTCAAATATAAAAATGAATTAAAGACCATACAAAGTAGTCATGGGAAACAGAGTGAAAGAAAATAACTCATAAGCTAGCAGTGGAAGACAAAATTGAAAATTTCAGTCTAACAACACAGGACATATAATGAGGAAATTCCAGTGATGAGTAGCAGTAGAAAATTAAAAGCTCTCTAAAATATCTCTGATGCACTCAGCGATCAGCTTTTATACTAAATTAATACCATTGTCCTACTTTACTAGTATTTTAAGTAATGCTTAGATTCAGGGAATGCTATTCTAGCTTTTTACACTTTTTATTTAGCTTTAAATTTTCCATGCTCTAATCTCTGTTTAACTCTACCTTGAAATTAAAATTATTCACCAATAAAAAAGATTTAGGTAGAAATATGTCACAAAAAGTCTGTTATCCACATACTGCTGCTTAAAGTTGGGCTATAGTTTTTTTTTTTAAAAAAACAACAACAACAAAAAGCTTTTCCTTTCTGGAGTACCAAATGCTGAGAATCAATCTTCTGTGGGAATGCAGCAATTTTACTGAACTGATGAGGAAACCAGGCAGGCAGCCAGGCTGACCACCATGGCCAGGCTGACCATCCTGGCCAGCCTTGGTCTTTTTAGACCCATGGGGTCCAACTTTCCTATGCTGACCAGTAGAATCTTATTTCCTGCACAGCTAGCTGTGTTTGTACTTCTTTATTATTTGTTTATCTAGTAGACCACAAAGACTGTGATCCACCTAGTATATTATGGATCAGAAAAACTGTGGATACATGTAAGAGAAAGATGAGGTGTGTTTTGAAATCATTACAGTGAAAGGAACGTCAAAAATCCACAGGAACTGCCTCAGAAGGGCAACAAACACAATTATTACATGATCTATGAAGACACAATATAGTTGGGAGAAAACGTGGCTAATACTAGATGACAGTGTGTCTAAGAGTTGGTTATAAATGTGAATGTAGGTGTTCAGCAGAACTGTCTGCGAGACAGCAGATGAGACGATATTAAGTGGTCTGAGACGTGAGGGAGGATCTCAAAATTGAAGGAGTGGTATAAGTGCTTACAGTTTTATGAGTTTGAGAGTGGTTAGTCTGTTAGGCACTTGCAGAAATACGTGACCAAAAAAACTTGATTTTTTAGCAGTTCTCTTCAGTATTAAAAATGTCTTTTTCTTTTAATTTATTCTGCACATACCATTCCAGATAATGAAGCCTCCAGTTCCAGCATGCACTGTTTCTAAAACAGAAGAATATGTATGTTTTTTCTTCAAGGAACTTACTGAAAGTGAAATTGTAATACAGCAAATAATAGTATAAGCAATAAGGAATCACACAGAAGAGTGACCTGAGAAATGGGGAGGATGACAACAGTGACACGAGACCTGGGGAAGTGAAAAAGGATTTCTTAAATATTTGTGAGGCTCATGAATTAATCTGATTCAATGTCTGCAAATGTCCCCAAAATGCGTCTAATGTAAGTGTTTTTTACTTAAGAGTTAGTAAATTAAGTGGGTATGTAGTGTATGTATATGTATAAAATAATAAATACATACATATATAAAATAGGCTGATGTAATAAAATAAGGATCTGGAGGTTTTTCTTTCAAGTTTAGGAATGGTTAACACTTACATTTAAATACTCCTAATACCTGTAGAAATACAGTTCACTCAGGAGCAGGTTTCCTTCCCCTTGTATTTAGTACTTTTTACTAAATGAGTGTCTGCAAAGATAACATTTTACCATATATTACTAGAACCAGGACTCAGACCTTCAGACACTTGACAGGACTTGAAACAAGACTGATCAGCACATCCATGAACCAAGAGAAAAAAATTGCAACCAATTTGAATTTATCTTAACCCGCTAATAGTGCAAATGACTTTGGGTCTTGGTAAAAATAATAATAGCACCCTAAATATCACAACGTAAGTCAATTTCTCTTTAACTAAAAGCAAGCGCAGCTGGTCTATGGAACTGCTTGTTGGGATTTTCATTCACTTCTTTAATCTCTTAATCGTAGTACCAAGTCTCTTATTTCTAACATACTTATTTAGTCTTTTAATAATAGTATCAGTGTTTAAAAATTATCAGATAACTGTAACTCACCTGAGAGGACTAATGGTTATAAAGGATTTCATCCTAAAGCAATGGCTTGTACATGACATGTCCATCTGTCATGGTGATTGATCAGGATGTCCTTGCCACTAAGACAGCGAATGGATCTTCCCAGGTAACACTAAATTTAGCTAGTACAGAAAGACTTGCTCTTGTTCAAATGTATACAGCACGCTTGTTGGGACTGGGATATAGCTGGGTTGCAGCAGATTACTTGTACATCCTATATATACATACTAGTCCAATCTCTGCCTTTCTCGTGACGAGGTTTGGACTATGCTCCTCATTAGAATGAAAAGTGTTCCTTTGATTGATTAGCCTTCCTAAGCTTATCTTTGTTCCCTCCTAATAAGAAACCATGAGTGAAGACAATTATATTCAAAATAAATATTCTCCAGATGTACAGCGGAGGCAGAGCAAGAGCAAACTCAGAATTAGCTTACTGAATCACTGGGTAGAGGACTGTAATATCAAAGCAAAGAGAAGATCCTATTTATAAATACGAACTGTTACCCTGACAAACAGCATCTATGCTGGTACAACAGTAAATCCTAGCCTTTTCCACCTAAAAATTGCCCTATTAATTTATTTTTTTTCTTTTTTTTTTTTAAATGAATTACAGATACTCAGAGTGGGAAAAAAATTACACCAGTGAGAAATATTGTCCCATCATACTGATATTTAAGTCATCACCCTGAATTATCTGTAACGGGACTAAACTGCTAGTTAGTATAAACTTCAGAAAGTTGAAATAACCTAACCAATGGTCAGGGTCATCTTATCTAATATTAGTGGTATTTGGAGGTTTTCCAAGAACCTGAGGCTATGGCTGAGACTTATTCTTAAGACTAGTGCTGCTGTCATTGTTTAACCTCTTATCTCTCATGAGTCTTAGGGAAATCAAATCCAGTGTAATGGTTTTCCTTAAAGTGGTATTAATTGCAGGTTTAAGTCATGACTTGGAAATTCTCTAGAGAGATATCTTCATAAACACAGAATTTAAGGCCAGGCAAAACCGTGACAATAATCTAATTTGACCTCTGCATAGCACAAGCCATAACTTTCACTCCATGAAGTCTATATCAAGCACAATTTCTGGTCAATTAGAGTGTATGTATTTAAAACATCGAAACTTGTTTTGAAAATGCAAGTAAATGCAAGGAAATGTTTTTAAAGTTACATTTACTAAAATATGCACCTTATCTCTATCTTGGGCAGAGCTTTTTTTTCTTGCAGTTTGTCTGCTGGATCTCATTATGCTTTTCTCTGTTAAAGGCTCTCTATGGACAGAAGTCTTGTCCTCATGCAGATGCTGTCAAACATTCTTGTTACATAGAGAGTGCTAGGACACCTTCTACCTTTAAGGCAATTTGATCTTTTTCACTCGTAAGAGCCTGGCTATGCTTACTTCTTCTGTCTTTGCTAAAAGTTACCCATTTTGCATAGCATGTGTTTGACTCAGGATCAAAATTTTAGGGAAAGTTCAGACTTTCCAGTAAAAGAATGTAAGAAAATGAATGATGTTTCACTACATAAGATGTCTGGTTTCTTGCTTCATGCTCTAGGAGTTTGCTGGATCATGCTGTATCACTAGATGAGGTGAGGGTCTGAGGAATTGAAGGGAGAAACTCATGGCTAAGATGAATCATAGGATCACAGAATAGTTGGGGTTGGCAGGGACCTCTGCAGATCATCTAGTCCAACCTTCCTTCACAAGCGAGGTGATCTACAGTAAGTTGCTCAGGCCCATGTCCAGTCAGGATTTGAATATTTCCCAGGACAGAATTGTTTCACAAGTGCTTACTAATTGTATAGTCCTCGTTTTCTGAAGCTGTGGGGCCCCAAGGCAGAAATGCTCAATATTTCCTAACACAACCAAAGACAATAAGAGCAGTAATTTGAACATACAATGCTATATGTAAACACCAACATCCTAAGAACATCAGGACACTGAAAAACTTGAACCATGATGTATCTTTGGAGCTTCATTCATGTATTTAAAAGGGTATAGTACCATCCACTTCTGCTTTTACAGGGCTGCAAAATTAAATTAACTTTGTCAAGTACTCATACACTACTGTGATGAGTTAAACAGAAATGCCTGCCATCAGCGTCCATTAATTCAACTTTTAGTACAGGATTTGAATAGTATGCAATAATCACACTGTAAAGCCACAATGTGGAAAAAGCAAAATATTTCTGTGCGCATGAAGTAAGCACTAATTAGCCTGTGCAATGAGTCAGAAGATTTTGAGGGGAAAAAAATAGCGTGTAACTGTTCAATTTAAACCGTAACAGAACAACTCTGTAGATGGGAACTGAAGTAAATTAGGCCAGAAAAGTCTTCATATCAATATTTCCCATCAGCCACTTTGGACGAAGGGGTAGTTTTATGAGTTTCTCTAGATTTTAATGTTAGGCAGCTTTAGAGAAGACAAATATTTCTTCCAAGTATTTTCTGAAGCCTTTCCAATTCTGCAACAGCCTTTTGAAGTCTGGACACCAGAACTGGACAGAACATTGCAGAAATATGGCCATACTAAATCTATGCTATTATCCCTTTATATATGAGAAATGAAATCATTTCCAAGACAAGTTTAATTTCCAAGATCTGTGGTTTGCATAAACACACATGTGCTCTGACATTCAGTGCACTTTAACTTATTTTGCTCATAAATCATCCCTAATGCACAAAAAGCAAGTCCAACAAACAAAACAACAACCACAGTGTTAAACATATCTGCTAAATAAAGAGCTTAATTAAAAGAATCTCTGAAAGAAGCTTTTTGTTAATAATGTCTATTGCTGTTTGGAATGCAGCAGACTGATTTTTCAAATCATGTCCAAGAAACGTTGAAAGAATTTTAAGTATATGAGAGAGCTTCAGGCTTTTTTTTTTTTTAATTATTATTATTTTGAGATTAGACATTTCAGAAGCTATAGAACAATTTTTGACTAGAAAGTTGGTGAAATCTAGTGAGAGAAAGAATCTTTGCTGGAGTAATAAAATGTTGCATCTTCCTGGGATCCCTAATAAGTCCTAAAATGACTTCTGTTTTGCAAAGAAGCTTGCACAAGCGATATCTCCCTTCTCCTGCATTAGCCCCCCCGAACATTAAATTTCCCTTAAAATGTGTTTGTTTCTCAAACTTCTTTCTGCCTGTCAGTGATGACATTAGAAGATGATGAAGGAGGTAGCCACCATCTGCTGAGATATGTGGACAGGAGTTTACAAACATGAAAAAATAATTATTCACCAAAGATAAGATTTAATAACAGCAATGAGTCTCAGAGTATTTTAATGAGGAAGTAAGAACACGATGGAAGAGCCTTTCCATGTCTATCTTCCCACCACTTCTTTGTGTTCTTTACCCCAATCTTACCATATTTGTTCTTTTGTCATAAAAATTCTTATTCTCACTTGGCTCTTCTTACCCCAAAACCTTGCACTCATCTTGTTCTTTCTCTTTCTCAGTTTTGTTCATATAAGTTCCACTGTATTTATTCCCATGTGCCTTATCCATCTGTAAGACAACAGACCTGCCCAACTTGTGTGATTTTTCACCCTTTTTATCAGTATCTCCTTCAGAATTTGCCCTTGAATTTGTGCCAGCCCTGGAAGTAAGCAAAAGAAACCAGAAGCTGCAGCTCCCCGCCAGGATGGTAGGGATGATCTGGCCCAAGCCCACCCTGGCTATGGACCTATAACATTTCCAAGGAAGGAATTCAAATGAAATAGGAACTGAGACAGGAGCAGGCAGGTGCTGGAAGACAAGCTTCCTGCCCCGCTGGTCATATAACTCCTCTGCTTGGAGATGTTTCTCTGTGCTTTCTCTTCGGACACTGAGTACAACAGCAGAATGTTAAGAGATATTTTGATAGTGGGAGAGTGAATGAGCGCAGAACGCTATTGCATTGAAAGCAGTTTCAGGCTTTCCTTTCTCCACCTACCACAGGCTCCCGCACCCCTCTAAGTCAGCCAGAATTTGCAAGGGACCATTGTTGTCCCATTCCAAGCTGTAAGTGGCATGAGATACCAATCTTCTCAGTTGCTCTATACTTAACACCTATTCTAGAAGGTTTCTCACGTAGAAGGACCTAGAGGGACCTGTACCTATAGATTGCCTTGATCAGGCTAGAAAATAAAGCTGTTCCAAGCTAATTGCATATTTTGCAAGAAGGAGCGAAGACCTCGTGAGTCATCACTACTAGTATATATATTAGTTTATACAATATATTTCTCATACTTTTCATATGAAAGAAGATAGGGTTTTTAAATTAATTACAAATTATTTTTAAAAATAATTTAATAATTTTTTAAAATTAATTAATTTAAAAAAAATAATGAAAAAATAGGTTCTCTTGTGATTATAGCTGATAGGTTTTCTCGCAACACAATAGGATTATCTCCTGTAAAAATTTCAGGAGTCCTGTAAAAGTTGGCACTGTTTGCTTTCTCTCTGCTCTTTTAAAGATCAGCAAGAAATTCCATCAATACATAATCAGCTAGGCCATTTTCCAGTATCAGTAAAACACCAATAACTGAATCATTACCCTTCTCAGGTACTCCACAGATGAAAAAAAACATTTTAGTGACTATATATTTTAGTGCCTACTTAGTAAAGAAACCCTGCAACATCAGTCTTTGTTTACTAGATTTTCTAGGGCTTGGTCTAAAATCTATTCAGGTCAACAGAATTCTTATCATCAACTTAATGAGTTTCAGTCAGACCCCAGTGCACAAAAATATACAACACTAAATAAAGTACACATGTTCAACTGCATTTGGCAATGAACCCAGGAAGTGAAAGAAAAAACCCACCAAACAATGCCCTGCAAACAGCAAGCGTGTAGGTAATAACATATTTTTGCACCTCAGCTCCAATGCTTTTTTTCATTTGAGGTCTGTTTAAAAAAAAAATAACTTTTTCTCTAAAAAGAACATTCCTTTTGCTTCTCAGCTTTTAAGATACCTTTTATCCACTCAGATGAGAGAATAGATTCAATGAAACACTAACTTACCTAAGTGATAAGACTTTGTTGCCAAAGGCAAATAAAAAAAGATTGCCATCAAGACTGTCTGTATAAGCAAGTAGTCTACACAAGACTTTGGAAGCCTCCAGATTAATTTTTCAATACTTGAGAAAGCCTCCATGGTACAAAAGATATGTTGCATATTTGGCTAATTTTTCTGTTGGGAATTATATTTTTTAACATACATATTTTGATACCTTCACTGATTATTGCCATACATATTTTTATACCTTCACTGATTATTGCCATACATCTCAGGATGGTGATAAAACAAGAAAGAGATGCAAAAGCTCTTTATTCAGTCATTTTCATTTTACTGCAGGCCTACAGGATGTTCTTGACTGATGTATCTAGACTAGATTTAAATTATTCAAGAAATTGAGCTAATTGTCAGCCTAAAGTTTTTCTTTGCATAGTGAATCATATCACTCTCAGTTATGTCCCATTGGACTACCCTAAACAGTTCTTTTTCATCTTTTATTCTTATGCTATTCAATACTCCTAAATGATTGTTACAGTCCTTCTTAAATGTTCTTAGCCAAAGTAAGAATGTGAGGTGTGTTCAGAATATTGTCTTCCATTATGGGAGCAATGCAATAAATCATTAATAACATAGCTAAGGGCTTTGTTTCTTTCCATGAATTTTACCCTGCTGTGTTATTTTAATCATGGACTGGGCAACAAATCAATAGACTGTGAAGATCACTTTTTCCTGCACTCTTTTTTCTAGGAAAGCTAAATGGGGACCTAATAGCAGCCTTTCAATACCTTTGCGGAGTTTATTGAGAAAACCTAGCCAGAACCTTTACAGTGGTGTCTGGCAGGAGGATGGCAACAAGCTGAAACATCGCAATCAATATTTTACTGATACTGGATATCAGTAAAAGCTTTTTCCCCACGAGGACAGTCCAGCAGGGGAGAAGGTTGTCCAGAGAGTTGGTAACATCTCCATCCTTGGGAGTTTTCAAGGCCCAGATAGATAAAGTTTCAACGCATAATTGACCCTGATTTGAGCAAGAAGTTGAGCTAAAGATCTTCTGAGGTCACTTCCAGTCCCAGAATTATCGTGTCGCTCTACATGAAACAATGAGGAAGTAGCCAATGGGGAAAAAATTGGCTTTTTTCCATACGTATGAATTTAAGAAATGAAGATCAGAAAATAAGCTTTAATTCCCTAAGGCATAATTTAAATATTGTTTCACAGTCGCCGAATAACAGTTTTAAAACACATTCAGGTATTGGAGGAGAGGAAAATTTTTTAGGCTATTTCTCATAATTAATAAACCCGTGGAAGTTTTCTTGGTCTCAGAAAGTCACTTATTGAAAGAATAAAGATGCAGGCAACATATACATCTAGACTACTTGATGGAGCATTCAACTCTCAGCCCTGCCTGTTGTCAAAGCCTGTTTCAAGAATTGCGGTGTCAAGCTTTTAGGAACTCGCTGGAAGTCACCATTATGCCTGAACTTACTATTCTAAAATATGCAGCATACATTCCTGGTTATGTGTTGTGCATTTTAATCCAGTCTGTCTCTGTGCTTGATCAGCTATTTAAACAATACTAATCACTACAGGAATTCAAGGAATGGCTCTTCTATTCTGAGAAGGATTTGTTTTATTTCTTTAAGATACTTTTCACTGAAATAAATGTTTATTTTTTTTTATTTCACAGAATCACAGAATCTTAGTGGTTGGAAGGGACCTCTGAGATCATCGAGTCCAACCACATAAAAAAAAAAACCACACACACAAAAAAAAAACAACACACCACACAAAAAAAAAAAGCACCCACCTACTAAACTCCACACCCACAACCCCACACACAACACCCCACTACAAACCAATAAACTTGGGCACTAGACCATGCCCTGAAGAGCCATGTCTACACGTTTCTTAAATACCTCCAGGGATGGTGACTCCACCACCTCCCTGGGCAGGCCGTTCCAGTGCCTGACCACTCTTTCAGTAAAGTAATTCTTCCTAATATCTAATCTAAATCTCCCTTGCCGCAGCTTCATACCATTTCCTCTGGCCCTGTCGTTATTCCCTTGGGAGAAGAGGCCAACCCCTGCCTCTCTACAGTTTCCTTTCAGATAGTTGTAGAGGGCAATGAGGTCTCCCCTCAGCCTCCTCTTCTCCAAACTAAACATGCCCAGCTCCCTCAGCCTCTCCTCACAGGACTTGTTCTCCAGACCCCTCACCAGCTTGGTGGCTCTCCTCTGGACACGCTCCAGCACTTCAATGTCTTTCCTGTAGTGAGGGGCCCAAAACTGAGCACTGTACTCGAGGTGAGGCCTCACCAGTGCCGAGTACAGAGGCATGATGACTTCCCTACTCCTGCTGGCCACGCTATTCCTGATACAAGCCAGGATGCCATTGGCCCTCTTGGCCACCTGGGCACACTGCTGGCTCATGTTAAGCCGGCTGTCCACTAACACCCCCAGGTCCTTTTCTGCCGGGCGGCTTTCCAGCCACTCAGCCCCAAGCCTGTAGCGTTGCCTGGGGTTGTTGTGACCAAAATACAGGACCCGGCACTTGGCCTTATTAAACCTCATCCCACTGGCCTTGGCCCATTGATCCAACCTGTCTAGATCCCTCTGTAAAGCCTTCCGACCCTCAAGCAGATCAACACTCCCACCTAGTTTGGTGTCAACCGCAAACTTACTGAGGGTGCATTCAATCCCCTTGTCTAGATCCTCAATAAAGATATTGAACAAGACTGGCCCCAAAACTGAGCCCTGATGACCAGCCGCCAACCAGATTTTGCTCCATTAATCACAACTCGCTGGGCACGGCCATCCAGCCAGTTTTTTATCCAGTGGAGGGTACACTTGTCTATGCCATGATTCTCCAGTTTCTCCAGGAGAATGCCGTGGGGGACGGTGTCGAAGGCCTTACCAAAGTCCAGGTAGACAACATCCACAGCCTTCCCCTCATCGAGAAAACGAGTCACATGGTCATAGAAAGAGATCAAGTTGGTCAGGCAGGACCTCCCTTTCATAGACCTCCCATCATATTTCCATGACAAAGGTGTTAGAGAAGGTCCAAAACGACTTTAAAAATGTAAGGATCTATTTTACATAAAGGTCCACCATATTGCCAATAATGTCTGAATACAAATAAAGACAAATTATAACATATGCAATTGTACTGTTTAAAATTCTAAAATTACTTATTAGCCTAAAAAAAAGCTTCCTATAGTGCCACACCTCTGGTTACATGAACATTTCCATATCTTCTTATTCTACCTGCCCAAATAAACTCTATATGATTATAAAGGTCAAGCTGGTTTTTTCTTTCTTATTCAGCTTTCAGTCACACACGTGAGACACTGCTTTGTGGCTACATGGTTAAAACTGGGATGATACTCCTGATGGTACATGAGCAAGCATAGAATCTCCCAGTCTGGGCTCTGGGTCACAGGCAAGAAGTACTGAAAACTAGTTTTTTCATTAGTTAAACATGACTCTGAATATACCTATGCGAAAGCCTTCTGGATCAAGTATTTTTAGAAGGGAGAAGATGCTATTTCTGCATATATATGCATGCCCCTAAAGTTCAACAATAGGTCTTCTGAGAACTCTTGGTTCAACCATTTCCAAAAGGCCTTGCCTGTCAAACGTATTAACTGATCTTCACCAAAAAAAAAATATACAGAATAGTACATCTGTCATTACGCCACATACCTCCTTAGCTCGCTAATAAACTGAGAGTCAGGCTGAGAAACAGTCACGCTGATTGATGGCTCACTTTAAAGCAGTGTTCTGCTAATCAGTCTGCCATGGCACCGAAAGAGTGAATGCCAGGAATGTGCTGGAAATTTTCACCAGTGCCGTCCTCAGCTCAGTGCTATGAAAATGCTTCTTTAGGGGACTGATCATCGCAAGGTGCAGAGGAAATCACTCTGGAGTGCCCAGTTTCTGCAACTTGCGCTTACTCAGAAGGGAATGAAGAGCATTAAGTCCTTGGAAGTCAAGCTCCCACTCACTGATGTTGCAGCTTTGAGAGCTAATGTGTGCATTAAATGTATTGTTTCTGAACCTTTTATGGATTTAAAGATAAACGCTTTTAAGTTGGAACCGATGCCATATGATTATCTCTAAGGAAAAGAATAGACACTGTGATTATTTCAAGCTTATCACAACATGAATTCACTAGGGAAGAAATGTTGATGTGCTTCTTCAATTCTAAACTAAAAATATATTGCTAAAAAGAGATATAAAAATTTTTTCTAGCGTCAGTAGGGAATCTTTCACATTTCTAACTCTCATGCAAAGATTTATATGCTTTGATGGTGCAATTACTCATGATGAAGAATCTGCACAGAGACTAGAATGTTTGCTTCGCTTAGTGTTTCAGTTTGGACTTAAAATATAAATACATTAAAGGCCAAGACTTTCTCCTCTGAGCCCCCCCCCCAATACTCTTGACAGTGTCATAAGCCTCATTATAAGGTCTCATTTTTTAAGAATTTATGATTTGCTGCCACGAATACCAACAGGTATAGTGCAAAAATGTTTGATTGCTGAATTGCAATTTAATAACCAAGTTATAAAAGCTATTATAGAACATGACCTCCTGGCCAGACACACATAAATATTTAATCAGCAGTCAAGACTTCCTTACACTTGCTCTTAACAGAGCTGCTTCTTGAAGTAGGAGAAATGCAGATTTTTGAAAGCATGTGCTTTAAAATACCTCTTAAGTGGAATACTGGTAAAGAATGGAATATTTTTTGTTTTAAAAGGTTTTGTATACAAAGAGGTATTATTATATATAATATACAAATATTATACACAAACAGAAAACAAAGTTTTAAATAATTTTAAACCATTCAGTTCAGGTTTATACTATAAGGTTAATCATCTCATTGAAAAATAACTATGTCATAGTAAGACAAATATGAGTACATCAGCCAAGACTTTCATTATATTTTCTTAAGGAAAATTCAGTGTGATCCTAGAGATGGCATGTTGTCTTGTGCTACCCAAATCCAGCTGTTAAGCAATATAAATGCTCAGCTCCAAGGCTTCTTAGGGACATGGAGCTATAAAACTGGAACAGCTTTTATACTGTCATGGACTGTAAAAGAGAAACCATCTCTCTAATTTACTTGCAGAAATGGGAATTGAGAATTTATAAGAAAAGGGGGGAAAAAAAATGGAGCTTCAGTAAAATGTATATTGAATGTAAGAATACAGACTTTGTCACAGCCTCTAATTTTGTTTAGTAAAATTTGTTTTTTGTTCTCAACCGAAGTGCTGTACCAACCTCAGGACACTCCAGGCAGAAAGAACAAGCTTTGGTCTTTCAACACCTCTTTCTTTTATTATGGAATGTGAGTTAGAGTAGTTAGGTAGTATAAACAAGCTCTAAATCTCATTAATCTTGCTGCCCTTTCTGTTCCCAGTTGTGCAGTTTTCAATATGGCAATCATATTTTTCACTTAGGCAGCCACCATTTACTCAGAAAGAAGCAACATGTCAGATTCTAAGAACATTTACCGAAACAGTAGCAAGTACAATACTGCCTTTACCATCCAGCATCTCTAAATTATCGTAGTATGAACGTAGCTTCTTTTCTTTTTTTTCCCCATACAACCAGGAAGAAAAATACCCACAACTATGGTATATCATTTTCCTGTTTCTAGAGGTCAAGTACTTTTTCCAATTGATTTCTTTTTGCCTAAACTACAGATGGGGCAAATGGAACCTTCCACCCAACTGTTCCACATGTCAGCAAGGGGTTGTTGAACTAATGCATCTCCATGGTTATGGCTGGAAGGGATCTGTGCTCCCCTTCTCTGCTTTGAAGATGACAGCAATCACGTGAGAAGAATCACACTAACAGGATTTCAGACCAAACTGGCAGTCACCTCATAAGAGACACTAATCTCAAGAGATTTCCCACCATTTATGGCCAAGAAACAGCGAGAAATGTTTACAAGCTTCTAGGTGACACTCGTGAGTCTAAATATGAGCCCTGGCTGGAGTGGGAGCACTGCTTCCCCAGCCAGTTTCCATGGATATGTGCACATGCCACGGCTGTTTCATGCCACCAAGCAGATAATAAAGCAAAACACAGAGGAATGGTAAAAACTTAATCAAAGTTTAAAATAATGCGTATTAGCTATCTTTGGCACTTCATGACAAGTTTCTAGAGAAAAGTGCAGTTGAATAAATAAGTAATAGTGTATGCTGCAATACTGAAAGAGAATGAATGTGTAACAAATTATAGTATGTCTGAAAATACTGTGTTTGCTTTTAATGTGCTTTTAGACAAGGTGAACATTAACAATAAATTGCTTTTTAATTCTTCGTAAATAACATTAGCTTAAAAATTCATGTCATCTGCAATGTGTGCAGTGATATACAGGCAGATAAATAACACACATTGTTATTGTCAAAAAAAGAACTTATGAATTACTGGACAGAAATATGTGGCTGAGAATCTTAATTAGAAACTGGCTTAATTCCACAAAAGTAGAGAAAAATAAGAGGAAATTCATTCCTAAGGAAAGTCTCTTATTCCCCAGGCTGATATGTCCGAGGTAGCTGTCACAGGATTTTCCTGATCTTTCTTTCCATGTATAGTGATCTCCAGCCTGTCAGGTCATAAGTACAGTCTTGCTCCTCTGTAACCCTTGAGCTTATTCTATTTGATTTGCTGAATAGTCAGCATCAGATGGGTGAAAGGTTTTGTTTTGCTTTAAAGAAGGCACAACAAAGAAAAGCACTCAACAGCACGCAAAAGGGCCGGCTCAAAATTATGTGACCTAATTGGAGTCTCTCTATTTTTCGAGACAGTTATGGTGAATCAAGCTTGAATGCAGTTCAACCGCCTTCCAGTCTAGATGTGATACAAAACCTGCTAAGGGTGTTTATTCCCAAATAATAGGCCAACATAAAAGGTATTTTTCTCTGAAAGAGTATATGTGAGAGGAATAGGGATAGAAAACTGAACTATGGATATCCTAAAATTAAACAGCTGTCAGAAGAAAAAATTGGATCATTTTTCTGTAGTTTGTAAGAGGTGATTACATAGACCCAGCCCGCTGAGAGTGCAGGCTGGGATCATCAACAACACAACTGCAGTCGGCTTGGTTGGGACACCATTCCGCTACCACATCATTTTTCTCCTCTACCAGGCAATTAAAAAAAAAAAAATCAGTATCAGCATTGTCATAACTATGCAGATCAAACTCTCTGGTTCCAGATTGGCATGTTTCTTATGCACAAATTAATTTTTTATGCTGTAAAATTGGGTCTATTAAATTAGATGTACAAAGGCACTTGAACAGGTTTCAGTAGTTAATAATCACCTGAATTAGATCATCCTATGCTTCAATACTCTCTGCTCTCCAGTTAATACCACAGTTACAACCAGGACTCGTGGTCTCATCTGTTGAGGATTAAACATGGCATTGCTTCAACAAGCAGAGAAGCAGCTGAGCTGTGAGGAGAACATTTACTTAAACAACTACCCTTTCTTTACTAATATTAAAGGAGCACAGGAAGATAAAACTATCTGTGTTTGGCTTTGTTATAATTCTTTTTTTTATTTTTTTTTTTATTTTTGCCTTGCGGTAGTGTAAGCTTACCTGGCTTCACCCAGGTATTGAAATCTCTTTGGGAAAAAAATGTGAAGCATGCAAGATAATCTACAATTTGGAACACAAGTATGACCTAACCAAACAGTAATTCTAAAGTGATTTAACTTACCCCAATGGAGCTAGAACATTTCATCTCTAAATTCAGCAGCTACAGTAATATATACGCGGTATAAAAATTAAATACACCTGCTCTAACCAATATGAACAAAACCAATCAACTAGCTTAAGCATCCTTTAGTTTCAGAAAAATGTAGTGCTAGAGAATATTCTAAGTCAGCTATCTAAAAAAACAAAAAGTAACCAAAAGTATTAGCTTCTTTTAGTGTATGTAGATATAAGAATTGTAGTCTTCCCCCAGGTTTCTAGATTTTACTTAAGGCTCACAATTGCTCTAACACACATATCCAATCTAAGATGTGTCAGGTGTGTCTTATTATAAACAAAACACACCGGTCAAACTGAGGGCTTTTTTCCATTCTCCATTTCTACTCCTGCCTTTAACTCTCTAAATCAATGCTGATATTTTTTCCCCCAAGAAACATGTTAAAGGAGTCATTGCTTCTTGCACTTTTATGGCCATAACCAGTAAAGTATTTAAGAGGCACAACAGCTTGTGCCTTTTACACCTATTTAAATACCTTGCAATAAAGCTTTAAGCACAATTGTCCCGATACCCCATACAGCACAGCTAAATATTTGGACATTTGTAAAATTTAGATAAGATTCAGATCTTCTCAGAAAAAAAACTAGAACAAACAGCATCCTGAGCCAGGGAGTGCTTTAAGTTACTTGTAGTCATGTAAAGAAGCTAAATGCTACTAGATGAATGACAAAAATGAGGATAATGACTTGACTTTATCTCCCAAAAACCTTCTCCTGCATCTATATATCCAAAAGACATCTTACACACCTGGTGTTCCAGTT
This sequence comes from Larus michahellis, assembly GCF_964199755.1. Classification (NCBI taxonomy): domain Eukaryota; kingdom Metazoa; phylum Chordata; class Aves; order Charadriiformes; family Laridae; genus Larus; species Larus michahellis. The sequence continues at coordinate 63,424,912 of NC_133900.1, read as the reverse complement.
GACCAACACAAGCAACATACTAGAATATGACCTCCTCATTTGCGAGCCATGTGCCGGCTCTCCTTTCCCTTAAAACAAGGCCCCAGGATACAGGCAGACTATGGTTGAGTCTTTTGCTAAATCACAATTGCGAAAAAAGCAGGGCCATGTGTCCACGGTTCTCATAACTCCTTTGCTGATCCGTCTGTAAACTGTTGTGTTCCTGGGCAGTACGTCTCTCTTTTGGTGTCTGGATCTCAGCTTTAATGAAAGGATTCATCTTTTCCTTTTAAAATACACCATTGAAAAATGAAGGGGGGAAGAAGGGAAAGACAAATGCTTTTACATCCCAGAGCAAGAGAGTTCACATTCAGTTCCTTTTCCTACCTGCAAAGGCCAGCATCTTCCTTATTCCTGCCTGCTGAAGAGACTGAAATGCTGTGGTATGCCATACTTCGGTACTGGCCACTACTGTTGATGCTATGCAGAAGAATGTCCAGATGTCATTGGTTTATAAGTAGGCAATAATTAACACCTGATTTTATAGACTGCTAATTACAGAACCACCTGAAATTTTTAGCCTTGAGCTTTGCAGACTATTTCCAGAAAATTTCCTGCATTTTACTTTAAGCAGTCATTGCGTAAGCGTCATGGATGCATCTGAAAACAGAGATGGAATGCAGATTCCTCCTTCCCTCGATGAGGGTTTTAAACCAAGAGAAAGGCTCCAGTTTTGTGCCTCCGCTGTCAAAACAGTGATGTTGACACCCATGTGTAAAGAAATCCTTGTGGATGAATCTGGGGCAATGTAAGGTAAAATCGTATAGAATCTGGGGAGCTTGGGCAATCTCAACATCGGGAGTCAGCTAAGCAGAGGCTTTCAGAATGGCAAGTTTGGTCTTAAGCATCTAACAGTTGCCTGCATCTCTTGTTGGATCTGGTCCATAGTTCTGTCACGGAAACTCATATAGGCTTGACTGTAGTTTTTATTTGAAGACAAATCCTGGGAGAGACCTCTAGTTCCTAAGTAAGTTCTAACCTTTTCCTGTGTAAGCAAACATGCTTCATTCTTAAATGTGTTTCTATACATACACTGTGTGAATCTCCTACTGCAGAGTATTAATGTCAACAAAAGGTTAATAAAAAATAAGGTTTCCAGGCCTTTTTTTCATGCTCGTCTGCTCCCACCTGATTTGTTTTATTACTGAGGCTGATGGTTTTCAATAGCACTTAGAGCAGCAGCAGTGGAGTTTAACTCTCACTTCTTATTGAAAAAGCCAAATCAAGAGCTGAGTAATGCCTGTTACTTATCTGTTCTTTTTAAAATAAAAAGTGAAAGTTAAAAGCTGACAGGGTCATGGGTAAGTGTTATTGAAAGTCACAGCCAGCAAGCAGTTTGCAGCTGGAAGAAAAAAGTTCTTTCCCTTCCTTTTCTGTAGTCAGTCATGGTCTTGCTATTCTTCAGTGTTTTTTCTTTTCTTCCCATGCCCTTTAGCCAGCACTGATGGTCTGTCTTGAAATAACATTCACCTCTCTTATTTTTAGATAAAAAGGTAGCACGATCCAAGGTTTGTTCTTAGACCAGAGCATTCTGCCGTCTGGATTTTAAACCTCATATTCCTACTGAATCATCATGCCACTGATTTTTAAATTCCCTCCACTCTTTAAATTCCCAGTTTTAGAACACAAAATAATGGATAACAATTCTATGGTAAAGTACTTTGAGATCTATAAAGAGAAGGGGTTAAATATTATTTCTTCAAGGCATATACTAGTATTGCAGTCCATAGGGAAGCTAGAAGACAAGCTGTGTGGAACATTTGGGAGTTCAGAGATCATTAAAAAAATTGCAACCTGCTTTATAATAAAGAAAATCTGCCAAATATAAACTGTGAAAGAACAGATCTGATGAAGATGCCGTCCCTCACTCTTACTGTTAGTGTTAATGCTAACACACCTAAGCACCACATAGGCTGTTCACGGATGAAATAAATAAATTGCAGAGCTCATAAGAAAAGAGAAAGAGAGAGGGATGGAGAAAGAGATCCAAACACTAAGAAGATATGGACATTTCCCTTTTAGCAAATCTGAATGTTTAGCAAAACACTGTTCAAATGATTTACTGTGAGCGTAGGTACGTTTTCAACTACTACATAAAAGATTTTTATCTCATTTTGATTTTTAGCTAATCTCACAGGGTCATCAATGAAGAATCTTTCTATTGACTGAGCATTGCAGAAGATCCTAAATTTTAGAACTTTACAGGGCTTTGACGAACTAGTACTGGATTGGTAAACACCAGTTTGCCGCCACCAATGCGTTATATGGAATTATGTATTTCAAGAAAAACTTCTATGGGAAAAATTTAGGTCCATAATGAAATGTATGGTCAAAATGAAATATAACCTCCAAATAGACAACTGATAGCAATGACATCTGGCCAGTCAGCTAAGATGCTTTCATGGTATAAGTGAGACCAAGTTTCAGAAGACATGGACATCAATGTCGCTTTCCCTTATTCCAGGAAACTGACTTGGCCAAATAGCGATATGGTAAAGGCCGAACTGTACTCTGAAGTCTGGTTTCACTGAAGAAATATTAAAAGAACTTGTTTTCATTGCGCAGTGGAAAATGACATTACTTTTTTTTGAAATCTCATGAATTTTCTGATAATCAACAAAACAATTCCCACCTTTCTTTCCCATGTTTATACCTTTATTAAAAATGGAGTTTGTCTTCATGTGTTTATTTTTCCACAGACTGAGCCTGACAAAATTGCACACGCCAAACTCCCTACTACTGGCACAACAGGAAAATTGAATATTGATAGTTTATTCACAATGGTTTTCAGATCATCAATGGCATGTGTTTAGCACCCTTCTCTTCAACTGGAAAGTACAGTTCTTTTAAAAAGAACCATGCTGCTTCCTTCACAACGTTCTGCTTAACAGGGTTGCAAAGCATAATGTTACAGTTTGTTACTCTCCTGACAGATAGAACTGCCAAAAAGCCATTCTCTCTTTCTTAAGATTCATTGGAGCGTCAGTCTTTAACCTCAGTTGTTACTCTTTTCCATTTACATCACAAAATGTAATGTTTACAGAAGAGAAATTATTGTTCACATTACGATTTAATTAATGTTGAATTAACAAGTAATTTTATTAATAAGCTTTGAATCAACATGTTTGTTGTGCCCTGGTGGAAATTTTCCAGAATTGATTAAAGCAAGCTAAGGATTAAGCTGGTGATTTATCGACAAGAAGAATGTCACCTTTATCTACAGGCAGGGATGTTTGTCTCAGCCTGAGAGTTCCCAGTGCATTTCACCTCTCTTTTCCCCATTGCCTCTCTTGCTCGTTTCCCCCAATTTCAGACACACACCCAAAAAAAAGTATTATTAATATTAATAAAATATTAAATTGGGCGATTATTTGGGGTAACTGTAGGAGTGAGACCTGCACCTACCTGCAGGATCACACAGTTTCTTAGACTGATGGAAACAAAGGTCAAAACAAACAAAAAACGAATCAAGCAACAAAAAAAAACCCAACATAATAAAAAAGACCTTTTTAAATAGTTTTTATTCTCTTTTCTGTGATGAGCTGCTCAAAAGCTGTAGGTACAAATGGGAATTTTATTCAACCAGAAAACTTGACACAGAATGAGTTGATGTCATCTGGGTTTATTCAGCCAATACGCATTACAATGTTTTACATAGCTCTGGTGGACCACTGCTCCTGAAAGATGTACTTTAATAATGTGTGTTGGTACATCACTTAATACACAGCAGCGGTGATTCATCAAAATGCAAATCAGTCAAGAAGAAGTTTAATAACAGCATAGAGGAAAGTGATTATAAGCTCCTATGAATCACAGCACTGGGTATCTTACATGTGATATTTTTTACAATAATCATTTTGACTGCGCTTTGCACTGGGCAAGCTGATTTCCCATAGGCTGTGTTTCAAGGCAATATCCAATATAACCTGCACAAAAAGAAAACAGATATGAAGGTCATTTCAAGCAGAGTAGGGAGAACTTGCAAAAATCTGCCAGCTGAGCAACCTGACTTCTCCTTACAGTTCATAAAATTAAGCTTCCTCAGCTTATGAGGATAGCTTATTTAAAGTTTAAAATTTCCCTATAGTGAGGGATGAACAATATCTTTACACATGAAAACCTATTTTCACGCTTTCTCCATTCAAAAAAGTTCTTGCTACAATCAAAACACTGGAAGTATATACAGACAGGATTTAAAAGTGTCCTTCCTCCACTCATTTTTCAGTCACAAATTTACTTGAAATCCAGGTTTCATGGCTATTTTTAAAGGAAAGCACATATGGTACTTTCCAAAGAGTCTAGCTAAATATCCTAAATGCTATCTTTTCTACCAATTCCCAATGATCACCACAATTGTGGTACTGACAAAAGCAATAATTGCGGACCCCTCATACTATAATTCACAGGAACGTTACTTGTGCTCTTCTTTACTAAGAACAGGACCAGACCCATTGAGGCAACCTATTTGCAACAACCAGATCTATACAGCAGGAATCAGCAGATGCCTCTTGTCTCCACACAGCGTCACACCTTAAAAATTAGATTCTTATTTCAGCTATATCACTTTCAGCCATCACTTTCACAAAACTTTCCTCAGAATAATCCGGGTCCCACTCTGCAGTGTAGTCTGGCATCAAACTCACATTTTTGAGAGCCTTTTTTTTTCACTTTATTTGAAATATCTGATAAGCAAAGTCTCGTACGTCTGATTCCTGAAATCCAGAGATCTTTCAGAGGGACACCAGCCAGCATCTAGAAATAATATTAGCTCTGAGGCTTGCAATCAAGAGCTGCTCATGAACATAACACACGAGTAGTGATAAAATATGACAGCAGGGAAGAAGGATTCCAAACGGTTTCACACTTCACGTCTTTACTATTATGCTTTGGAAACAAGACTACAACAGTTTTTTTCCTCAGAGAATGTTTAAAGCGCTCAGTCAGGAAAATCAGATGGACAAGCAGACTCTCACTCCAGGGAGCTGTAACAATGAATTACTTCTGAAATCTTTTGACAGATAGAAAAATGCAGGCTTGTGCTGTGTTTTAGACCACTGAGTCCTCTACACGGTTCATTTCTGCGATGAAGGGTGTGAAGTGTTTGACCCTTGCTGTTTGTAAATCCAAACTATGCAGCGATGGCAATAGTCACCACCCACTGATCATCCAAGTTAATTGTCCCTTTTCCACAATGACACTATTTGCAATAATTCAGCCTTCAAAGGATGCATCCAGGACTTGAACAAATGCACTATCCTCACGTCAGACTGTCTTTGATGTAGTCTACCCAACACAGAGTTTTGTGTGTGAGTTATGTGAGGGTCATTTATTCAGTACACTTGGAAAAGGAAAAGGAAAAGGAAAAGGAAAAGGAAAAGGAAAAGGAAAAGGAAAAGGAAAAGGAAAAGGAAAAGGAAAAGGAAAAGGAAAAGGAAAAGGAAAAGGAAAAGGAAAAGGAAAAGGAAAAGGGAAGACAACTTTCTTCTGATTGTTTCATAATTGTCAGAATAAAATGTCAAATTCTACAACTGCTGCTTCTGATCTATGACCGAAAAGAAGTGTCAACCATTATGATATTTAAAAATAATTTATATTAAAATCCTTAGTCATTCACTCTCCTGGACTTTCTAAAATAAATCTACATTTCTCTCTGTGTTCCTGTTTACACCACAAAGGGTTTTGGTCTTCCTGTCAATCAGGACTGAGTTTTCATTTGCTTAGACTCTTTGGAAATGGATGGTTTGTACTTTGTGCAAACTGCAGGGGAAAAAAGTTACACCTCAGGAAAGTAATTTTAAAATTTCAGCTTTCAGTTTAACATTTCAGCTGTAGAAGCACAAGGCTGTCCAAGCTTGCCAAGGAATAGCAAGTTACATTAAGCTTTCTTACTCCCTTGGACTTCAGGGCACATTTATTCATTTCCCTCATAGTTTTTGCCTACAATGAAACAAAAATGCACAGAGTATGTCAGGGGTACTTTATTCACAGTTCTTTGCATTGGACTGACAGTCCTGGGCCCCTAAGGTGACTTCTGCTTGGCATGACAGGGCCTTGACCGTGTCCTACATCTTATACATGTCGGACTGATCAAGCAGCAGTCACAAATATGGAAGAACAGTCTGAGGTAGGAAGAGAATGGAAGAGTGCACAGAAGTGTAGGGTCATTCCATTTTCTGGTCAGATACAATGTCCTTAATTTGACTTTTAATGGACGTGTCTCAATAAAAGTAGAAATGCTGTACATACTACCTTATCTATGAAATGTGTCTCTGTTTTCATCACCTTTAAAACCACTGATAAACTTACGGTTTAGCACAAAAGGTTTGGGGTGGTGGAGCAGAGGGCGATATGGTCAATTCCTTGTTTTCTAGCTAGCTACTCAAAATACTTGAGTTCTTCCTGAACAATCATGACATGTGAGAAGACACAAACCGAAATAGTGGAAGTGTTTACTCAGGTAGTTCAACAGGAGTCAGCATCATTATTGTCCTTAAGGTTATGTGACTTAAAGGCACATTCCTAGCCTACAGCTGTAGTGAAAGACATTGGAAAACTGAGAAATTTATGACTGCAAAAGCTGGCTCTCTGGCAAAACATGGGGTTTATGCATGGCACTAAAATAGTTCAGTGCTTTTTTAACTTTACAAAGAATAAGCTATATTTTATTTCTTTCTCTGTAGTTACATACGCATCTGCTTGAAATGTATTTTCCAAACGTGTCCTGAAAAAAGGCGTTCTATAGAGCCAGTGATTTAAATTTGATCATGCAACTAGATCCATACAGACTTGCATGTTTTCCAGATTACAAGTCCTTTCATAATTTTTTTTTTTTTACCAACACAGTATTTTGAAATAAAACAGTTCTTTGTGCCTTTATGGATTTCTAAAAAAAAAATAAAATTGGGTGTCAGACACTTCAGCAAAGACCAATATGCAACAATTACTGAGCTAATACACTACAGTTTTACTTTGCTAATTAAAACTAGAATAATGCAATAATTAAATTAAGGTCTCAATTAAAATTGAATCAATACACCAATAGATTGAATGATTAAATCATACAGCAAGTAATCAGATCAAATTAACAGATTAACACCACAGTGAATTATTATGCATTGGTCTTTTCTGTGAAGATTTTAAGTAGAACATTATCTCCTCAGTGAAAATCAGGTTGGTTTTTTTTCCCCCAGAAGCTGAAAAAAAAATGATTGGAGAAGGTGATTTAGAGGAGTGTTTGCCAAGAAAATGTGCTCAATCTCTTGGCTGAGGTAAGAGCTATCAGAACAACAGTCAGCAAAAACACTCTTTTATAAGATACCTAATGACCAAACGGACACATTTTTTCCCATACTTGCATTGTTAAGGGCAATTACCTCACTGGTTTCAGCATTTTAAAAATATCCTGGACTTTTTAATGTCAAAGAATTGGAGAACCAATATGAGCTCATAAGTCATTCTAATATCTGTTGACAAAACATGAGCTGCTTTTACATTTATCAGAATTGTACTCATAATTAAGCAATTGTCCCAGCTGTACTCAAATTTCTGCTTAAATTCTTCACATGATTAAGCACCTCAGTTCTTCAAATATTGTATCTTTTGCTAATTCCAGGCAAATATTCCCAGGAGCCCGTTTGTGGTAAAAAACTAGTTGTTTAGTTTTCTAATTCGGAGACACTGTTTATTTCAAAGCACTTCCTCTTCAAGTAGTTATTTTCTTCAGTTAAATCATGAAATGAGAAACCCTGCTGCTCTCGCTGCCTGAAGGTCAAAGGGTTGTGTGGGAGAGAATTTACCATGGAAGAAACAATCCAGCTTTACCTGGGTGACAGCAATTATGCAGAATGACAAAAGGAGAAGTTAAGTTACAAGATGAGAACTCTAATACATTCTCCCCAGGGTCTGCCACTCACTCAGCCATGAGAAAAACAATGCCAGACTTGGGTTTAGCAGTTACGTCTCTATAATGCTGAGATAGTAAAGCCTATCATACACACAGCATACTTTGTTGTTTTACTTCCCGGGTGTCTGCTCTTCAGGTTGCCTCCTCTTAGGTTGTCATTCCGAGGAAGAAAACAAAGAACAGAAGTAGCCCAATCAATTTTTAATTTAAGAGTCCACATGAATAGGTAGTGAAGTCATAACTTTCTCCAAAAGGCCAAACCTGGGCATGCCTTTAACCTGCAGTGAAAGAGAAATGTGGGAAAACGTATGGAACCACGTTCACAGCATATTAATATCCAAATCAAGAAACAGAAATGTCACTGTGGAGAGGATTGTGGAGGGCATAGACTCTTCACCCCTCACAATAGGAGAGGTGCAGCAGGGGGGACAACACGTTGCCTTGATTTGGGCTGGCGCTTCAGGAGGAAATACTTGGAAGAGGTACTCACCCACACAGGCTCCCCACAGCCATTTCCAGTAAGTCCTGAATGTAACTGAAAAGTGAACTACAAATGAAAAATAAATGCACCTTTGCCTCTTGTGTGTTGTGTATGAGAGATATCCAAAGGCAGAATTTATTTATTTTCTTAGGTTGTTTGAATTATTTTTTCTCACGTTCAGGCATTTTTGATCTTAAATGTAGATAATTTTTGCCATTTATCCCAAGTGACCTCCCCCAGAGTATATCTTAAGCAGTCTAGAAATATTAATTAATATCACATGTAGGAATATTAACAATCATTGTCATTATTTCCAAGCTTGAAAAAAATGAGACTCAGAAAGATCAAGATGTTGCCAACAAAATGCGCTGCTTCCATGAAATAAACTCCAGTGGCCCATGAAAGAAGCTGAAGCGTTCTGATGCCTAATCTTGTCTCTAAACAACAACAAAAGCCCAATCATTCTCTTAAGATCACATTACACAATTACTCAGACAATTACTTTATCCCTTTATTAACAATTATTGACTGAAGCACAGACTAAAGACAATGGGAAATCTAAGAAAAAGAACTTCCAGACATTTATGTGGCAGTTAAAGACTGGTTTATTGTTTTAAAGCAATGATTAAAATAATTGTTTCGATTGTCAAATAAACAAGAGTATGAAAATATGGATATAAATCCCCTATCATAGCATACATTTACATGGTTAATCATCTAGAGAAGTCTTCTATAAAATACACCTCTGCCAAAAACATTTTCCTTTATAAGTGATTAAATAATACTGCATAGTGGATAACAGTCATACTTCAAATTGATTTAGATTACCTTTCTTTAACAAAAAGCTTTCTCTATACACATTAATATGTATAGAAATACGCATATCAGTATTTTAGTACCAGAGGACTTTCAAAGGTCTAATATTCTGGAACTGAGCAATTTTATTAGTTTTAGTGTTAGTTTGGTTGGAGTTTTTTAATTCTATGGGTAAATATTTATATTGATTATATAAATTTAAAATAGTGTACTGAAAATCCTATATTTTTATCCAAATTTTTATATTTTGGGGGTCTTCTTCTCATGAATATTATTAACATGAATGTTTGACTTATTAATTGTGAAAATGGAAACCATGTCTTTTTCTAAAGAACATTTGCTCTGTCCTGTTAGAAGTGGTAAGTCAAATGCAGCCCAGTGGCATCAACACGTGGCCTTATTTGAGGTCCGATCAAAAGACAATGAAGACTTCCGTTGGCTTCCTTCAAGTTTAGCAGGAAGCTCTTGGAAAATCACACGCTTCCTGTAATTATACTGTATGAAAAAAACATCTCCTATAACATCTTATGTCTTCATTAAATTTCTATCATTTTGATAAACTTTGCTCTCTTATTTTTGTAACATCATGCACGTTTTACAAAGCTAAGAAATACTTTTATTTTATTATTCTTATTCTTCCAGGTTCCACTACTTACTTTCAGCAAACGGAATAGCGTATTTTATGTGGATTTACTTCTTTTCTCTACTTTCCTGCTCTCTTTTGCTCCTTAGGTGGTTAAATATGGAGATTGAAAACTTTTCATGCTTTCATGCTCAACTAGAAGCTTTTCCTAATGACATTTGCATCTGCGTCATGAGCCATTAGAGAAATCCCAACCACAAACGTTAATAATCTGAAAGGCAAGCAGAAAACACCTGAGGTAAAGCCGCATTCTTAGCTTTCATTAGAAACATGTTTAGACCTTCCAGTGAATGCTTCAGAGGGAAAGAAAAAAGGTTTTCTCAATGTTTTGCAATACACGTTGCATTTAAGAAACACATTTATGCATGTGTTGATGTGTTGTATGTATATATATGTCCACATTTCAATTATGTTATATATATAGGTATTATATCCATGATATATTAAAACTTACTAGTCACCAAATACCCTGGGGGATTTACCAGCACCTGGCAGTAGCACTGTAATATTATTCATCTCCTGACTTCAAGGGGCATCCTCAAGTCCAAGGCTGCTGATAGAGCAAGATACACTCAAGAGCACAAAGTCCACGCTAAAAAGTGGTCTTAGTAGCTGCTAACACTGGAAATGAGTTAATTTGTCACTACCAAGTTAATTTGGTGTCTCCAAGAGTGCTATAAGTGAGCTGGGACTTAAACTGTGTCACTAAGATGTTTAAGTTATCTATGAGGGTTTTAGCCATGTGCACAGAACAAATGTGCTTTCTGGAACCCATATGGTTCTGGTAAACACACCACCACAATGACGTTACTGGGCTTTTTCTGTAACAGCTGCACTGCATTACTAATCTTTCTCCCTCTTTACCCTCTCAGCAGTGTAAAACAATGGGTCATTTCTTCAGCAGACGTAAACTGATGTTTACCACTGATTTAATGAACACAGAGCAAAGCAGTGGAACCAAACAGGCATACACCAAGGATCTCATATATGCCCTAGTTTTTAAGTCATCTTACTACAGAAACCGTCTCCTCATTCCAGTCTCAACACAGAATTGTAATATTTTCTTCACAGTTATTCTGTTCTGCTGAGCAAAATGAGCAAATGTTGTAGCTCAGAAGGAATCTCCCAAGATTTCAAGAAAACCACTGTCCTTTGGAAAAAAAATATATCTCAGCTGCTGTTTTCTCAAAGGTTTAAGCTTACAGGAAAATTTGTATTATCGACTGTAAGGATCCAGTCTATGATAATCATCCCTCTCTTGTCCCTGTACATTTAATAGAGCAGGAGAGATACTTCTTCAGGGGGCAAATAATTTCTAAACTGAACTGCTGTTCTGAACCATCCTCTGGAAGACACGTAAGTGCACAAATATTTTTGGTCCCTATGATTTCCCCTTCTCCACCTATAATATTTGAAAACTAGGGAACATAGTTTCCTAGCGAAGACAACTGAACTAGATGTCTACATGGCAAGGTAGCTGGGATATCTTATATTGTTTCTACACCTGGAAGGTCCCAAAATGTTGCATATTACAGTTGGAGATTTAAAAACTACCACTTAGGTAAATAATTTCATTATTTATAATAATGTTTTTTTCTTGTTGCACCTTTTAAGAATTTTCATATGTGTACTTGAGTGAGAAAGAGCTTACAAGTCAAAAGCCATGACTTGGAAAATAAGGGGAAGAATATTTTAACCTGTAGGTAATAGTGTACCTTATTCTTGTTTTGTGATTTATTTTTTTTTTAAGACGGCATTCTCAACTGCTCTTTTCCTTGAAGGCACATTTATATAACTATTGTGTTTGTAATAAAGATATGCACAGCAAGCACTTTCAGTGATATATTGAATAGGAGAAAATCATCTTTGCAAGGATATTTGCTTTCCCTGAAACAGCTAAGACTGTGTAAATATTTAACTATAATTATGCTAAAGCACTATTCTTTTATGCCACAGTCACTCACGAAATACAATCCTATAAATGCCTTTCTCAAGATTTGTTACATGCTGGCTTTTGGTCTTATGGGAACAAATCTCTCTCTCTGCTATTGATCTGTTCTTTAAATTATTCTCCCATGAGGCTTTCAGCTAAGAGCATCTTTTCCTTGAATCTCTTTGTATTTTTAATTGGCTTATGTTTGTTTAAACAAAATCACACCAGTGCCTTAGGCTGCAGCCGCCGACACATTGCATTCAAAACCAGACACACTGTACTCCAGCAGCCTTCACTTCTGTCCTCTACTGGACTCATCTCTTTGGGGATGAAATCTGTCACAAGGAAAAAAAAAAAAAAGCCATACAAAATTGCCTTTGGACTGGGTTGCTAGGGACGTAGCTGGGATTTGCATAATGCTGTTAGAGTCCTGAAGATGAAAGGAAAGGTAGGTTGTGCCATTTGTCTGCGAGTTCTGGCTAGCGGGTGGTGAGGGGACACTGCCCCAGGGGGAGCAATGGAGAGACGGTGCCTCGGGCAGGCCCCACACCTTCCTTCCCGCATGGTCCCCGGGCGCGGGGAGAGGCTCTGCGCAGTCTGTGCTTCTCTCTCCCGTGGCACCGAGGGCTCTCTGCACTTCACCCGTCCCGTTCCCCTAGGTGAAGTGGGGCTGTCAGGGCTGCAGGCTCGGCTCATCAGCGGGTACTGGAGTGAGTGGTTCCCAAGCTCCCCGCGCTGAAGGGAGCCCAGGAACTGCTATTGTGTGCTGCCCTCGCGCCGCTGCACAAAGAGGAAAAGGTTCTTATTTCTCCTCTACCCGGCCTTGGCTGAGCAAAGAGGGTTCAGAGCCAGAACCCAAAATAAGATAGACTATATGGGTGGTGAAAGCAATAGAGAAAAGCATTTCTTGTCATTCAATTTTATTCTTATGCACTTTGATCCCTGATTATTTTTGAGTAGTGTGAAGTGAGGCATATTCAAGGATTTTTAACTTTATCCTGTTCTTTTAACTATTTCCAGTAAATTACCAGCTGCTAAAGCACTTTTCTTCTTCTGTGGCATAAATACAAGAGGAAGGAAATAAAGTCCTGCTCATATTCTATTATGTTGCAGTTTAATTCAGTACGAAGCCGAGTCTTTAGAGGCCATATGGGCATACTAACTCTACAGTCAGGCTTGGGCTGCATAGTGTGATGCCTTCACATCACACTGTCTCTGGAAAAAATTAATCCCTAGAACACCTTGTTCCTGAGCGTAAACCTCTAGCGCAGATGCTCTTCTTCTGGCCTCATGATCCTATCCCCGCCATGCAGGGTAGGTATTGAAGGCAGGACACCTACTACCACACATCCCCTTATTAAGTCTTATATGACCCCTTGAGTGCCCACTACACTCAGTAACTTACAAGCAGATGGACACACAACCAGAGATAGTAATATTTTTGAAGTAAAATAAAAGGGCACCCGGAATACTCTTCCGGATGGTGCACAATCCAACACTGTAGGCAAGGACCAAAATACAATGCTGATGATCTAAGTTACCTGAACCAATAATATTTGTGGCAACAATCCAGATTCTCCCTGGTACCAACCTCTTGGTTATCTTCACTCAGCCCACAATTAAAAATGCCCACACTATCCACTCTTATGTGAATTTACCACTGCCGTTCGGTATTGAACTATTTATCTCAAATAGTTAAGCTTATGCAAAGGAATGAGATATATTGAGCTGCTAGATTAGGGGAAGAGACACCACTGGGCTGCACGAGCACTGCACTGTAATTTCCCACCTTGGGATTTATACAATCAACATCATAATGTCACCAGCCATCAGATGAATAGTGAATAGGCAAATGTGAAACTGTTACTCACAGAAGCCCGTAGTAGTAGAATTGAACAGTACTCAGTTAAACTAACAGATTGACTTATAATAGATAAAGGAATGTACTTCATTGTGCAGCCAGTGGTGAGCTTGTAGAAGTTACTTCCACTGCAGGCTGGGTAAGGCATTCAAAACAGAAGATATCCTCTACAATCCTTAACCCACCAGCTGTGGGTCCTGAGGCAGGAAGGGAAAAGTCCACCGCAGAGAGTAACCAGACTCACATGCTCTCCCCAAACAGAGTTGCCTCCTGCCATGTCTGGAGACAGAGCATTGAGCTACACTGACTGCTGCTCTAACCCAGTAGGGCGTTTTTCTGTTCTCATATCATAGAAATGTAGAATCATAATCACAGAATCATAGAACAGTTTGGTTAGAAGGGACCTTAAAGACGATTTAGTTCCAATCCCCCAGCCGTGGGCAGGGACATTTCCACTAGGCTTCCGTAGCCTTAGGTTATCCCTGCAAGCAGCAAGTAGTATTAATATTTCCCTTGCAATCATGCCTAAAATATCCAAACTCCTACTGGAGTTACACACTGCACAAATGCGAAACTCAGATCGGCCCTATAAACCGGGGAGTTTACAGTCTAAATCCTGAAACATTGCCATAACCCAAACCATTCAGAGGAAATACTAAAACTTTGGAATGTTTGCAGATCAGTCAGGTTTGCAGGCATGCAGGGGTGACAAAACTACTTTTCACAAAACGCACAAATCAGAAATGGTGATGCAAATTCAGCATCAAAAGTGAAATTAATTGGAATAGGCTGACAGATGGTTAAGTATAAGAAAAAAAATGGAATCATTTTGATAAGGTGTTTTGCAAGCTATGAGATTTTAATTAAATCACACAAATCAACAATATCATTGAAGAATTACCTTTGAAGATCCTTCTTGGTTTTTATGAGCTCAGGTGACATGAAGAATTAATAATTGTGCATTTCCCATTTACTCATTCCAGCTCCAAAAGCAGGATAAACAGAAGATCACTAATACTTTTCAATTAACACTACAATGCAGTATAAAATAAATTTTGTCTCAGAGTCCTAGACATAAAAATATCTGATGCAAAACCCTGCTTATTATTATCTTGATATCAGAATTTTTTGTTATTCTTCTTCATATGCCGTCCTCTAAATAAAATCATTCCAAGCTTTTGTGCTGACAATAAGGTTGATAAAAAAAAAATCAGTACCAGGTGTCAAAACTCAAAATTTAAGATTTAATTGAACCTTGTATCTTAAATTAAAGACCTGGAATCTGTTTTCCCAGTGGTAGCGACAGTGGTTCCCAAGATGCAAAAATCACATATCATATTTGAAAGAAGCAGCCAGGAGGAGACCATTCCATAGTATAATTTACAAAGGAAGTGGCAAATATGAGTAATTGACCATAAAATTTGAATTCAGGTAAACTTTTGAAACTTACAATGTCAAGTCATTCTACTTCATTACACTGTTTCCAGCATTCCCTGGCTGCAGAACTCCCTGTAAGCTCGGTTACTAATTAAAGTGTGATTTCTTCTTTTAAAGGAAAGTAACCAACCTGGTGTACAAAAGTTAAAAAAATGACTAGTGGAAAATATTATGAAAAATATTTTTTGTTGCCATCTTAAAAAGTATACAGATGGCATTGAAAATACCAATAGCTCTGAACAGACTGGACCACTACTATTGCTTCAGTCATAATTTTCCTTATTTATTCACCAACAAAATGGTTTCTAATGCACCTATAAACAAAAACAAAAAATCCAATCCCTAATGATAAGTTTTACATATACTAATATAAATGTTATATGCAGAGAAAAAGTATTTTACAGAAGTGTGGGCTCTGGAAGTGTTTTAGTTAGGCTTAAAAAGCAGTGCTGCTTATCACTTGATGACTATTGAGCTGGATGCAGGCAGAGTGACAACCGTCAGCCCGGGGATATGGCTGCCTCCCAGCCAAGTGACACAGAGGACACGCCACAGGAAGAAGCAGTAATGCAAGGGAAAGAAAAAGGAAGCCCTCTGGTAAATCTGTCACTGGCCCTTGCCATGTCCTGGCCATGTTACTCTCCTCTATCCAGTTTTGTTTTCTCCTCCTGTTTCCGTTCTTATCTAGACTGATGTTTACCCTGGAAATTTTGCTCCATCAGATCAATGGGAGTTGATATAAGAGGACATATCAATGTAGTGAAAATGTACCCTAGCACTTTTGGTGGACCTAAAAAGCGAAGCGCCCATGTCACAGGTCATATTGGAAGTGCAGTGGACTAACCAACTCGGCTGAGATGTGGTTTAAGCAAAGGAGCTAAATCTTTCAACTGACTTCTTCATGACTGTGTGCTTATATTTGTCATTATCTTAAACAACTGACTGAATCAAGACCTGGGTATTTTTAATACACTGAGCTCCAGAGACCACAAAATCTGTCTGAAACAAAGGCAAAGGATTAAGATGCTAAGCTAAGGGATCAGACCAGCAAATTACTACCACACGCTTTACTGTTAGTTCAGTGTCATCCAATACACATCACGTGTTGCAACTTTTACTCCACTTGCTTTTATGCCACTTTTTGCATTTGCTCCTTTACCAGCTTATGCATCCATCTTGCATACGCCAAGTGGATTTTTGGTGTAACACTTGGCTGCTAGAAGTGTATGCATCACAGAACATGATTAAAAGAACAACAGCAAACTAATTGTTGGATCATGTTTGCAGCAAAGTAGCCCTGGCCAAGAAGGTTTCCATGTACCTAGCCTGCATCGATAATTTTTTTTTTTTTCCCCCACATCTAACAGAATTTAACTTCAACATGGGTAGTAGCTAAAGTTAGACTAACTCCAAAATTCTTTCTCTCCTTAGGATCTAAATTTTTCATCTTTTCTCTTCACGAGTGATACTTTTAAATAAATGTCACCACAGTAATATAAAAAAAGACCACCATTTTAAACAGAATTACATTCAAAAATAAACCGGTACAAAATATAAACAGAAGCTAGACAGAATCCTCATGGAAAATTTAGATGTCATAAGCATTGTGAAAATTTAGACTAAAGATTCAATTACTTCTGGGAGAAAGGAAATAATCCCCCCTTGAAGCCAATGCAAATGAAATCACTATTTCTTGTTTTATTTCATTGTTCAGTTGTAAATGCATTCAATATTTTCCTCCCAATCAATTTTTTTTTTACTTGGATCAATGTTTTTATCTTACTTGAGAGGTATAAGAAAGTTAAGTAGCAACAATCCGCAGTAGCAAAGTCTTATGGCTACAAATATCACAGACATTTTGAAAGACAACCTCATATGTTCTGTTCTCGTGAAAATTACCTTGTGAACCGAGGCATCTGCAGAAACCAAGAAATCTGAGATAAACCCAGTCGGAGTAAAAATATAATAATAATAAAAAATAAAATAATTGTTTAGGATTGAGTACTGTCCATTCAACATATATAACAATTAAGTCTTTCAACTCAAATAGAATTATAGTCAATGGTCATCATCTAGTTTATATTTTCCTAACTCTTGCTTTGAAGTGGTTTCAATTACGTACTCTTAATAAAAGCAAGTTTTAAGCGCCTTCTTGTTATGTCTGCTGTAAAAGAAAAGCAGATGGAAATTGAATGTTTAAAGATAACTGAATAGGAATATTTGTGTAGAGAATTATTTTTTTCTTAATGGTTAATCAAACCTATTGAAAATGCTAAAGAAGTTAAACATCATTCCTGGGTTAATATTTGTGTCTCTCTGATACTTAGAAATTCTAGAGGTGTGATAACTGGATTCAGTCACTAAGAGCAGAATTCACTAATGGCGTTGAAGGATGGTGCACACTCAAATCTTGCAGAGGGTTTACACAAGGAGGCAGCATCATTGAAACGATCTGTGCCTTCTCTGCATGTCATTTACAGGAGCTCCTCTTTGGTCCAGCGGAGTTTGCATGGGGATCTGAGGATGCTCTGTGACTGTCATCAAGGGAACAAACACTTTGGGCAGCAGAGTTGTCCTGCACTGTGTGGGTCATGGGTCCTCAGTTACAGATCAACTTTGGCTATATGGAGCACAGACACAAAATAACACAGTGACTGAGGAGGTGGGAAAAATTGTGGGGGAGCGCTGTGAAAGGAGACAGACGTGCCGAGGGCAGAAGATTTTAGGGTGAACTATAAGGTGGAAAGCAACAATAAGCAATTTGCAGCTTAAGCGTTCATTCAGGAGGAGAAGTAAAAATCTTTAGACAAGCTCAGATAAGAGAATTATGTTTAAGCTGAGGAAGTGAGTTTATTCCAGATGTGTTTGACAGCATGAGAACAGAAGTGGAAGTAGTGCTTTTGGTAAGGAGCCAGTACTGAGGATTAGTCAGGTGGAGAGCACTGAGACGGGAGTGAGGAGCTGAGAGCACAAGGGTGGGAAGAATTGAAAATACAGGCTCTGGCATCAAGCAAAGGGAATGAAAACAAAGAGAGAAGGAAAGGAATTAGAGAAGCAGAGAAATCAAAGGGAGATTTAAGAGCAAAGCCAGCTTCGGTAGAGATCACAAGGAAAGAATAAAACTGAGAAGGAAGGGAGAATAAGAGCTACTAAGGGAACGATACTGGTGGTTATGGGGAGGAAATAAAGGGACTGGAGATAATTTGGGGCTAGATTTCAACGAGGGAAGATGAATCTCTCAGACTTTCCCACGTTATGCCCTGCAGAAATGGTTTTACGATCACTGTTGATCTGTGCATATACACAGTCAGTTCTGTCAGTCTGTCTGATTTTGGATTTTTTTCCCTTCCCTTTTCTCTCTCAAACCTACCACCTAAGGCCTTTATTTTTGTAACAATGTCATTCTCTTACGTACAGTCTTCCTTGTTCCCGCTTTTTAGCATACGGTCAATACACTGTATTGTTTGCAGTTTTGCTGCCAGTCTACTTGTACACAGGCGTCCCTGAGAGGGATTTAGAGGAGCAGCAAGTTCTCTGTGATCAGAAAAAAGTTCTGTGATCAGAATTATTTCTTAAGGCAGAGGTGGCTGACCTGGGCAATGAAATACATGTGCAGTTCATAAAAGAAGGGGCGGTATGTCATCTGAACACCTTTTTAAAAAGCTTGTTTAATTTAGGCAAGTCTTGTACCTACACCCATGTCCATCTTCGAACAGATTACAGGACTATATTCTGTGTCCATCAGCTTCTTTGCATGCGCAGGCGATATATAGGCTACAAACATGTGTTAAGTATATTCACTTCAAGCACATCTAAACTTGAGGCAGCAATTGCTTTTCCACAGCAATTAAATTCTCTGGGCTGAGAGTGAACACTTTTACTCAGCAGAAAAATGACGGTAATATTGAAATGAGATTCTGGTGTCAGAAGAAGGGATAATGCACCTTCACCTTGCTATCTGGACACCTTGATGTCTGCACAGAAACATTAAAAACATGGGAGACTGAATCCCAGGAAAGGCATAAGTCTCAGCGCTCATTGGTTTAGACAGCTGTTGACATAAAAAGTAAAATAGCTTGTGAGCCCTCTGGTGGTATTTATTTTTTTATTTCTCAGATGTTAGCAGGATCCTGCCATAGCAACAACATGTAAATGTCCTTGGATATATATGCAGTGGAGTATTAGTATTTCTGTGCATATTTACATACACATATATATGTGCATATGTATACGTATAAATACATATAGACAAATAAATATAAAGCATTAATGGCAGAGTACCTTCATACATTGTGAGAGTCACTGCCAGAGCAAGAGAAAGAAGAAATCACCTGCCATCATGATCTGAGTATTTATGTCTAAGTGTCCCACTCACACATGACAGTATTATCACTACCCATCTGAAAGAGGGAATACGATCATTACTAACAACACTATCATAAGAAATTTAGAAAGATCTTTGCCTTTCCACACCACAAGCTCTATCTGTAATATAGTGCCACCTTTCAAAAGCAAAAGAAGTCACTATTGTGATCCCAAGGAACAAAGTGTAAAATAAATTCCTTACCAGGTTCCAAATGGATTTGACAAATATAAATCCTTAAAAATAATGCAAAATAGAAATATTTTATAATTGCTCTAGACCGCAGCAAGTATCTGCTTAACTTATAAATAGTAACAGCTTTCCAGTTAGGAGCAAAAAGCATTTTCCATTTTTTTTTCATAATTGCAAAATTGAAACGTATCAATAAATCATTTCCTATATTGAAAAATTTCATATTATTACGATGCTACAGACATCCAGATGTTGTAACCTTAAGAACAAGAAACAAAGAAGGATGTAATGAAATGGATTATTGTGATGAAATTGGTCTCCAGCAAATGTCAGTTAAGTTAATACAACTCCACGCTTACTACAATGACTCATTACTAGATTTACATTATCATCCCTTTACCTAACTTGAGGGGTAAAATTTACATTTAAGGTGTTACTTGTTTGACAAGGATAATAACCAAATTTCATTTTCATAATATTCTTTGTTGTTATAAGTATGTGGGGACTCCTGGTTTAAATTTCAATGTTGAAGCGTAATACTTCAACAATTACTACTGAGAGTAGATATAGAAATTCTGCCATAAGGGAATTTTCATAATCCCTCTCTTTTGGATGTATTTAAGTATCATTTATCTTTAGGAGGAGCTTTAAGGGGTATTAGTTTTTGAATTCTTTCATATTTTCACCTCATTAAAAAACCCTGAACATATTAATCAGAAAAACCAGGTGACTAAAGAGTATAACTAAGTTGTTACATACACGAAGGGTGTGGAGGGATTTTCACTGCCATAGTCTTTCATTTATGGCTTCCATTTGTAGGATCTGGAGTAAAGTGTCATGCTTAAAAATTGACAAATTTGCTTGACTCTAATCATCCACTTCCTATTGTCCAGCGCAGGTGTTCCATTTTTTGGCACAAAGAAAGTTTGAAATGTCGGTGCCGTGCATTTCATTTAATGCTCCACCATGTTCCATGTCAGCTGGGAGTCAGGAGTGGTGATTAGTTACACCTCCCCAGAGAGCTCTAGGAAAAAGCGACATCTCAGGGGGACGCCCCTGAACTTCTGGAGTGCATTGTGCTGTGGTGCAGCTGTGCTTTTTCTGTTTCTTTGGATGGGAAGAAAATAAATGTATTCCTGGAACTGCAGTGCCTTTGGAGCTCCTGTTCTGCTCCAGGAGGGAGTATTTTGTATCAGACCATCAGGCAGCCCCCTTTTCCCACCCATACTGTTTAAGGTGTGCCATTGATTGCAAAATTAACCCAAAGAAGTTTTACTATTGGCATATGGGATACTGAAATCAACATTTCTGGATGTAATTGTTAGCCTTTTCAATGTGCTGATCAATGTCTTTGGGAAATCATTAGTCATTGGTCTAAAGGTTTCAGTGGATTTTGTTTCACGGTCTTTACTCTCTGTGCACTAATCAATGTATCTACAAAATCAGTTTAATAATACTTGGATTATCTCCCAAAAAAGTCGGTGAAGTTTAGATCACTATTCTTTCAGAGCCCTTTGTTAGTCAAGCATTAAACAGAAAGGTAAAATGTTACTGCGATCGTGACAACTCATACAGGACACATCTATGTTGAGCAATAAAGTTAGAAGAATCTTAGAACAATAGTGACAGACATGACCTTTGAATTTGAACTTTTGACAGATGATTTCACTGAGTTCACGTCTCCACCGCTCTTTGTGCGAGGATAATTCTGTCTGTTTCAGTTTTAAAAAATACACCTATCTTCTCAGCCCTACCGCATACCTCCTGTTAAAAATATGTTAAAACTTAAGAACTATATTGAAAACATTGAGCAAATTTCATCAAAATACTATCCAAATAACCAGTGTACTGCATGTGACTTGCTCACTAATGATTTAGAGTTATTTTGGAATACCATTTGTGAAATAAATAGACATGGGCTTAATTTAGTAAAGTAGTCATTTGTCTTCCACAACTCCAAATTGGAAATCAAAACACAATAAAATTTAAAATGGTTATTAAATCCAGATGGATCTTCAAATGAAAGCAAGAGCTATGGTAATCACAGGCTTTAAAGGGCATGGTCAACTTAAAAAACATAAAGCAAATGAAAATGTTTTATCTCCCTTTGTTGCAAGTAACCTTTATATTAACTTTAAACATACAAAATAAATGAGGTTTGGTCATTTTCCTGTCATTTTATTTTTTGTAAATTTCTTAATAGTCATTTTACTGTTTCTTCTCTACAGTAACTTAACATAACTTTATTTTGTTTTGCTAATTTCAAATTCTACCTACTGAGATCCAGTGGGACTTACATAAATACCTTAATATATTAAGTGCTTAATGGGATTTAGGCCCATGATTATTTTTTCTGAAAAAGAAAATGTCCTGTAGAAGTTCATAGTTCAAATTTTACCAAGTAACTTCATCTCTTCCTCTGTACTTACAGAGCTGCAGCAATATCCTTTACAACAACCTTAAAAGATAAATACTGCAGGTACTAGTTCTTTCTTCAGATATGCAAGATACTTTAATCCACCATGAAGTTCTACCAAAAGTGCTCTCTAATAACTTGTTTTTAAGAGATAACATTCTTCGGCTTGTTTATTGTGATACTTGCGGTGAGCTGCATGCTTCTGGAAGTGTCAGGAGACTACACTTAACATTCATACGACACAACATCTGAATCCATAAAAGTGACAGAAAGCAAATCAGGGACAGTGGCAAGGCTGGAGATGGCACAATATAAACAGCTTTTGAAAACATATAGTGTTTTATTTGTGTACATTGTATTATCAATGGAAATATTCATGTTTGGAATGGGTTGGTGTAAAATCATCATGACACCCAGACGAAAGTCCTCCGTAGCAAAGGATTTAGCACTACTGAAGGTCAGTTCACCTCCACACACAAAGAAATCGTCAGAACCTTCCCTTTGATATTTTAACATAGGACCCTCTAGGTTTCTCCTGAGTTACAGCACTGAGTGTTTTGTCATTTCAGGAACTGTAGAGGTGTTCGAGATTATCACAAACAGATGGCAACCAGTCAGCCACATCACGTCAGTCCTTCCTATTCATTTGTTGGGATAGTACTCCAGTAAAGAAGTCACAACTGGCACTCGCTAGGAAATGATATATATTATCCTCAAATGAAATTTCAGAAGCCAAAAACGAGAGGCACATAAAGATCAGGCAGATTGAACTTTCCCCCTGCCGCGTCACTCATCAAAATTCCTTCTTTCTTTGTGTACGTATATTGCTAGCAGTAGAGGAACAGATTAGTTACCCAGAACATCCATTTTGGTTCCTACCTTGTCTAGCTGAGGAAGTGTTTGAGCCACATGTGGTAGACCACATCCTTTCTCTTAAGCTAGCAGGATGACGAAGGAGCACATCTGGATTCAAAATTTCATTTTCACCCTCAACATTTTTGTATTAACACACTGTCATACCTAATATAAATTGGAAAACACTTAGTCCCGTAGCACTTGATTTTCTGGAAGAAGACAAAGCATGACATTGTGGAGTCCATAAACAGCAGGGGGTATAATTCATAGTAAAGCTATATAATATGTTCCATATACATTGCAGCTGTTGATAGATTTTATTACATTTCAGCTAAGGGCCTTATTACATTTGCAGGCAAGATTTATTATATTTGGTTGTATTACTTCTAAAGTTCAGGATATTTTCACATTTGTAGCTGGCTTATTTCATCTATGATCACTGAGTTTACATCATAACTTAGTTATAACTGTAGGTTATGAATAATGTCACCTGTTGTTATGACGCTTGCAGTCAGTTTTCATTACAACTGTTCCTAATACTTCACAATATTTTGCAGGTGCTGGATATTACATTGCGGTTTTTAAAGACATATTTTGAAGTCAACGGAACATAAGAGAGCAACGTCTGAAGTAAAGGCTCCTACAATACAAAAATGAGGAAGCTGGTCAGCAGCATCAAAAGAGAGTTGGGGGATTCCTGCTTACTCACGTGCAGATTATTTAGCTACGTAACTATAAACTGGAAAGTACTTCTAATTTCAAAGATTTCATGAATAATAATTTAACAGAAAGAATAGTATCCTATTCGAAAAATAAGCACCACTTTTTTTTGTTCAATCTTTATTCTTAGAAGTCAAAAGTTCACCCATACATCAATGTCCTATGGCCTTGGTGTGTTGAAGATGTGTGGTTTCTTTGGAATATCACATGAAAGTGGCTGATGTTGTGGCTGCTTTTTATGCCCATCTTTACTTATCAGGTCCCACCATTTTTGCACAATAGCGCCTAATACCTTCCAGTGCTAAATAAATGCAACATTATTCTGAAGTCCTTTCTTTCATCCTGTGTCACAGCTCACTTCCCCCTCCTAAATCCACAAATTTTAATGGAAAAAACCCCACATCATAACCAAAATTTACAAATTGACTTATCATAACCAGTGAAAAACATTGAACAAGCTGCCCTAAACCTGGTTAATTTTTCAAATTCCACTTCAAACTATTAGAAAACATCTACCTTTTTTCAGTATACAACACAGATTCAGAGGATCCAAGCCCCTTTCTTCTGGCTACTCATTTATATGCTAAGACAGCTTCTCTACTCTTTATAATTTCATCTATGATAAGATGGAAACATGCTTGCCACAAAAGAAGGAAAGAAGTCATCACATTGATTTCATGAAAACTCTTCAGTGGTTTAACAGGGTAGTATTGTATAGTTTCAAAAAAACATTAATTCAAACTAATGAAATCACTGAGTTTCAAATGCAGAAAAGACAATTTTTAACAAAAGACAATGTTTAACTGTTTTTTTTAGGAACCACATTAAACTGAGTCTGAGATTCAGTTGTGCATTCACGTACTTTAAACACTTACTATCTTGTGTGTGTAGGCATCTACTACAAGTCAACACAAACGTATATAGACATATATATATATTCATGTATATTTCATATATATGAAACAGCTCTATTCCTTTGTAAAGTCCTCCTTTATTTTCCATGCCGAGTCAGGTGTGTCCTCAGCATAGGAGTATTTTTTTTCTCCCTGTTCACCAGGGCAGAATCTCTTCACCAGAAAGTGTTCTCAAAAAAACATTTGGTTAAAAACTTAGCCCTGAGTGTAATCTAGGTACGCTTCCTCTGCAGAAAACTTCACTTGTATGAAACCATATTAAAGAAATGGGATGTCAGTGCTCACAAAGACAGAAAACATTCATAAATGGGAGAGAGAATCAAAGGTGTAGAGAAGCTGTGATCATGAAAGGGGATTCAGAATTCTGAAATGACACCAACTCAAATGCTGTAGGACACTGAGAAGCAGGGAAACTGAGGAAGGGAATTATATAGAGGTGTTAAACCAATTATATAATTGGTTTATCTAGGTTCTGTTTATTTCCTGTGCTATAGAAAAATACTGTAATTTGGTGCTATTCTTTAAATATGTTACATGCTTGATCTAGCACTTATCTTTTGAGATATTTACTAGAAATTAAAATGTCCCTGTCCCGGCTTTAAACTGAGATTCTGTACCCAGAAGGATGATGAAGAGGTCAGAAAAGAGAAAGTACAATGGTCTGGGGAAGCTCAAAAACACTTGGGTCAAATGTGATATGACCTGCACAAAAGGGCCTATCATGCATCTGTCCAGAATTGAAAGTTCAGCAAATGCCATGAAATACATTTATATTTTCAGTATACTGTCTTTTAAATGCGAAGCATTCATGTTGCAATCTGCTCCCCCAACAAAACCCCAAGACAAGGCAATTAAAGCCAACCCCTATGAAATTAGTACAGTTGCATTTGATAGTTTTCATTGGCAGACTTTTTTCTCCTTTTTTTCTTTGTTTTCCTTTCGTAAAACCAAAATAATCCTGATTGCAAGCACAAGCTGCAATTCTTATACTTAGAAAAACATGATTCACTGAGAACCACTGAGTAGAAGCTCTTCACTATGTTACAAGCAAAGCAACTTTGCAGATCAGGCCCTTTGCTGATTAATTTCATTCACCTAATTAGTGATGCTTCTTGAAAGAATCCTTCTTTTTTGTCCTTTTGCATTGATGGTTTAGGTTGGAACAGGCTTATGTTTTCCAGTTACATGTTCTCCAACAACCGTAACAACAGAATTTACATCTGAAAAGTTCACAAAGCACTGTGCTGTAGAGTGAATTAATCAGTGACCTTTCACTACCAGAAGTGTGCATGTCCTGATAATGTAGCTGAAAGCCCTTCTGGAGGCAGGAGGGGGGGGAAATAAAGAACATTGTAAATTAAAGGAGATTGGGACTGGGAGTCTCATTTTCTGTCTTCTGAGTTCAGAGACGACTATTTCTCACCTTAAAGACTAGTCTTAGCAGGCAATTATTCACCATGGCCAACATATTTAAATGACATAATTGACAACATTTGTTCAAAGGACTGAAGAATCTGGGATGATAAAAGACTCTCTTCCATGACTAGTGTTTGGTCATTCTAGGTCAGGGTTCAGGCGTCATGACAGAGAGTCTGGCACCCAAACTGTGAATAAATATAACATATTTCAGCTGGAGTGCCTGCTCTTTGAATAAGTGGATCCATTCTTTATCATTTTCCCAGTATTTTGTTTATGATAGCCTGTATCTACATTGGAAGTACAGCTGCATATTTCCAAGCAATGAGGGAAGTAATTTACGTTCATTATAAGAATTCAAGATTAAACTATCTTGCATCGTCTATATAAACTGGATCAATGCTGCTCGTCCAAAGTGGCCAGAAAAAAATTTTACTGGCTGCTGTAGCAAATTTAGGACTTCATACCTAAGCTGTAGCATTATTGATGTTCCGTGACTGTTCCTTTGAAACTATAAATGGATATATTTAACATGTCTCAGTGCTTAAACTATTGAGAGACTCAGAGGCTTATGGATTTTAAGTCACACATATATATCTGGGGTGGAGAATCAAGGTGGGGTTTTTTCCCCTCTTCACTTATTCGGCCTCCAATTTAAATTTACTTAGTAACAGCAAATAATAAAAGACTCTCAGGACTTTCTAAGTCTGTTTCTCAGCTGTAGTGAGACAACTAGTTTCCAAATGATTCCAGCAAAATCAAAGAGCACATTTCACAGAATTCAAGAATGCCAGGCAAAATCTACGACTATATGCTTTCTATATTCACCTTCACAAAATGTCTGGGAAAAAATTAAAAGTAGATCTTTATCTGTAGGGCCACTGTACAATGGTATGAACATTGTCCTGTTGGGATTACCTTCCAAGATATGTGTACGAACCACCTTAGCCTTCCTGATATTTATATCCCATTTCTTATTAATACCATAAATCAAAGAATCAAGGCATACCAGGTTGGAAGGGGCCCCAAGGATCATCTGGTCCAACCTTTCTTGGCAAAGGCATAGTCTAGACAAGGTGGCCCAGCACCCATTCAAGCCAAATCTTAAACGTGTCCAGTGTTGGGGAATCTTTCTGTCCAACCAGGATCTCCCCAGAAGTAACTTGTACCCATTACCCTCCTCTTTTCTATGTGACTCCTTGTAAAAAGGGAGTCTCCATCTTCTTTGTAGCCACCCTTTAAATACTGGAACATGGTGATAAGGTCTTTCCTAAGCCGCCTTTTCTTCAGGATGAACAAACCCAGTTCTCTCAGACTTTCCTCATATGGCAGGCTTCCCAGTCCTTTGTGGATTGTCTTTGTGGACCTTCTCTGGACCCTCTCCAGCCTCTCCACATCTTTCTGTATAGCTGGCACCAAAACTGAACTCAGTATTCCCGGTGCGACCTGGCAAATGCTGAGCGAGTGGGATAATGACTTTATCTCTGCTGGTGATGCCCCTGTTGATGCAACCCAGCATCCTGTTGGCTTTCTTTGTTGCAGCAGCACACTGTTGAGTGACACTGAGGTCCTTCTCCTGTGTCCAATAGGTGCAATTCCCCATCTTAGTCTCTAACAGCACTATTCTCACTAAACTTTGTTGTCTTGTTCAAGAATTTGATTATAGAATCCAGGTTCCATTCATAAGGAAGTGGAACACCAGAGGTCAACTCAAAGCCTAAATTAATCATTCATTTGTATTTCCTGTATTTGATTTATACCTATTGTTCTAATCTGCAAGCACATTCAGCTCTTCTCAAATTCCTTTTCTATATTGATTCCCAACTATTTATCACAATATATTTTAGTAGAACTCTCCTTCCTTTTCTGTCAAGGTGATTAATGAAACTAGATTGTCCTAAAATGATTTCTACTTGCTTTAAAACTCTGGTACGCTATGCAGTTGACCGTGAATTTCCTATGTACAACCAAATCAAATGATTCATGGAAATCCAGACAACTTAGCTCTATTGTATTTTCTCTGTCTAGATCACTATCTTATCCAAAAAAGATCTTTTTTGTCTTTTCTAGCGCAACCTGTCCTTTCTATTTTGTAATCCATTTCTTCTTTCTTTTTTCTCTTATCCATGTGTCCATAGAAACTCAGAATGGTAGTTTTAATATCCTTTGCAAGGTCTACCTCAGCTTGAATTCTTCTATTTATTTCACATTATCTCCAAACCTCTACAATATATCTTTTTTGTTGATCAGTCAATTCTTTTCCCATTCTTTATGGCCTCAATATCCTTTCTGAGAGTATTAGGTTGTCCAAGCAGATCTGGATCTCAAAGTCATCTTTTTTCCCTTTCTTTGGAGTCCATATTTGAGATAGCTTATGCACTTCTACATTAAGAAAATGCCAGGTTTTTCAGTCAGTTTTTGCCCCAAGCTTCAATAACTTTCATACATTGTCAAATTTTCCTATGAAATTATGAAGCACTGTTGGAGGGTCTACTTTTAGCTTTCCATTTAATTTCAGTTCAGTTGGCCTTGGATTGCTCAGCCCAATGGGGGAGAGGGTTGTTTACAAACAAATACAAAATTTTTCTCAGCATTTACATGAAACATCAAGTTTGCTGGTTTGACAGTTATTTCATAACATTTCAGCAGTCACCCCTAGGAATAAGTAGGAACTAGCATTATTCCTACCATTTTTCCAACCTATATCCAGGAACTTTTGCAATATTCCAAATAACGAGAAATATCAGATCTCTTCAGTAGCATTATTTCTCACATGACCCAAACCGTGAGAGTCCATAACAGATCTATAGCCATACCCTACTGGATATATAATACAAAGATTAAGGTACCAGTTTCCCTAAAAACGGCAATCTCCAAATGAGCTAGAACTTGCTGATGTACACAATTTCCTCACACGCTGATTTCCCTCACTTTCAGTATTTCTAGGATTAAGACCTTGATACTCTAAGCAAACTCTGATTTTTTTTTTATACATCTAATAGTCAATCCTCAAAACATTTGTTTCAATTTTTGTGAGACTGATTGTTTATCTTAGTCACACTCAGAAACGTGAATTCTAAAAAGCAAAGTCATTTTCATTGTAAAGTCCAATCACTCCATCTAGTTTTCCTTCTTCTAGCCTGAACTCCACACTTTTCACCTCACAGATCATTAGACTTGGAAAAGAAATAATTTTGCTAATCATGATCAGCTATATCTATTCTTAATGATCCATGGAAAGTTACTGCACTCGGCTCCATGGATGACTGACTTGCCCAGGAAAAGGGTCAGCCACGCTGAAAAGATTTTCATTCTCTAAGTGGATCAGGGTTCTGATGGTCCTCAAGGGAAGGAGGCAGCCAAGTTATCCTCCTCACATATATTTAGGTTCACTTTAAAACCAGCGTTCATTAAAGGCAAAAAAACAGTTTCCACTTCCATCCTCTACTTTTGTTTTGGTTTTTCTAAAGGATCATCTTCAAATTTTCCATCAAGAGCATTTTATAAAGAGTTTAAACTTATTACATCTATTGCACAGAATCATTATTAATCTGGGGATGTGTGCACCAAGTTCTAAGTGCCAGAAAATGTTACAGACAGCTGAAAGATATCCTACCCAATCTGCCACTCAGGCAGAGACTTCAGACTTCTACAAGTAATATAACGTAAAATCTCAGGATAGGATGCCAGCCTAAATGAGGGCTGATGCCTTTCCTGGTCCTAAAAATTCTACCTGCTCTGTTCATGTTTGGTAAGTAGGTAGAGAATCTACAGTTGGATCCCTCAGGTGCCTGTTTTAGGATCAGTACTGAATACTACATTTTTACAGAGATTTCTGCTCAGTTACTGTTTAAAAATGGTTCTGCCAGTAGTCTATCTACTTCAGGTAAAAAGTAATTGGTTTCAGATTTCTCCAGTGACAGATTTTTTCATCAACAGGTTCAGCAGGGAAAACAGTAACTTTTAACATTCAAAATCAAACACATTATTTTGCCCTGTGATCATAATACGTCTCCTATTCACTATTCAACCAGTGAAAGAAGACTGTGAAGAAAGCAGAAGAGCAATTTTGACATGACAGGAAGCCATAATCCCTCACTATTATTTTTAAGGTAGCTTTAGACCCTCTCTTAATGTCAACAGATGAAAGCATGTTTTAATACGTCAGCATTATGGGCTCCAGTCAACTTACCTGCTCTATCTACTTCAAATAAATTTTGTTATTCTAAACTGTCTTTTATCTCCAAGGTTTCATGCAATTTCTTACCTACATGGAATGCTTTCTAAAGCTACATGTATGAAAGAATATTGAAGGAGAAAGAAGACAAGATGGGCTGCTATCCAGTATGATGATTATTTATTAATTTTAAGATTAATATAGATAGTTGTTACCTTAATTCACCATCAGCTCTTCGGTATAAATCCCCTCATAACCTTCAGGTTAATATAGCAATAGTAGTTCTGCTCCTTCCTTATAGTCATCCCTGTAAGGAATTCACGACAGATTTCTTCTTAACTGCTTCCATGAATAAGAGAAGATAAAATTAAAGAATTCATTTCTTTCATGAGAAACTTGACATTGGAAATGTAAGATGAATTTTATTTATAGTGTTCAAAAACTTTGAAAGCACCACACACTTCCAACTGAACCAGCAGGGTAGCAGCTTCTGGGACATATATATACACACAGACAGAGACATACAAGCACGTGCATATGTGTGTGTATGTATGTACATACGAACACACATACATACAAACAAAATCTATATGTGTGTATATATTACATACATGTATACACACACATTATTCCTATATTCTTTTAACTCAGATCATTAGAAATTTGGGGGAACAGTTTACAATACTTCAAAATTCATATAAAAATCTCATTTATATTTACTTGTTTACTTGTCAAGGTAAACCACTAAAAGATTTGTTGAGTGGAGAACTTCTGCAGTGATTTCATTCAAGTCACAAAAATTGTATCAAGGCAATATTTAATCTAAACTTTCTCATCCTTTCTTTCTTTTCCTATTAAATATACTCCTCATCACATAACACAGGTTTTTGCAAAACCAGATCAACAGATACTGCTCTGTTGAGTATTCACTTGGCCACATAATCTACATGTGGCCACAATAGTGGAAGTTTTAATGCAGACAAAACCTTCACAACTGCTACTGTCCTGGAAAGTGAGGACAGTAATTGAAATCAGCCTAAACTTGTTTTCTTACAGAGACATTAGTTTCAGGAATAAAATGAGTTAATTCTTGAAATTCACCATGAGTAAAACTTGTACAAGTTTTGTTCCAGAAATAGTAAATGAAAAGGGAAGAATATGCCAGTCTAGAAGGAACAAAGACTACTCTTTGAATAAAAATTGTCAATCTGAGAATTAGGAGATATCATCTTAATTCAAAATTTACTGCTTTAGATGCAAATTGTTTCAAAATCAAGTTGTTGATGAACGAAGTAACTTAGAAAATGTACCTTAGATCACAAAAATAAATCTCCTTTAAGCAAAATTTTCTATTTAATAACAAAATTAGGCCCACACAAATGCACAGTCTGATCTTATAAAATGTGGGTTTTGCAGAACTTTTAAAAGCTAGATTATCACCTGTATATTATATACTTCACTTTCAGTATTGAAACCAGCCCATGGAATGGAGAGTACAAATTACTCATGAGAAAATGACAAGTCAACAGCTTGTATTATGGTTTACATGAAAAAAAATAACACTATCACTATGCTGCCTACTCTACTGACTTTTCTCCTGTTCAAAGACTATCGAAAGTCAGCCTGCAGGTCAGTAAACTCAATTAACTTATTTTTTTCTATTATATGGCTGTAGCTCAGTGTACTTCTGGATGAGAAGGACCACCCTGGCCCTGTGGTGCAAGCCTACCTCCTAGGTTCTGGAAATACAGATTAGGTCACAGCTATTCAACAAGTGAATACCATGGAAAAGTCCAAGCTTGAGAAAATTACTTCCTGACAAATCAGGAAAAGTACTTGAAATTCCCCATAGAGATACCTAGAGAGAGCAGTTTAAAAAAAAAAAGTCAATTTATTTTGAAAAATCTGAGTTGGTTTCATTGCAGAATGGGGTTAAAGTAATTCTTCGCTAATTTGAAAAAAGTATGAAAAGATGTACAATTAAATGTACTGCTATGATTTGGCCTAAAAATCAAAACAATACATTTGAAAAGGATGTTTGACAAAAATAATCAATGTACAATCAGAGCAAAGCATATTCAAAATGAAGCAAGAAGTATGAGATGTTTTGACTCTCTCACATCAAAGAATTATGGTCAACACTTGCTAGATGTAAGATAATTTGGTTTTGACAGAAAACAACATTTTCCTTCGAATAGTTTTCAACAACTCCACCTCTGCTCCCAGCCAAGACAAAGCAGTAGGGAAGGCAGCTGTACCTCCTCTGAAAAACAGCTAAATTTGCAACTTTCTCAGGGCTGAACCTGATAAATCAGTCCAGCCTTCTGTGAACAGGAACTATAACTTGATACCGTATTGCCATAAAATGGTTATAATCAGTCAGACCAGTACTTCTTTTAACAAAAGGAATTATAGAACCAGTTCCTTAACAGTATCAAATAATGTAGCTCCACTGATTCAATACAACTACTTTGATTTACATGGACAGCCTAGCCCATACCATTTATAACCAGTTTATTTTCCAATAAACCCCTTGAAACATAATAAAGTTCATGGGTTTCCCCTAAGAGTGTACATTCTGTGAGACCAGTTACACTTTAGTAGTATAAATGTAATTCCTTTGGAGGAAATTCAGGCCACTGCACCTCCAAAACCAATCCTTATGTAACTCATAAAAACCAATGCTTATGTAACTCTATCGAAGCTGGATGTCACCAGGTGACTCTGTTGGTCGTATATTGCTTCTCGCAGCTATGCATCACTGAAGTACAATCTTACAGTACAATAAAAATTGGATGGCCTACAGGAAAAGAAAAAGAAGTGGGGATAAACAGATATCAGACAAGGGATACAAACACAGTTAATACTCATTGATTTAATGTGTCTGATTGTATCTTTAAACTTTTTTCCATCACTTGTGGGAGGATAAGGCACAGAAAAAAAGTGGTTACAAATATTCACCAATTCATTCTGTGAATTCAGTCATTCTGATTTCCAGATGTTTCCACCAGCTTCAATTCCACTCACACCTGTGCATAAAGGAGAACATTTGAGACAGGGGACTCCTCTTTCGTGGTGGTATTATCTTTCCTGTCCATTGGACACCACACATGGTGCCTTGCTGGGAAAAGTATTCACAACATTTTAATTGTCCTGAATCATCATCTGGATAAGGAAAGCCTAGGATCATCACTCCAGCAATTGCCGTAGATGACACAGAAGTTCCCCTACAGAAGAGCAAGATTCTGATTTGCCACACTTGCCAGGAGGTGGTTGGATGAGGCAGACACACTGGGCCTTTTTAGCCCCCAAAACCAGCCGGCACTGCCCCTGCCAGGCAGTCTTAAGTAAGAACGAGAGCTAAAGAGCATCAATTCAAAGCTGATGCAATGCAAGTTTGTTTCTAAGGATGTCTCAAACTTGACACCTGAGAATCTGTCAGAAAAGGAATTAGTTCTTGCAGCTGATTTTGCAAGTCAGTGAACATCTTCCAGTATTACAGTGGAGACGTTCTTCTCCTATATTACTCCCTTCCTAGTTTTTACCATAAAAGGGGCACTAGTCCTATGTTATGCCACCCTCCAGAAAAGGGTGGCATCTTTGAGTCACGGCCTTGGATATGAAACACAAAACTTTGCCTCTCTCAAACCCAGAAGAATGTAAGTTCTGATGAAGGATCTCTCACTGGAAACAGCTATCATGAGCCCATTTGCTTCCCATACCTCTCCTACAGGAGACAAGTGCTGCCACCATGGATGCTTTAATACTCTGAACTCTCACATAGAGGAGTTACAGTAAGAGGAGAATAGGAAAATATAATTATAGGATGAGTAATAACAGGATTAACAGTGCCTATACCAGTAGGGAAAGTATTATATAGGAAAGTTAAGTTTTAGATAAAAGTACTATAAATGATTGTTGTTAAATTGTCTAAATGTTGTTAAAGTTGTTTCCTCAAATACAATTACAGTTCTGAATGTTTTAGAAACTTAATAGTTTGCAAAAATAAAAATAAGTAAGAAGATGTTTCAGTGAAAAATTATCTTCCCTGAATAAAATTCATGTGAATTTTCAAGCATTACCTTAAAACACATAGCACTTGTGACTTACCAGATGCTTTACCTTCAACAGAGAGGAACAAACTAAGCAAGTTAGGATTCTAAGTATCACTTTCAAAATTATCACATTTCTAAACATCACATTTCCAAAATGCTTTTAACTGCTGAAGGATGCGAATAAGTATCTAGTAGGATTGCCAAAAGCCTTTAATTGGGTTAGACAACCAAAACTTATTGATTTTAAGAGATTTATCTGTCTGAAAATCTCAAGATGTATATTTTGATCATTAATTGACCATAAAACTATTAAAAATCTGTTTCCACTGTACTTTTACATTTTTATTTTCCTGCTTTTGAAAAATATGCTCACAGAGTCACCTCTAGACGCATCTCTAATACTGAGGAAAACAAAATAGGTATTTGCAGCAATAAAGTTAAAATTCTCATTTGATGTTTGATTTTTCCAAGCTTTTTTACCATAGAAAATTTTATTTCAAGAAAGAATAAAAAAGATGTTTACTTACTCAAATAAGCATTTTTTCTTAAGCTTTAAGCAATGGGTTTTGACGTGGTAAGAGTGTTCTTTTTTTTTTCCTGTGCCCATTTTTGGTACGACTGCCATGTCTCAGCTGTAAAAGGGCAAGCTTGGAGTCCTGTAGGCAAGCTCTTCATTGCAAGCAGCGTAGGCACATACTGTTTCAGATGGCAGCTAAGATTTCAGACTTGTAAAGAATAACAAGCTTCGTTTTGTCATACTGCAACCACTGTGCCCACATTATTATGTAAATGAAAACATTTCAGAGAGGCTCAGAAAGGCACGGTAAGGACTGTCATGTTCAGAAAGCAATGTCATCGCTAACCTCTAAGGTCATACTAGTCTATTATCGAAGTGTCAGATCACTGTGTTGATAAGTAGATTAGACAAAGTATTACTTTATTATTACATGAACAAATGTCAGTCTTATCTGAATAACTTTTACATGAATTACATTTTCCTCTTTTTCTGATGTATTGTTTCTTTAAATCAGACAAGGATACTAGGGAGAAAGAGACACACATTTTTTTCTTCTTGCATGAACTAACAAAAACACCTTAATCAATCTCTCCTTTTGCATAGGACAAAACATCAAAATTAATTGTTTGTATCATGATGCAATGGAATGCAGTGAAACAATATTATGTATTTATTGAGTTTAATCTAGGATTAAATTACTATTACATAAAAATAGAAAGTCCTGTTATAAAATACAGATATTTTATTCCCTTCCAATCCCCTTATTCCCTGTACCAGGTGAAAGCTAATGCATGTCCTTGAAAACCTAAGATAGTACATGCTACTTGGTAAACGTTCAAAGCAGTTTGATAGAAATCGGTTCTCTGACTTCTGGTATCATTAAAAGAACTTGCCCTCCTAATTCACAATAAATTGTTCTACAATATTATATCCATTTATACTAAAGGCTAAATGTGTAATACCTTTAGAATTGCATCTCACTAGCAATTATTTCTGCTATGTGTTATGACTTATGTATTTCTCCTGTACTTAGGGTAGGATAAAGCATGCTGTGTGAACACTTTCCTGTGATACATTTGTGCTATAGAGGTATCTGCCACCTAAATAAAACCTCCTAAAACCAACAACCAAATAGAAAAGTGTTGTCAGGGAAACAACAAAGAAGGCAAAAAATTTCACATATACCAAAGAATAGACAAAAAAATATGCTGAAAAGTATAAGAGCTTGATTATACATCCACTATTCTTCCTACTGATGCCAGTGAATTTGGACCATGGTCAAGAGATGCTATATCTC
Organism: Larus michahellis; assembly: GCF_964199755.1. Taxonomy (NCBI): domain Eukaryota; kingdom Metazoa; phylum Chordata; class Aves; order Charadriiformes; family Laridae; genus Larus; species Larus michahellis. The sequence goes on along the minus strand of NC_133900.1, from coordinate 63,388,877 downwards.
TCACTAGTAAAGTTGAGAAGAAAGGCTAATAGTGAGTGAATTTAGCCAGATTTTTTTATAAATTTATACTGACTGAAGTCTGTTATGGCAACAGTAACAAACACTTAAATATCATGGATGTAGTGTCAACGAGAGGGACAGTGCCACTACTTTTATCTTTTTTCTTCACAGACAGAAGGAAACCAACTGCTTTTTTCTGCTGGCCGTTGCTTCCTCTAGATCTGTATTCCATCTCTGATACAGGCTTGTGTCAGGGGACTTGGAAAAGGAAAAAGTAGAATAAATCCCACAACAGGTACTTACCCAACAGTGCAAATACAAGAAAGATTATTTTTTTTTCCCCTTTTCCTACCCCTCATTACTTTAAACCAGCTTATTACCTAATGGAAAAGGATAAGCAACAGTAAAGCATTTCAGCAGACTCACCATGATGCAGAGAATGAAGAGAGAGGGCCTTGTTCCACTCACCTACCAAAGCTGTTCACAAACTACCCACACAGAAATAAGTGGGCACCTGGCCACTGCAGGTCACCAATTAAGAGCAGCCACAGGTGATACTAGTCACATTACTTGTCTGATGTTTCTTCTGGGAAATAGGTTGCCCTAACCACCTTTTCTCAATAAGTCAACCAGGCTCAAGTAGATCTGCCTTTGTCTTATGTCCCTGTAGCAGAGGTACAGAATTGTGAGTTTTCTTAATATCTAGGTTTTTATCTCACTTAAACGCTCTGTAATATTTTTTACTAGACTTCCATATTTTTAACCTAGTTTCAAATAAGTCACGATTTAATAACCATGTCTTTCTGCCTCCCTCTGTCTGATTTACCTCAAAAGAAATACCTCTCTTCCCATGTGCCCCGTCTCTACAGTTCTATAAAAGGAGCATGATCAATGCCAGAAGGCAGATACACAGAACAAAAGCTCTTACAGAATACCTCCTTTTCCATTTTAGTGAGGACTCAACTTCAGAAAATTTAAGAGGAAATATAAGAAGCTTAACTTCCAATTAGTCCTATGTTTGACCTAAAGCTGGAAAGGAGAAACCATCATATTTTTAAGCATCTTTGCCATATTCATATTCAGGTCAGAGTCTCACAGTTGCTTGTACTTATATTTTAGCTCCTGGGGCCTCTTACAGGTCCTGCACAGTTGGCAATAACTGGAATGCAATGTAGCCCATCCCACCCCATCTATGACACATTCCTATTTTTCCTGGTCACTCTAGGGAGCAGAAATTTTCCAATTTGAAGCATTTGTCAAGTCCACACTCCCCTTCCACCAGGGAATACCTTTGTGCAGCAAGCTTCCAACTGGTGTTTTTCTCATTTTACAAAGGTGCTTTATATTCCCAGTACAAAACTAAATTAGTCTAAATAAGCAAGATTAAAACCTGTACAACTATAAAGTTTTTCTGCTTAAAACAAATGCATTGGGTTTGACTTTGCTAGTTGCCCAACTCCTTGTGTATTTGAGGAGTCATTTTCTGGGGAGGCAACAAAAGGAAGAATGCTTGGGAAAAATACTGTAATACCCAACACAGATATCGAGCTTCATTGATACTCTCATTCTCTGTTATGATTAAGCTTTTTTGATTGCATAGGATGAGCATCCTGTTCCTAAATAGACTTAGGCCCTAATGGTAACCTGTTTGTTTATTTATTTTACTCATATTGAGAATTTCATTCTCTAAACTTCCTCAGAGCTCTGATGTAACACGTAACCTGTTTCCTTTAAAGAAAGGACCTTTGCTCTTTGGTCACTGGGAAGTGTATCCTGCCATTTTCTCTGATGGCTGTAAGGAAAAATTCTTCTTTGAAACTTTGTTTCTGGCTTTGGTCATAGTTGGAACTTTTGACCTATCCATCAGTCAATGCTAAGGAAACTACAGGACACACAAAAGCGTTGGTTTTGTAAAATCAAACCAGGAAAACAGTAACTACATTATGACGGACAGAATGTATCAGCATTTTTTGCTCAAATATTTTTTTTTAATATTGCTAGGAACCTATTACCTAAAATGCACTGCCTTATTTCTATTCCTTCTTTCATTTCTTATAGGTGAAAGAAAAATGCAACCGTGTAAATTAGTCCATCAGCCCTCCTTATTGTACTAATCGGAAACAAAATGCTTCTTGCAATATCTAAAGTTAAATCAACTTTGTTCCATAAAGAAAACAAGCTATTAGACTGAGATTTCCACAAATAACTCCTGTCTACTATGCTGGGAATATTAATCCCCAAGCACATAACCTCCCTTAAAAAAGCACAGTTCTTGCAATCTCTGATAACTGTTTAAGTTATCAACTCATTAGGGTTAGAGCTAGATCAAAGACCCACCTAAATTTCATTTAATCTGAGATAGTTTGTACCTTTTTGTATCTATTGTTTTGCTAGTTCATAATCAAGAACAAACACACATTTAAGGTTAGAGTCAGAACAAACTGAAATCAAAGTCATTCAGGTGATTCAAAGATAATTGGAAGCAATCTGGGACAGACTAGCAGAAGTTACCAGGTGCAGGGAAGCTCACTGACAGCATCAAGGTAGTGGAGACAGCTTCTAACATAGTTTCCCCTCCTGGCTCCCCAGTTGTGGGGGGATGGAAAAAAATAGAGCAGCTCCTAGTTGGCTCTTACACGGCAGGACAAAGCCTAGGATATTTGCAGCTCTGGAATGCAACACTCCTGGAATGCAGCAGACAACCTCGTTCACTTGTTGGCTGCTGAAATATTTGTTAAATTCTCTTATTCTTCTTTATCATAGACATTAGATGTATAAGTGTGTTTGGCGTGCCTGTATTAAATTAGCTAGTTGTCTATTTTTGGTCTCTGACAAAAAAAAGTTAAAAGAAAATCCACAAATAGGATGATAAAAAAGTTTAAGGCAGAAAGATTAATACAGAATTTTTTTGTCCAGTGTTAACCACTGAAAGGTAGAGCAGTGTCTCTGAATTGGTTTCTCTTCTTGCATTTTCTCAAATAGTATTCACACTTCAGGGTTTCTAGGAGTGGCATCCATCAAACACCAGCCTAATGGATGAACTGATTAAAAAAAAATCACCAGCTTCTCAGAATCTGGTACTGCAAAGGTCACAGAACACCAGGTGGCAAGACCATGGCAAGAAAACAGCTCACAATAGAGAGATCTTCTAAAAATTAGAAGGTCTCTTCTGCTTTTCAGGAAGACACCCATGCTCTAACCGATAAGTATTAATGCAAAATACAGATAATATACAGTATAATGAACTAAGTCAATGAATAAAAATAAATAAAATAAATAGTGAGCATTACTAGATAGTATTTTTGTCCAAAATCTTTAAAGTATAAGGCTTACTCAATTCCTTATCAAGACAGCTTATGGATGAAACGTGAGGGTCAGAGATGACAATAATAAGACTGCCACTGTAGCCTTCCCCTCAGTGAAGAGAGGCTTTGTTTCCATTGAAAAGGCCTAGCTCTGCATAGCTTGACACGGACTTGGGTAAAGGCATACCAGCCGCTGTGTTGATCCCGGGTCTTACCTGCTTCATGTCACCTGTTGCGCTGCAGGAAAGTCATGAGAATGCTCCAAGCATTCACGAAAATTATTTAGTACAGTTTCATTATGACTATACAAAGTGAAAACTTCAGTAACATGAAGTCCCTTTACTCTGACAGTTAAGATAGAGCACATTGTAATCTTAGCAAACTTTATTGCTAGGAAGAAAGAAAAGTAAAGCAATGCTTATCATCATAACTTCTCCCAATTAATGAAACCTGTCTGGAGTCAAGTTTCATTTTGTGAGCTATAGGTCTTAAATGCTCAGTGCATACATTTCAGCTCTCAAGGGTCCTTTTCAAAGAGTCAAAGTATGAATCTAGTCAAGCTTTTCAAAGTTTTCAGATCAAGGTTTTCCATGCTGGTATTTCCTGTCTGGGGGTTGTGGTGCAAAGGATTTGATAAAGGAGTTTCATTTTAGGACAATTTCCAAATATTGGTACTTGGGAGAAGACATACTTCTAGTCTAGACTATAGAGGAATGTTGCAAGAGCCAAGACACAAGCATAGCACCAAGTTTTTCCTTTATAATCCAGGAAACATAAATCTAGGAAAATTTCATCATTTTAGCCATATCGTTCTGGTCACTGTTGTATTAAGTGCCTTACCAGAAATTTATATATTCCCTTACCCATCTGATGGAAAAAAGAGTAAAATCTAATACACTATACAAGACAAAACCCATACTATTGCAATCACAATCCTATATATTGCTGTTTGTCATCTACATTTATATTACCAGAACATGAAAAAGTTCAATGAACATCACTGGACAACCCCACATAAAAATATCTGAAGATGCAGACATGTAAGCATGCAGTACATGTTGCTGTTTAAACCAACTGCTGCCTGAGAATACCAAAGTTGTCTACAAACATTAACTTTGTCCCACCATAAATATATTTTTATTTTTTTTTGGAAAATCAAATGCTGTTAACCTCCCTTCATACAGCCAGTAAATGAAGTACAAATGAAGGGCTTGACTAGAGAATCTTTCGCAGCAGTCAGAACAGAATCAACTTTTGAAGCTCTTTTTAGGTGGAAAACTTAAACATAAATACAGCCAGAATATTTGTATTGCTATTGCTTGCATAGCATTTTTTTGCTACTATAAAATTATATGGGCCGTAGCACATGTGACATACATGGTGATGTGTTGAAAGGATAAAAGAAAAGGTGATCACGACATGACAAAAGATGCACGTATCACAAAGTTCTGGAACCATGCCTCAGTCTGAGCTTCCCCAAAATTCAGATGTGTTTGGACTCAAGCGTTCACTGGTCTTTGGGAGGCAGATCTAATCTGATTCTTCACAAAGACAAAAGAAAATGAAGACATCAGAAAAAAAACTCATGAATTATAAATTCTCCTGTGCACCACTCTTGATGAATCTATCATCTGTGTTAGTATTTATTTGTTCTCTCTCATTCAGATTGCTCTTTTCCTGTTTTGTATTGGCTTTTTCATATATTAATTAGATTTTAATGTTTTGAGTAGATCACAATTTCAGAATTTATTTTTACTCTAGAAGAATATGGAGAGCCCAACACACCTGTATTCTCAGTCATGGATTTCCACTGAGACACTGCATAGCTTTCGTAAAATTACAACCCTTTCTCTAAATAGTTGTATTTCATAATTCTCATGTTTATGAACAGCCATTTCATAATAATAAATTATTCCAATTGATACTAGAGCCCAGTAGTGTTAGGTACTGCATTCATGAGCACAAGAAGACAATCCGGGTCTTGGTACTATTTGGAAGAACAAAACACAGAAGAAGTAAAAGCGGAAACAGTACAGGGAAGTTAAATGGCTTTCTCAGGACCTCATGGTGCCAAGTTCAATGTCATTTAAAGCAGACAACATGACAGCTCAGGGGCTGTGTTTCAGAATTGGGCTTACAGATTTCTTGTCTCGTTTCTAAAGGCCAGTTCCTGAAACGTGTGGAAAACTTTCTGTGGGTTGAGGTCATTCGGCACCTTGCAAGACTGACCCTGATTTTCAGAGGTGCTGAGCGCGCACAGCTCCTGTCGACTAGACTGAGTTCACAGTACCTCTAAAAATCAATTCATGTCTAATGGCCTTTTCACCTGTCAGAAATAATTGCCGTTTCACAGGAGCATACTAATTCAGTCACTGTTTTGTTTTTAAAGGAGACTATTTATTTTTACCCTCCTTGGAAACTGATCTGCTAGGGAAAAAGATCAGGAACAAATTGTGTCCCAAAAGGAAAATAGATTTTATATGAAACACTCATTCTGCTGATTGTCAGTCATAAAAAATGCATATTTTAATAGTCCTTTCCTTGCAGAAAAATCTGTTTAACTAATCTCATCATATAAAAAAATCTTTCTTCTAACATTAGATAGTTAGCTGGGTATTCTCTGCTGGGATATATCTTTTATGGTTTAAGAAAAGTCCTTAATACCAGTAGGAGCAGACTAACATGTAATTGGGGGGTGGGGGGGGGATGTCCATTCTTCAGCTGGATCTGTGCCCAGGCTTTGGAGAGCTTTTTCACTGGAAGGTATTATCTTCAGACTTTCTCCTGATGTCTTCCTGGCTTTAATGTTCCCAAGGATAGCACCTTAACTTAAATGTCTGCTGTTGCAAGACAGGTTTGGAAATTAAAGCAAAGCTTTTAAACGAGTAAAATGTGTACATTTGAAAGTATATGACAGCAGGGCCACATCCTAAAGTGCAAGTCTTTTCAATGGAAATTAAAATGCACATTAGGAAATAGTAAGCTGTGTGCCTTGGCTGTAATAGTTAACAGAACAGCTCTATGGGGATAGCATAACGCGTACAAACTCAACAGAAAGCTCTAGATTCCATGTCCCTGCACATCTTTCCTCACAAGGTTAAACTTCTGCATGGTTAGAGGCCCGTCTTTTCAAATGCAGCACCAAGGGGGCATTTGTCTTGTCTCTAGATCAGATCTTCAGTTCCCTTATCCGCTAAAGCTATATTTCAAGGACAAAGTGAAATTTCGCTTTGAGAATTTAACAAAGGAGAAGCGCTATGAGCACTAGGTTTTTATTTAAGGCTTTTTAGTCCAACATATCTTCATATCTATTTATATATACACACATATATATGTATCTGAGAACAATCTGAGTGATTTTGACAAACTATGCAATGCAAAAAATCTAAGCACGCGGTTTTGATGCATGGAAAATATTTCCATATGGACCTGCTTAATATGTATCCCTGGGTAAATGCCATTGGTATTCAGATTTTAAAAGCTAGAATGGTAAATCAATAGTGTGCATATATCATAAGACTTATTAGCCTCTAATGTCTCCTGGCTGTCCAGGGACATATTATGGCTCAATCCTATTTTCAGGGAAGTCAATGACTAAATGGTATCAAGGACCAGAGCTCCCTCCCTCATGCAGGTGTTGGAGATTGAAATTAAAAATTACTACTCCTTATACCGTGGAGGTTGGATGCCCCAGAGCAACAGGGCTGTATCCCAAGGAAAACAGCTGTAGGCTACTGTGAACACTGCGGGGGGGGGAAGAGAAAACAACCTCAGTTGTTAGTGAAATAATTTTTTCCCTGTGACTGTTCTAACATTGCGCATCACCAGCGTTCTGTATAAGCATCTTTTCTAACTTAAGATAGTCTGGATGTTTCTGGAGAAAGTATACATTTGCCTTCTGATTTTTTTACTTTTGACAGAAGTAATAAAAGATCACTTAATCCACATACTCCATCCTTCGCTGCAGTTACAAAATGTGAAAACTGGACTTGACAGCCTGGCCATACGGTTAATGAGTTGTAAATGGGTATTTCCCATAGCTAATCTTGATAAATTTTTTTGAAATTATGACCTGGGGTTTTTTTGTTTGTTTTTTTTTTTAATTCCAACCTACATAGTATTGCAGTATTTAGCTTTCTCCCCCTCAATTTATCACTATAACTCTTATTTTCTTTCCCTCTGGAAAGGAAAACTATGCGGTACTATGCAATCATGCTGTCTTTTCTTCCTGACTTGTGCTCTTCAGCTCCCATTGCTTTGGGGCCCTTACTTTAACAGAACAGTTCTTCAACTGAATTAGAAGATTACCCTTTTCATTGTTTTTCAGTCTGGATGTCATTCTCATTGAAAATATTTATTTGTTTAGAAATTAACATTATAAATGGCATTGACTAAGAAATTCTGTGTTATGGATCAAACTGCATGTCAACAGATGTCACTTCAGTTCCTGATTTAAACCAACGAACTGATTTATATAGTAAAAAATTAACATGTTCTCTTCCACGGCACAGGCATGCATGCATTGCCACTTTCACAGCCATGTTTATATCACAGACCATATGTATCTCTTCAGCATATGCCATGAAAAATGTATAAAAATAGGCATTTGTTGATTATAAAATCTATTTTCCTACTTCCCTTACTTTCTGGAAATCAAAGCTAGATATATCAGGAACAAGCTAATAACCCTGGAAGAAACGTACGATGAAATAGACGAACATTTGGTGTAATTGTATTACTTAGTGGTTTTGCTCAACTGCAATGCTTCATCTTCTCCACTATCTTTTTTGGGATGTGAAATGTCAATTTGTGTGATCTGATAAACCTGCGGCAAGGCTAAATATTCCTTGGTGATACACCCTACCTCATCTTTTCATGGTACTACAGAGCTGAAATGTTGGTCCACATAAAAGTACCGTTAAGTACACAAATTCCCTATGTAGAGACAGGATATATAACACTATAATAGACTTCAAAGTTTCAATCGAGATTTTAGTTAAACTAAGGATAGAAAAATAAAATAAATTAAACATCCCCAGTAGTTATGCTTTAGTCCTCTGGTCCTCAAATGTCCTGACTTAATCAAAGGCAAGTATTTCTACCATGATCTCTATCATAGCATTTCAACAGCATCTTAATAATAGTTTTCAAGTAAAATAATGCTTCCAAACATTTCCTTACATGCTCCCCAAAATCCATTTGCAACTCTGTGCTAAAGATGATTAACAGCAAGTAGACTTCTAGTGAAGATGTAGTGATCAGGCAACAATCTATATTTCAGGTCACTGGAAAGGCCATGTAGAAGAAGCATTACAGACATTTGCTGGATGATGTGAAGCCAAGAGTGTCTCACTCCAGATCAGAATTTATTGCACTCCATCTGTCAACAGAAGTGACAAATCACTGCAGCTGGGGAAGCTCGTCCCTCCCCAACAAACAATATATTGGAGAGGCCAGTTGATTAGTCATCCATCTTTATTTCAGCATTTCAATTTAATATAATTGTAATTAATTTTGCATCTTGGAAAATAAAATTTTAGAAAATTGTTTTCTGACTTAAGAAAAATGTTTTCCATTTTCACAAGTTTCACTGATTCTCTTTTGACAGACCTGATATATAAGGAGACAATGCCATTCCAACTCAGTATCTGTTCTTGTTTTGGTAAAGTCATAAAAGTATTGACTACATGGATTTAAGTTTGCATCGAAGCAGTGCTTGCAATGCATTTTGTACTTACAGAGAAGGGCTATAACTTATCCTCCAACAAAAGGCGTGCTATAATACTTAAATAAAATTAATTGAGCTGAAGTTATAATGCTATAAGTGGCTTAAATTGTGATGAAGGTCAAACACTTCAGTGCAAACTCATTTGTCTCAATGAGAGGAAAAAGATGTGATGACTGGATTCCAAAGTCCCAGAAGTAAGGCCATCAAAGATAAACATCTGCAGATTTGGCGTAAATAATGTAAACTGGAAAAGAGGAAGAGGATAGAAGGGAAAGAAAGGCAAGGCAAGGCAAGGCAAGGCAAGGCTAGATGCAAGCTTTCAGTAAGAAACCTTCAGGCAATCACCTTAAATTCTTGTCGCCTACCAGGGGCACTAAGGTGTGTTGGCTTTGCTTGAACTGTTACGAGGAATGCAATCCACCCAGCAGAGGTTATAAAAGAAGAGGCCTCTTCTTAACAAGACTTTTCAAGTGCACAGTGTTCATTGAAGCTCAGCTCAGCACACAAAGGAGGGAGGGAGAAACAATTTCCAAGAGGCCCAGAGTCACTTCCCAGTCTGTCCTAAGGCTATACCACAGTCAAGAAAAGAAGTTTTTTGATGGCACTGCTAATCTGTTTCAGGACAAGGACATTACATACTCCAACTTTTCAGTTTGAGTCATGTATGAATGCTGTTTCCTGTACTGAAATGTACAGCTGTAGTGTCACCTAATAACTAATAGATTTTTATAGCACCATATTGTCCTCCAGCAGTGAACTTCCCCCACAAAGGAGACATAGGTTCAAGTCCCATTCCTGAAAGCAGCTCCTAAGTTTATTTAGACTGCTCTCAGCCATGGAGAACACAGGGCAGAACAAACCATGCTGTCCTTGGAGGTTCAAATCCACCTCAGCTGAGCTCACTGGAGAAGCAGTTTCTCAAACCGTTACCAGTGGAACTGGTAACTAAGCACCAATTACCTAACTGTAACTGTAAGTATGCACGTGGCCAAAAGCACTCAGTGCCTCGGTGGGGCTGCTATAAACGCCACATGATTTGGATCTCCATGATGAAAATAGTAAATGGAGATCTGTAGAGACCAAATCTTCATCTGAGCTCCTCGCAAACTTTCAGTCGGGACTTGGAAGGAAAACAGAAAAGTGATCCAGTGCTTAAACAGCATTTATTATTTGCCTCAGGACTGAAATAAGCAGCATATGTAAAGCTTTCATGCATAGAACATAGCATCACAATGCAGTCTAAAGCTCCCTTTATTCTATAATTAAACTTTCCTATAAAGATCTACAAAATCTATTGATACAAAAGTGTTTATTCCTTTATAAAGCTCTGACTAATGCCAGTGACTAAAATCCTGAGCAGGAAAATCAATGTAACTGATGATTATCTGTCCCCAGGTGTTATTTAGAAAGATTATACCTGTTCTTAATACTGTCTTTCTAAGGATGAATTTAAGTGTCACATGTATTATTCCATCTCTTCATTTTTGATGATGCTTAAAAATCAAAAGATTGAAAGACGACAAGGATCGAAATAAAATAAAGATTTCAGCTTTTAATTTTCAGAAGTATTTGGGAACATTTTAGTTACAGAAAAGACCCACTCAGATGCTGTTATATAATTCTGATTATGGATTTCATCATGGTAACTGGGGACAGATTTAGGCACACATGATTATAGCAATTTGACTTTGGACACCTGCCTTAATTTTTTTTCAAACTGATGGAATTCTGCACAATTGGATAGGAAATATTCATTCAGTCTTTCTTGAGAGGATTTTACCTTCCCACTTTTTCTCAGGCTTGAAATATCATATGTATAGCCTTTCCCAGGGATATTTCAACTTCCATATAAATTACAAACTAGAAAACACAGCAGTACAAAACACAAAAAAATATCAGCTAGCAAGAATTTTTATTCTATCTCCAAACTATGCGGTGTTTCAGAAAAATAGTCTTCCAATTACTTTAATTTATCCTACCTCATCCTATGATGTATGTTTAGCTTGCATAACATTAAAAAACTTTCTTAAGCCAAAGATAAATTTTTGTGTTGTTGCTCGGATACCTTTCTTACTGTCTTTTTGCTGATATATATATAGCAAATGGGTAATTCCTGTTAAAAATAAGGGGTCATAGGATGTGCCCAGGGCCCCTGGTCTTCTTGTCTTGGAACTTCTGCAATCACTTACTTGAACAACGTTATTAGTATTCAGGTAAAATTATTCTGATCTCATGATACAAAAGATAAATCAATCCCCAATTCAAATTTAGTGACACTGGACAGCTACAACTCTCATTGAAATTAATGGTACTTGGGAGCACCCTGCCTACATAAAGGCTAAGGAAGCCCTAATATTCTACCCATAAAAAAATGAAACTGCCACGCAACTGAAAAATCTGGGTTTGTTTGAGTCTTTTGTATCTGTACATATGTATTGTAGGCAGAAATGCTTACGCCTGACAGAAATTAAAATACTTATTAAATCAAAGGCTTCTGAAAACAGACTTGTAAGAAACATGGGTAGTATGTTTTCACAAATAATAAATCCAGAATGTCTGTTGCACTCCTCCAGTGTGATGACTTGAATGCTGGGCTTTTTCAAACTAGTTCTTGTGCAGTAGAAGACAACTTTTAAAAACATCCAAATTGATGATGAAAAAAAATAAATCCCTGTAGTAATGAAAAATGCACAGTAAGATCTGGTAAATTGTTTCAGTGGGTTCAATGACTCCTTTCTGGTCTGAATTGATCTAGTTGCAATGTCTACAATATTCTTTCTAACTAATCGCTTTTCATCCATGTTAGACCTCACCACCACCTTTTATCAAGTTTGTGTTCTCCCTTACTGGAGAAGTTATGCAGACTTCATCTCCTACGTCAGCACTGCAGGCAGGGCACACGGACCCCTCTCCTGCAATGTGATTGTGTCTATGCACCTCCTGTACTTGGATCACCGATACTTCTACCACCAAGGTTCTCCTTAACTATCACTATCTGAGCTAAACAGATCTAGCTTCTCACAATTCTCACTGCCAGGTACATTTTTCGAATCATGTGTCATTGTTGTAGATCTTATCTGAAGGCTCTCTAATTTAAAAAGATATTTATTGGTCTGTTATGAGACTGGATAATAATTCTGGTAGAGGTTATACTTCAGTGCCAATATAGAAGCAATATAACCCCACTTCATGTTTTTCTATTAAACTAAACTATTTACTTTAAATAATAGCTTTAAACAACAGTAAGTAATAGTTTAAACTAAATAGTTTTGTGAAATGGTTTAAGCTATTAAACTGCTTCCAAGGATAGCACCTCCTCTTCAGTTACCATTCTATACTAGGAAGCCTGAATTTCACTGAAGTCCTGAAATCAGTCACTTTTGAATCCCCAGCATTTGAACTGAACAAACTGCATTTGAAGACCTATCAGTTAGACAGATAGTTTGTAATCTGTTCGGTGCCTGCCATATTGATTTTGATCATGCCAGTTGGAATACACTGAGCACTGTGTGAAAGTTCTTGGGGACAAGTTCAAGACCCATAGGTCTTACTAATGAAGACAAGTGGGTTTTTTTCTGCTTCCTGCAATCTTTTTCACTGGCTGTTCCTTGTTTTGATGTACCTACTCCTGTAAAAAGGCCTTGTTACCTACAACAAACACTTGAAAAATTCTCAGATTCTTCTAGAGAAAGCTACAATAAACAAATAAAATAAGTGAAAAGACATTACAGAGTGAGGAAAGAATGGCCATGTGTTTGATGTGCATGCCGAAAACCCACATGATGACGTCTAGAGAAAATTTAGTGAAAGTAACAATACATAAATGGCACTCCTATGGACTTATAGTTAATTTTTAGGTTGGAGCTAACCTCCAACCTGGTTTTAAATACTGAGAGAATTTTCAAATATTTCCTGACGATTTCATAAATGTATAATTCAAATACAATGTAAAGATTAAGAGATTTGGCTTGAAAACAGAGGGATGGAGTTACTGCCTGACATTTGCATCATAAATCCAGCCAGGAATCAGAGTGCACTAGCCCACTGAAAGCTGGAGAACTCTAATGATAAACAAGCACACTGGGAGGCAAGCATTATCGCTAAATGGATTATTTATGCTAGTTCTCGAAAGAAGGAAGGGAGGTGAATAATCCTCTTCAAATCTCAAGGCTGCTGATCAAATAAAAATTTCCAAGTACAATAAAAAATTTGGCTCCTAGAAATATATTGGAGCTCCTCGAGCTTTTCTTCCCTCAATTCAGGAAAGAAAAAATTGTTCCACAGCTGCAAAGAATCAATTTTTGGTACTCCTGAATTAGGATTTAAGTTCCCTGTGGGACTGCTTAAGCTTTCCATCCCCTTCAGCTCTCTGTGGGAGGCACCCATGGTTCTGAGGAAAAACACTTCTGAGGCCAGGCCAAGTTTGGAGCTAGACAGCATGGACAAGTGTTGAAGCCAAGTCTGTGAACCTCCATGGCACAGGGGTCCTCCAGACTCAAAACTGGGGTGGAGTAGGGGGAAGATTCACATCCAGAAATTCTTACTTTTCTTCCCCCTTTGTGCCGCACTTGGCAGGATTTTGTCTCAGGTAGACGGAGGGAAGCATGCTTTTCACTTAACTTTCAGTTATGTATAACCTTGAAAAATTAGGCCGGTCACAAACCTGGTAGGTTTGTGCGAGATTTAAAGATGAAATTAACACCACATGTACAGGCGGTGACTGAAAGCCCAGTGGAATCAGCAGGCAATTTTCCACCGAGATCAATGGGCTCTGGATTACACCCATAAAGCCTGACTAACGAGGCGTTATGTGGATTAAAGGCCCAGGTTAAACTGGGAAATACAGTACTTCTGTGCCAATGGGATTCTGGATCTCTTTGGCTTCCCATAGATTTAGCAGTGAATAGTATAAAGGGAACAGAAAGTCCCTTGCAAAGCTATCGCGTGCAGTCAGACCCCAAGCTCTCACAGAGCCCGTGGGCTCCAGGCCTGCCAGAACGGGGACGTAGCTTGCAAGCTCACTGTCACATACATTACAATTGTCTCATGAAATATAACACTAACAGTGTGCATTTCCTTTTTTCTCCCCCTCTCTCATGTATTTTCATCTGTTGTGCATGGAAAGGTGATGTTATATCCATTTAAAAATGTCTATAAATGTCTAAGGCAGGCAGAGAGAAAACATTGTTAGACATTTTGAAGAGCCGAGTCAATACCTGAAAATCTTGCAGAACAAACTTATGACCAGACTGGTTTCCACAGTCATGTGTCTTGTAAAAAGCACATAATGAGATAAAATAATATATGGTAGTAAGATTCTGACTGCTTTATGTTTAAATTAATTTTGTTCATCAAAAAGGAATGACACACTATTTTTCTACAGATTTGTTATCACCAGCACTGCTAAGAGTCATTAGATAGTGGCCAAAACACTGATCTACTTCTCTTTCTCACTGCATCTCTGCAAATACAAGATTTGGATCAGTTAGGAAACAAAACAGATGTTATGATGTCTGGAAGCTGCGAGCTTATTATCTTTATCCACAAAGAAGATTTTAGTCATGTAAAGTGGCCAGCAGGAGCAACGGTTAGGCATCCAAAAGCATCCTAATTCCTAGAAATGAAGAATACAGCTTGTAGTGTGGACCAAAAAGAGGAAGGTGGGCACTCCTGTCATCTGCAGAGGCAAAGTACTGCCTCTCAGCTGTTCCCACCAAAGCTACAACACTCGGCACAAATCACGACCCTGCAAGAAGCAGATGATTTTCCCTTCCTCTGCAGGAGGCTTTAAATCCTACATAGGCCCACGGGGACTCAGAATTCTGCTCCTTTTACTAAGTGCCAGTAAATTGCTGGTTTATATACTGTCCTACACAGAGTGCTGGTGCTGAGTCAGTTCTCATCCTCTCCTTCCTGCCTTTCTTAACACCGAACAGCTTGGAGAGCTGTTACTTCACTTAAATTGGTTAACCAAAGTTTTAAACATTATGTCAGGAAATGTCAATAAAATCAATAGAATCATCAGCTATCAGCTAGATAAGATTTAAATGAGACTGTGAATTTTAATGTTTCAATGTTTATAGAGCAGTTGCATGCCATAATATAAACCACAATGTACATCAAAACACCAGCCATTCCCCCTTGTCCTCACAATACAGTCCATGGAACATTACTAAAAAGAAGACGTGACAGAAGGCCAAATGACCACACAAATCAGGGTCATCCCGTAGAACTAGGGGATGCTTCTAAATCAACACTTTGCAGTAAATCTTGTGAAGTTTGTATTTCTTTTCTTTAGTTCAGTCACAAAACTGCAGCAACAAGGAAAAGGCCGTGTGTACAATGAAACAGTGCAGAGATCAAGGTAGCAGAAATGCTTTCTTTATTCCAACTGCATTTCTGCTCTAAACGATATGAAATTTTTTTGGTTTCAGTATTCTCATACATCTAATTATTTTAAATTACATTGACTTTATGCAATGAAAAAATTTCCAACTGCACAGAATATGACACAATATGAGCAACATAAGATAAGTCTATGGTGTAAAGAGAAATGCTGGTAAAGCTGGTCAAAACACTGCGATTCTGTAGACAGCAACTTAAATATGTCAGACTGAGGTGGACTACAGAGTTTGCATTTCTGAAATGGGATCAAACTATTAAAATCTTACTGTCTTCAATTATTCAAATAGCATTTGCAAATACGGCAGCATGTATTCTATGAAGAAATTCATAAGTAACCCTGTAACATGACTTCTCAACATAAATTAGTCAAGAGACATAATTTATTTATAACATTGAACAACGTAGTTTTCTCAATTTTGTCACAGTCACTGATCACCTCTAATCAATACTGTGCAAAAAGTGTAGAGAAAACTACTACTTGCAGTGTTCCTTGGCCTCTTTTCTACAGAGCGATGTGCTTTTGACCGTGTTCAGCATGGAGCATGGGAAAGCGTGGGCGTACACTTCTCAGCCCTGAAGTCAGGAACTACTGCCGAACTTGGCAGGGATGGGGATCCAGCAGCAGCTGCTTCTCATGAAGGTCATGTGATCCCTCCCATGAGAGGCAAGGCAACCTGCTTCTTCAATCCCGCTGGGTGCTCTAGGCAGCAGACCCCAGGACAACCCAGTAGGGACAGAAAGCAAGCCTTGCATCCCTGAATGGGCAGGTTTCTGCCCTCCTGCTGAGGTTGGAGCTCACCAGGAGCTGTGATATAGGTCCTACTGCTCTTCTGAGCAGGCAGCACCACTGTCATGCCTGGAGAAGCTTGGGGACTGGTGCCAGATGCCTCTATTGGAAATGCTCAGGTGACTCAGCTGAAGAAGTGGGTCTTGCTGACTTCCCTGTAGGCAGGGCTGACTCTCACCCTGGGAACAGAAGGGTCTGTTCCCACTGGAGCTTTCAAACCTCACTAAAATCTTTCTTTGTTGTTCTCTCTTAACAGTAACATGCAGTCACAGTGTAAGGCAACAGAGGTGTAAGAGAATTTCCTTTTACAAGTTCTTAAATACATTACAGAATTACTCCATTACTCCACCTGCCCGGTAGCCCTCAGTGGGGGTTTCGTAGGTTGCCCACCAGCTTGCAAAAAGCAGGCACGTGGCAACCCAGACTGTAAAAAAGGCAATCCGGATGAAGTTATACGCTTCTTTACAAAGTAGTGATACTTTTATCGGCAACTCTTCTTCCCAGTTTGAGCAGTCTATATGAACAAACTCTATTCAGTCATACACAAGGATTTCTACTGAGTTCAAAATAAAACCATGAGAAGGGAGAAGTGTGTCTAGTGTTATGCTCAGCGCAGACGGGACACCCAAGTAAGCAAGCACCACTTCAAAGCCTAGTTCTGAGTAAACTTGTTCCAGGCTCTTACATGCTTTAATCCAGAACGGAGCTACAGGCTCAGGCCAATATAATGTTTTTATTATCTCTATACCCACTGGTTTTAAAGTTCAGTATTCTGTAGACTTTCACATTAAATTACCATCTTCTACAACAAATTTCTATTCCTGGGGAACTGAAAATAAAAATAGCAGATGTCTCTGCTCAAGCATATTGCAATTCCTGTTCTGAAAGTATATAATTTGGTGGGGTTTTTTTCCCTATTTAAACAACCTCTATGCAGTCTCTAAGAAAAACAGACTTAAGCTGTTCCTTTAAAAAAAAAATAAATAAAGCTTTGATGTGATGGATGCATTGAACATGTCAGGAAGAGTATTATCAAAAGGAGAAGTTTAAAGCCATTCCCTGGGGTATATATGTTTTGATGTCCTACTGTCCTTGTCATACATGAAAGTATTTGGTCTATCTAGAAATTCATTTGACCCAGAAAAAACAAATTGTTCAGAGTTAACGGGAAAAAAAAACCCCACACAGAACAAGGACTGGGACTATGATATGCTCGGTATTACACTCCACTCTCTGTTTGAAGTAGATTAAGAAGAAACAGTAACAAGTAATTAAAATGTGTCCCATTGGTCCCATACTATCCAAACACTTCTGTAATAAAATAAAAAACCACACCAAAACCAAACGATTCTAACTCCCAGGCATCTCAAATGGGTTTCTTCAGGTCTCTGCCCGGGGGTTCATTCGCATGACACAAGCTTCCTAGGTGACAATATACCTGGAAAACTTCAGCTGACTTTTAATGGAGGGTAAAAGTGATCTAAGGGCAGAATCAGCCTGTATTTCTTCTGCATTAAAATATAGCCATTAATTCTTTATTCAGACTGAATAGAAAAACAAAGGTTGCATCAAATGAGATTATTCAAGCCTTCTAAGATTATCTGATAATCTTTATTATTACTCCAATATTTGTACGTTAAAAAAAATTGGATTTTAAATTACTCTTAAGCTTTTGGAAAAGGTGCCTGATCCAAAGACACCTTATAAAAGGCAAGCTCGGAAATTCTTCCCTCAGCTTCAGAGAATTTGTTTAAAAAGCAGCCAGGTCAATAGCAAAATTCAGTGCAGCTACCACCAGGACAGCTTCTGTGTCCTAACAGAGAGTAAGGAGAGGACTTATTGGTCACGTGTTTCTGGAAGTCCTGGAAGTTCTGGAAATGTCACTTGCTGAATGCCATAAACATCTTCAGCAATGAGAGAAGACAAATGTTAGAGTAAGGAGTAGCAAAACTCTGTGTCTTAAGGAAAAAACTGATGGCAGCTAGATTCACAGCAGGGAACTGGCAATAAACTTTTCAAAAGTAGCTTGCCTATGCAAGAATGAACGACATTTCTAACAAGCCAATAATTTGCCAAGGTTAACAAGTATTACCAGCCCAGTGATCTCAGAATCATTTTCTTAAAATAACAGAACAGAAAAAGCAGAGCCAGCTTGCCTTGTGGGCTTCAACGAGCTCTCCTGTTTTGTGTTTTGGCAGAATGATGGTACAAGCGAAGAAGACTTAGAACCGAAGTAAATCATAGAGATGCCTCTAGATCTGATACATCACATGTCTAAGGAATGATGAATTACAGCCCTTCGGAAAGGTCCACTGTAATGAAAAAACTGACCTTGAATGCTAGTGATGACAGTCCAGCCGGGAGTGACTACCCTGATCCTACAGTGAGAGCCAGTCTGTTGTAACCTTATCAGCCTGAAATTCATGGTTCGCTGCCGGAAAGAATTTGAAAGAGACAGATCTGCAAACTTTAAAGTAGTTCCAAATCTTTCCCCTGGCTCTGGGCTCCCTGAGCACTTGCACATTCTCACATGCTAAAACACAATTTCAGAGAAGTGGAACCTGACGGTTTCAAACAGGTTTTGCTTTCGGAATGAACAGCATGACTGAATATACATAGAAAATTCCACAAGACCATCAAAGATGTGTCCTAGTTTGTACAACATACACACTGACACCTTAGACAGACTCTTTCCGACACTGTAAAGGGTTACTATTATGTCGAGAAATCCTACATTACAAACAGATTTATTAGCATATGTACAAAACCAACATTCACATGAAAATATTTATTTTAAATGTAGTGAAGCTTGCCTTATTAATGTGATTAATTCTTTTTATCACTTTCCTTTTATGTACAGATCACAGCTCAGCAGCAGACTTGAACATGAGATGCATGGCTAAAAAGTTGAAAATTGTGGTAATATAAGAGTATATTGCTGACTTGTCTAATGATAAAATGTTCTAACATAGTATAAAATGCAAATCATGTGTTATTGCCTTAAATTGTTCCAGTTCATTTACCTTGCTATGAGCATTCATTACAGCTAATTATTGCAACAGATTTTTATTATTCATAATTACTTTTTCACATTGTAATGATCATAAATTTTGAAATTCCGGTCATCATCTGTCACCATTCATGCTTGTCAGATCTTTTTTCGTACAGAACATTTTGCATACTCGTTATCATTGATATGTTTGTAGGCTGTTATTATTCAAATGTAGTAAGGATCTTTTAAAGGAAATGCAATACTCTTTCTTAAATACATCCTTTTAGACATAATGACAGACTGATGCTGATCCTAACTTAGAAAATGAAATGAAATGCCACTAATTAAATGTACAGTTTACTCCTTGCACTCACTCTGTCAGGCTCATGAATGCTCCTACAGTTAGACAGAAATTATTTCACTGTTATTATTATCCAGGCAGCAAGGCATTTTAAAGACCAATTTGTAAAATGAAAAGGTTGAAAACATAAAACATTCCTTCTCAGCAAAAATGGAGAGCAAGAGAAACAGCAAAAGAGAGAAAGAAAACCGCCTACACAGCTCTAAGCAACAAAATGCTCACAGAACCAAGAAACCCACAATAACTTAAGCTCATCAATCTGGTCCCATTTTATGAGATAGCTGTAGATGTCAGAAAGCTGTTTCATCAGACAGAATAAACACAGAGGTTTTATTGTTGGTACTGCCACTATTCTGCAGTTGCACTTGGTTTGCTGCTTCTGAATAAGCTAAAATACAAAGTCAGTACTTCCCTCAGAAAGGATTCTGATCTACTCTTTCCAGAACAGCAGATATTACTGGATATTTTCGTAAAACATCACAAAATCGTTTAGGTGATCTGAACTGGCAGATGAAGCAAGTGCACAGAAATAAAAAATAAACCAAACCAACAACAGTGACATCTTGATTCACTGTGTCATTCAGTGCCATCAGAAGTTCTGAATTCATTTATTCCTTGTTAAGAGTGACACAAAGTGCAGTAATGATGGTACCATGCTAACGTACACTATAGTCAGTAGAGAAAAGGAAAGAATACACTACACATCAGAAGCTTGGGGAGTCTTTTATTAATATTTCTCAAGTCTCTGAGGAAGTTACTGTGGACTGAAGCCCACTAAATATGCTTACTACTCACAGTGCAGATTAAATGACAGACAAAAGAAAGCAATTACAGATTTCACTTTTTCATTGAACTTGTGCATAAAATATGATACCAGCATAGTTACGGTAAATCTTTCAAAACCATTTGGCCAGAATACAGTTTGGCAGATTTAAAAGAAAATAGCTGCACATGTGTTGATAAAACTATTGTACCTCTGACACGAAAAGCAGAAGATAAGGAGGTTACCAGTCATGGTTGACTAAATAAAGCCTTCAACAGAACTTGACGTTCGATGATCCAACTTGAAAGGTTATGGAACACATTCCAGGCTGATTAAATGGGTCAGAGCTTTTCCTATGGACCATAGCCAGCAGGTTAAAGTCAATTGTGTCCTCTCCAATTGGCAAGCGATTAATGGAGATGTCTCCCCAGGGCACTAAATTGGGACCTTTACTCTTTCTACTAATGATTAATGACCTGGTATTATACGATGCAGCAATAAAGAATAAGCATGTGATGCTTCCCTCATGCAGTCTTTTCTAAATCACTGCATTAGAAGTCTCAAACTTCAAGAAAAAGATAACATAAAATAAACAGTTGGGCATGATTTTAAGAGTTACTAGCCAGTAAGAACAGTACCCTCTATTCTTAGCTGAGCAATACAAATGCAGAATGATTCCACGTATTGCATTGATTTACTTGGATTACACAGTACAGCTGAGAGCAGTATCTAGACTTTTTCCTCATATTCCTAGGAGAAAGATAGTAAAACAGTATGCAAATGTAATTAGGAAAAGGTGAAAATATTCCTAGATTTTTTTTTCCTATTAAATAATCAAGCTTGAAAAAAATCAAACTAAATCTCTATCAGCAAATATCTTAAGACATCTTTAATCAGAAGCTCCATCTTTTAAAGACACTGTGGGCCAGACATCAGGACCATTTTTTGAAAATTTGCAACCCGTCATTTGGTCACACTTCAGAAGGTGAAGTGATGCATAATCGAAAACGTTCCATTACAGTTAAGTAAAGAGAGCTGAGACAACCAGATTATATGTTGCAAATGGAAACTAGTAGAAGTGTTTTAGGAGAAAATCAAATATTAATTACAAGGCAGAAGAATCTGATTTGCACAATTATCTGAAAGTATTTTGGTAAGCTGGTTCTTCAATAATTTTGTTCATAGCTAACTGTATCTTCATTTGTTGTGATGCAAGTAAAATGTGCCTTTATTTCCTTAAATTCCCTTCAAACTTCTAGATAAAGTTATGTTCTGATTTTTTTTTGTTACTAGAAAGAGAATTTGAATGCATCATTTCAGATAAAGCAAGATATATTGAGAAAAGCTTCAGACAAAATCAGTCTGACACTTGATGTGTGTTCAAAGGACACAATATTTAACTATGTTCATCAGTTTGGGGAGAGACAGGAGGATGAGCTCATGGCTGACCCTGAGCTAATGTCCCCACTTTTTTGAGCAGATCAAAATGAAATCACTAGAGAGAAAAAGATATGGGGAGAAACCAATCGTGGGAAGATATGTTTTTCAAAATCAGATGTCATTCTAAAAGGAAGCACTTAGCTAGGTGAAAAAATCAAAAAAGCAAACATTAAGATTTGAAAAGATCGATGGATGGGTCTACGTAGAGTTGTGAACAGCAAGTTGTTATCAAAGGATTATGTTTCTGATGAGGAACGTACAGGATTAATTGATATTTTCATCGATGAAAAATAATAAGAAACATCACATCACTGGTGATAATATCTGAAAACATTTAATGAGTGGGGAAATGCAAAGACTGAAGAGACGTAGTCACTGTTGCAATTACCAGTCTTACAAGTTCACTGGAAATGCCATATCGCATTTGAAAGTTTTTTCCCAAATGATATGTCTAATTCACACAAGAAATAATTTGAAAAAGCCCTGCAGTCAGGAGGTCAGATTAGGTGCTGACAGTTGTCCTTAGCAGCATCCCAGTCTATGAATCTCGAACTCTAATATATTTACTTCTTCCCAGTTGTAGAGCTGTACTTGACAACAAATGAAACATTTTGGGTTTATGTCGCGAGATTACTATGTGAAATATAGAGAAGATATAGGAAACTTGTCACTAGTAGGTTAAAGCTCAGACTTTTTATACAGCCATCTGATAAAATACAACAAGAAGGGAAAATCTGTATTAAATTAAACATGTAATAACTAATCTGGTATAATGCATTTCCTCATCTTAGAAGTATAGAAATTATGGTTGGAAGGGACCTATGGTGGTCCTCTTGCTCAGAGCAAGGCAACTTAAATGCCTCAAAGTGCAGTCTGCAGCTGTTTC
Organism: Larus michahellis; assembly: GCF_964199755.1. Classification (NCBI taxonomy): domain Eukaryota; kingdom Metazoa; phylum Chordata; class Aves; order Charadriiformes; family Laridae; genus Larus; species Larus michahellis. The sequence continues at coordinate 63,366,210 of NC_133900.1, read as the reverse complement.
CCTTTATTATGTCACCTGGTGCTACTGAGAAGAGCATGACTATATCAGCTTTGTGACTGCCTTTGAAGCAGCTGTAAGCTCCTAGGTCACCCCTTAGCCTCTTTCTTTGCTACCTAGCCTTATCACTACTTAGATACTTGTCAAACTCTTAAAAACAATGCTGTCAAATACTGCAATCCATGTACCAGTGAAAACAGGCACTTTTTCTCGGGAATGAAGAAAAAAATTAGCTTGCACCTTTCCCATTACAGGGTGCATCACAAGAGAGTATACATCTCAAGCCTTCACAAAAACAAAAAAGTGTCCTTCCAAAGTTGCCATGACAAAGGTTTCTTGTTCCTTTGAAGCATCAGGCTGCTCTGAGGTAAAAGCATTTCTTGTTGTCTGCTTCCTGGTCCAATTGCCCAGTAATCTGGGGATCTAAATATGCCATTAAATGAAAGAGTACAATACAAATGTTATGTATATGTAACATGTATATTGAAGATCTGAAAGGAAACATTTAATAGCCTTTAAGATTCTTTCAGACTCCCAGCAGCCCTCTTCAAATTATCTCTTATACCTTCTGTGCCACATCTCACTTCAGAATGGCAAAAATGGGAAGATGTATGGCAGAAAATGCCTGCAATAGAATTAAACCTAACCAGTATCCCTTTTTATTGTCAAGGTACTGAATAAATATTGAAAAAATACATCTAGAATATTCTTCAAACCAAGACTGAAATTTCAGTGGGTGTCTGATATTAATCTTCAGTCATCTTACAAGATTTCTCAAAAGCTAGAAATCCAGTAATTGCCAGTCTACTGTAACCATGACCCAGGGAGTGGCTCATCTCTTTCATCACTATTTTTCACTGGTATATTATTTGGAACTAAGATAACTCATTTGAATGGACAGAGTTTTACATCTAGTACACATATTCAGCCATGATGAATTGTGCAGCATTTTTTGAGTATCTAGCCATAACATCTATCTTGAAGGCACCTCTAAATTACTGTTATTCCAGATCATCCCATGCCTGGACTGTAGGGAAGAACATACAATCTAAGATAAACACAGACCAAAGATTTAAAGTATCATTGTCCAACATATTGAACCGCTAAGGTAATGAATTAAAAACTAATGAAGTCAGTGAGGCACAAGTGAAAGCAGGAGACAAACACAGTGCTACAGTCTGAACTAAGACTGCTAAATGAAAATTAAATTAGATTAAATCATTACTTAAAATGAACATATAGTAACTCTTTTTCTCTATAAATTCATATAGATTAAGTCTTACCATGTAAAAACATTGTTCTTGTTTATCAGGTGCTGTTGGATAAAACAGTGGGAAAGTAACATGGAACTTCCATAAAATATCCAAGATAGCCACAAAAGATGACCATTATTAGTCTTTAATATTCTGTATTGTTTGTCTAATGATGTAGGCACCTTTATTTTGCCAATGCTACAAGTTATACACTGCATAAATAGACATCAGTTTTAGCCCTGCTGTCAGTTTGCACCCACAATGACTGAGATTGATAAGAGCCTTCATTAAAAAACACACAAGAAAATACATCGCTTGGCAAGCAACGTGTGCAGGGTGCTGTGGACAAGAGAGACTTCATAACCAAGAAACTGGGGCTGAAAGGAAGCTATCCCAAGAATACGCACACAAATAAGAAAATGCAGACAGGACAGCACAATGGGAAATGTGCTCACACTTTTTGGGCATGAGTGGAGCCCACCTTAAGTGCCTGTGCACAGGAACAGGAGGAATCACAGGTCTGTGTACGACTGAGGGCTATGATTGCACTGAGATCACAGAGACCTGGTGGGATAGCCCACACAGCTGGAGTGCTGCCATAGGTGGATAAAGGCACTTTTGGAAAAACAGGCCAGAATGACAAGGATGGGAATTTGCCCTTTATGTGAAAGAGCAGCAGGGATGTACAGTGCCCTGCCTAGGGACGGGTGATGAGCCAGCTGAGAGCTTACTGTTTAGGGCTTGAGGATGATGTGATGAGTGTCTGCTACTGTAAGCACATCAGCCAACTTAATACAAGATATTAGTTCTCCTGACAAACCTTGCTCCATGTATACCTTTAGATCACAGTAACACTATTACTGCTTTGAGTCTCCCACAGCCTTTCAGAATACCCTTATGCATCAACAACTTGGCTATCACAGAATGCTTATTTTCTCAAGAAATCTAGTCTTGATAATGAATGAACCAGTTGTGGAAATCTTACTGGTTTTTGAGGAACAAAATTCTCGTTTCCCGAATGTGTACCAACAGATCTGAAATAGTCAGCAAACAAACCAAATTTCTGTTGGTTGTTGAAGCAGACAATGAACAAGACAACCAGCAAAGCCCACCAAGAAGAAAAGCTGAAAGGTGCAAGGAGTTACAAGCCAAAGATGATTAACTAGAAGTCTATAAAAAATATGCACTGGGAAAGGAAAACTAGGAATTTGTTTCCTAGGTTAGGATAAACAACATGGGAAGACTTAATGTATATTTACTCTTAATGTTAAGCTTATGATCAAATCTGGAGTTTAAGTCCACTTGAACCCAGAGAAATCTGCCTGGCCCTCTAGAGTCAATAAAGTGAGGTGCTGAGGTTAAGACTGAGTCTATGTGCAGTGAGAATATAATTAAATTAACTGGGCTCAGACACTGTAGTTTATCTAACCTCTTTGTGGGCTACCTAAAGCTCTTAATTTGTTCTGCTTCACAATGGCACAATACACCTTCAAGTTTACCTATCCTTGTTTGCCATTTAACAAGCTTTCAAATGTCATCTTAAGTGCTAATCACAAACAAACCCACAAATTATCATACTTAAGTTAAATTTGGAGCAATTGTTCTCAACCTGTACTCATTTTGAAATTTGCTGCTTCTGCTGCAGACATGAAGTAATTGTGTGCATTATAATTATTCTAGCAGAAGATATTTTTTCTCTTAATAAACCCTTGGTTACTTTAAAAAAAAAAAAAAAAAAGATAAACCCCAAAATCTGCATCGAGTTCTAAATGTTAAGAGATAGATGAAAATGAGCATTGTTATGTCTAACATACAATCATTGACTTCATTGTTTGTCCCTAACTTCTCCCCAGCTGTGGCTAGCAATAGCTTACAGCATTTTTGCTTTGCAGCTGAATTTCCCTTTTTCAAAGCAAACTGACTATATGAATATAATTTCAGACAGTAATTATTGGTGTTTAATTCAGTCAGAGTTCAAGATTTTAGCTTTTCGAAAGATGTTGCCCATGTACATAAATAGGTTTCATGTGTGACTTTTATCCTCCCTGCACAGTATATACACAGACTAAGTTCTTGAATTGACTCATTTCATGCAGGCAACGCAACTTTCCTTGAAAACCGCATGAAGCAAAATTTAGAGTCTTTATATATTTTCAAGGAAGATGAGATGTTACAGGTGCCCTGGAGAAACAACGGAGGAAGAAATTGTGACTAACTGCTTAGCCAAGCTAAATAATACAAAAGAGAACTGCAAAGGTGAGGAAGATGTCCAGAGGTTAAGACAGCACTGCACCCTGAAGGCTGGAGAGACCACTCATTTATTATGGTAAGCAGTTTTTGATAGCTGAGGTTGTGGACTCCATTCTGTAACCTGCTGAGCAGGAGACACTGCAGAGAGCCACTTTTTCAGCGGCCTCAATGCCAACTGATCCACTACCACCTCATTAAATCATCACTAGATAACCAGTGTAGCAGTTAGAACAAAGCAGAGGTACTTCCAAATATATTATAAAGAAATAAAACATGAAAAGACATCTGCTTCCTCAACCATAGATATTTCATGTAAGAAACTTAGGTACTTGTATCCTGATTTTTACTTGGTTCACAAAGATGCCAACATGCTGAGCATTTTTCTTATTACTGTACTGCATTCTGCCACCTTCCTTCAGGCATTGACATGGCATAGCTCTACCTGTCATGCCTGATGGCACAAAACTCCATGTGACACAATGTGACTGGACAGTGGATCTGTCAATGTTACAAATACAGTGAGGATGTGTTCAAACCAGTGAAGGGTCAACACTAAAAGTTCAGGTGAACTTTAAGTTCAGATGCTTACCCAAAGCTACTTGAAAGTTATAAAAATATGATTTTGGCCTCATGCTCCTTCTTCAGATTGCAGGTCAGCAATATGTGTTTTAAATTAGTCTCCAAAATAGTCAAATTCTTACCCTGAAGCGTAGAAATCACTTGTAAATCATCTCTGTGAAATGAAAATATATTTACTCCTCCTATTTTACCTTCTTCTAAGCTATTTTTTTTCTTCCCTGAAAAGCAGTTTGCTGACAGACTCCTTCACAGCAAAGTGCACCCAACAGGTACTGTGTTTGGTGCTCAGCCCAGCTACTGTACTCAGATCTTTAGGATCTGCCTGGATCAGGGTTCAGACTTTGCTGCAGCCATCAACCTCTCACCAATTCACCGAGCTGTGTATCACAACATTTTGGCCAGCCAGAAATGGTCTTAGTCATTGCTCAGTTTCTGATTTACATTTCTATCATCTTGCCCCTTCTAATTTCCATCATGGCTATCTCTCTACAGTCCCAGCCACATTACCTCTTTGTAACACGGAAGAGCAGGAACCAAACCCAGGACCCAAAATGAGTGGTGTGTTATGTCAACACAGAGAATGGAACCACCTGGCAATGAATCTAAATGACTGCGTGTTTGCAAAGGGTAGCCAGACGAGTAACCCACAGAGAACGCACACAATATAATTCTGGTTCTGCCTACAGCAAAATGTCAGCTGCTCTAATTGTGGCACATCCCAGCAAATATTGAAGGTGAGATGATAAATACAGATCAGCTTGACATCAGCTGTCACAAGGAAAACAAATGAACTTACACTGATGGGAAAGGTGGAGAATACCAATAGCCCAGACAAACTGAAAGGAAATAACAGAGTCAGGTTTTGCCTAGTTATTTTAATTGATGATTAGACTGAAATACCATGTTTAAACAAGGGCATATAAAGCACTCTGGAACAACTACAGCATACTTCTATTGAGCCTAGAAACCCCTCTCTGAAAACAGAGTAAATATAGTGATATCTCTCCAGCATATGCTCACAGCCTCCAGTTAACAGACAGTTAAATTATATGTCATGTAATTAAAATACATGGGGTCTATGTTTCCGACCTTTGATGTCTCAGGCTGTGGTTTCAGTAGCAATATTGGCTTCTCTGTTGTTACCCACTCCTGGCTGTGCACCGTATTAACCTTTCAGTTCTTCCAGCAGAACCACTTCTATGCCTCTGTGGAGAGCAAATCTGGGCAATTGCTCTGTCTTAAGGTTTACTTGGGGAAAAAAGGAGAGAGAGAGAGAGAGAGAGAAGGAGAGAGAGAAAAGTGTTTTCGAAGCCAAATCAGTTCGCTGCAAGCTGCCTGTGGGTGCAGACATTTGTGCCAGCACAGCTAAGAGACCCATTCATCACAGCATGATGAACAAGCAATTGAGAATGTTTCCACCTCTTGTGATTGTTGACAAAACCTTGACAATGGAGCGAAAGAGCCTAAAGTTTGTTATTTTTAAAATCTTCCCCTTACAGACCAGGAGATGCCAGCTAACCCACAGAACAGGAGCTGTTGCAGGAACTGGAAGTTCCAGTGAAGGAGGCAGTTTCAAAAGCCGAGGGAATCCTTAAAACAAAAGGTGCTGAAGTAATTCCTCACCGAAAATTGGAATGAGCACTTATAACTGGGGACCCTTCTCATAGCAGCTGGTCTGGAACCACTTTTCTTACTTTTTATCAAACTTTTCAGCCCATCTTTACCCTGTCTTTTCCTCACAATTGTTGAATACTGCCTCAGTCATAAAACAGACTCAAAGCAGGTACACTGCAGCACTCAAGCTGTGCCTGTTTTCAGTCTGTAGTTTTCAATTTTTCATACAATAAGTGAGTACCCTTTCCTACTGAGATACTTTCAGTTATAAATGCCCCCATTGTAGAGGGTGCTCTGGAGGGAACTGGTTCAGATAATGCAATGCTGAAAGGCAGGGGAACATTTTTCCTAATTGGACTCTTGAGTTTGGAATATCTTTTCTTTACTGGCTGGAGGAAATACTTCAGACTGAATGTCAGGACAAGAGATGATATATAAGAAAGGGAGACTGAAGGAATCTAAGGTAGAGCCTAATTTATGACTCTTGAATAAATCTTTTTTGATTGATTGCATTCAGTCTGTTTCTGTGCTCGGCTGAAACTCCCTTAAACAGCAGTCCTGTCTCCTTCATTTGCAAAGATTTTAGAAATATGCCTCTGTCTCTTATCTTTGGTGTTCAAATGACTGTAAGCATTTTTCAGTCTAAGGATACTGGCCCATATTAATTCCTGGTTTAATACTGTGGCTTTGTGCCAGAGATCATTTTGACCCATTATATGTAACATAACAAAAGGAGTACTGTAGAAGGAAAGAAGATTTAAAGAGCATAATGAAGACTTGCAGCATTAGCAAAGGATAAAAATAGTTGGGTAAAAAAGAGAAAGGAAGGAAAAAGATCTTGAGACAATGTGTAGAGAACTGCAGAGCAATAACCCCACTGTTAAAACAGTAAACAATTCTAGCTTTCATTTGAAATACTTAGCAAAAGCCTGAGAAAGATAAGATGACAAAGCTCAAGAAAAGATGGAATTTCTCTTCTATTACAGATACTAATACGCACAAGATAGTAGAACTAACATCAGACATAAAGTATTTCCTCCTTCTATTTGCTTTGTGTCCTTACATGTGGGCAGTCTGTGTCAATTCCCAACTTAACTGGATATTCTTTAACTAAGTCTAAGAAAATGACCCCAGAAGTCCCTATTTCCGTGACGACCATTCTAAGGAAAACTCAGAAGTCAGTTGGCACCTGCCTGAAAACTCCCTAAACATCCAAATGACATATGCAGGTACGCACATATTCCTGTTTTTTTACATTCTGCACAAAGGAGGACAAGTAGTCTGGACAAGTTGGAACTTGGAAGAGCAAGTCTGGACTTGGAAGAGCAAAACAGCAGGAGCAGAGAATATTGACAGAGATTTACTAGTGAATGATATAGTACATCTTAGAGAATAAGAAATAATACTGACTTAGTGTATTTCTTGTGTTAAAAGAACAAGGGACCCCTTAAGTGAGAATATTGTGTGTGTGTCAATCAAATCATAATTCATATAGTTCAGTTGTAGAACTCTTTGTAACAAGATGTTGTAGAGGCCAAAAGGGCAAACTGGTTCAAAGCAGGGTTAGGCAAAGTCATGGATTATTTTACACTTAGTGGTGGTTATTAAGCACAACCTTTGAAATGCAATCTTCCAGACTGCTAGAAGTATACCATGGGATGATCACTCTACATTGCTAACCATTATTGGTCTAAATGGAGACAGGCTATTAGGTTAACAACTCATATGTTGGAAGATGCTTTCCTTTTGACTATCGAATAATTTGATGATTAGTATACTATGAAGGGAAACACTGACAGCAAAGCCCTCACAATGAGTCAGAAAATCTTTCCAAGATTTCTACTTCTAGGTAAATGATCTATATATATACGTACATGTAAGTGTGTATATATATAGTGGGAAACACCATTGCCTATAGTTTCAGGTTTGCTTTTCTTTAAAAGAAGGGCAAAGTGCACTGATTTAGGACCCTGAGCTTCCTACTTGGCAACACTATGTGGGAACTGGAATTGTAAGAAATATTCTCATGCAAATTATGCACTAGACCATACACATATCACAAAACTTCCAATTTTAAAAACTAAGAAAAGTTTAAATAGGTAACTGCTGTGAGCCTTATGCGCTTTTCAGGTGACTGGATCTTTGATTTTGCTTTCTGACTGTGCATTTTGGATTGTCTTCTACGTAATGTTAATTTCTCCAATCATTTTGCTCCTTTTTTTTTTTTTCCCTCTAATCTTATTTCTGTTCTGGCTGCTGTCTGATTCATGTGTAAAGTTCTTTTGGGTTTTTTTTAATAGTCTTTTGCATAGTAAGGAGAATAATTACAATCACTCCTGTTGTTAAGCACAGGAAGTTTTCTGTTTCATATTCATATGACCACATTTCTGTCCAAGCCAATTTGGAGTACTTGCTCCAGTGATAACATGCATATAGACATTAAACATAATGTACACATTTAATTTCTTCTATCTACTAATTTTATATAAATCACAGTGCTTACATTTTTTTCTTTAGTGGTGAAACTTCACCAAAATCACCATCTCTATTTTCCAGCTAATTATTCATACACAAACTGTATAATTGGTGCAAGAATATAGCCAGTGAAAAATGATTAGTATTACTGTGTCACACAATATTATTATTATTTGGGTTCCATACCTGACACACACTAGTGGACAATGCACGTGGCTTTATTATTGTTTTACCCTGACCAAAGACTAGCAAGAGATGCTAACTGAACAGAATTATTAACACTTTCTGCCAAAAAATTAAATGTTAGTTAATGAAAATTGAGAAAAATGTTGATCAGTTTCAAGCCTAAACTAAATGAAGCCAAAAGGAGGCTCGACATATGGCGGAAATTTGGCTGTGCAGTGGGTCATAAATAATGAGCTGAATTACTTGGTTAAAGAAATCTTAAAGCAGCCAAATTCAAGGTTCTCCATCTGGAAACCAAGAAAGGAAGCTATTCCTCAAGAATGGTTAAAATTGTCTTGGAAAGCAGTGATTCAAAGGAAGACATATGGGTCACTGTAGATAATTACATCAGCATAGCTGTCAGAGCAATCTGCAGCAAAGAAAGCTAATGTAACACTTATGCTCATAACCTGAAGAACATCAAGTAGAAGTAGGGAAAGTTTTACCTCTGATTGATAGAATTTAGCAGAGGAAACTACCTCTACATTGAGTTTTGTGGTCCACGTTTGAGGAAGGATGTGGAAAATACCAGTGAGAGATCCATGAGGAGCAGAGGCCAGGATGATGAGCTGAAAACAAGCATTTCATAATGGGGTTAAGTCGATGTAGCAAGATAAGGAAAACAATGGCTTTCTAAATTCATTCCTGAAAACACAGAAAGAAAATTTTGAATAATTAGTATGCATAGCCTTACCCAAATTACGTTGGTGCTAAAGTTACTGAAGTTTTCTGGGAATTAAATTTGCCAATTCTTTTGATACAGACAGACGTCAAAGATACTTCACAGAGATTGATATTTCACAAATATGTAAGATTTTACCAAAATGTGCACATTTTGGACTCTGAGCAATGAGCAGTCAGTGATGTAGTTATATGATCACTCACTAATGGAAATGAAGATGTACTCAAGAGCTAAGATGTTGAGAGAACGCATATTTTTCATGTGCTATAGATCTACAGAGAACGACATGGCAAGAAAAAAAAAAAAAGACAAAATAGATTTTTCCAAATAAGAGATAAATAGAAAGCATAGAAGAAAGCAACCACTGCAGAGTGTCTGGTTTGGGAACTCTGCTTTGCTACTAGTGAAGCAATCACCTTATTGAGAAGTCTAGAAAATTCAAAACACTCTTTAATCTTACTTTTTGCAAAAATGTATGGGTGTCTAGAACAGCAAAATAAAGATACATTTGAATACAAAGCGTGGTGATGGCATCTCCCATTAGCCTTTTTGCTTCGTGCGAGAACAGTGAGAGCACCCAGAAAACTGTGGTTCGTATTGGTGAACATCTGCAGCGAATAGACAGGTATCTAGATGTGACAGGTGAAGTAGAGAAACCCAGTGCCAAACAGAGCACAAAAAGGATCAGCTACATGCAGGCTGAAGAACAAAGAACCAAAAATTATATCAAAGGTGAAATTGCATGGCAGTTCTTCTATAATGCCCTATAATAATAGACAAAGAAATGCAATACAAAAGGACCATTTTCAAAGGTGCTCTGTCTGCTATTTACTTCAATAGCACAATAACTAAGGCAAGTGACCTTCCCCCTTCCTTCAGTATTGACCTAGAGCTGTCACTTGTCAGTATCCATGTACTTGTATAAGACATTCTTAATGTCAACCCACTCAGCAGTATTCAGGACATTGGTAAAAACTTATAATCCTTTGCAGTAGACTTGTCACACTAAAGTGCTAGTCTTAGAAATTAAAACTGAAAGCATGCCTAACAACCCCTGGCTTGATTAGGCACCAGAGCACCTTCAACATCAATAAGAACAGAGTGGAACTACGGACACTGAGAACAAAGAGTGCAAAGTTACATTTTATTCTGTTTTAAAGATGTGCTCGCATGTCCATTTTGCAGAAGTACACATATCACGTGCATTTGTGCATCTTAGACATGCAGCTGTGACACAAATGTACTGTCTGGCCTTCTAACTCTGTACGTTTCACAAGTTTCTGATTAAATGCTCTGAATCTGTAGTGCCATGACCAGCAGAGTCATGGCTCTGTGAATTTAATAACTAATAAAGGAGAAAAAAGAATATATCTTATGAATTTGATCTTTTAACACTTCTATCTTTCAAAATCAAAACTTAGCACTCTGAAATAGGTAGTGCAGTGATCAGCAGTGTGCCATACTGACACTTGAAATATGTATACTTATACTGAATCATCAGTGCACTCTGTGATATTTTGGAATTTAATATTTTAAAATGTATCTTCTTGACACCTTCCTGGATCAAATTGGCTGTGATAATCCATAAGTATTACTTCACGATTTTTTTAGACTACATAATACTCTTGTTTAAAGGACTGTACTCTCTAATGAGACATTTAACACTTTGACAAAATTGTTTGCATAGTAATGCTGCTACACAGAAGAAGATGAATTTGGGAAGCTTTATTACCTTAGACAATCAACTTCGTAATTAGATGTTATCTCAAGAGAAATTTGGGATCCAAAGAACAGTAAGGAACAGAATGAATCCAGCAGAGTCATAAGCAGACAGTAGTTCAAGAGATTTGCCTCTTGTTATTGAGAGATATATTGACGTATAAATGAGGTTTCCCCAAAGAAAACTCTTTGTTAGTATTTTAAGACCACACCTACTCACAGAAATAGCACTTAGTGGCTTTACATAAGTTAAATTACAGAAATGCATTGACACTGATCAGTCTTCCGCTTCATTTTCCATGACAGTTGAGTTCAAATCGCCTTTGAAAATCTCCTCCTATGGCAGGAAACCTTATGTCCACTGCACTGTTTAAGTAACGCAAAACAGGCCCGTAGCTGCACTGTCTTAAGCTCTGATCCTGTCAGATTTCATAAGGTGAGCAATACCAGGCATCGAAGAGGAGACCTCTTCAAAGCAAAACCAGATAGTGCAGGAGGTGGTGCTGGCGACTCAATAATTGACATGCTTCCCTCCGAGTCAGTGCTGAGCTCAAGACTCCACAGCCCGATGTGGTACTAGGGGTACTGTCAGGAATCCTGTCTTTCAAATTCAGTGTGAATCAAAATCGGTGGCTAGTCCTCCTCTCTAATGGTATAGCTTTAAAAATATGGGGGCTGTCAGGAGAGGGAAGGAACTAGTTCCTAAGAAAAACAAAAGAGGACACATGCTTTTTCAGATTGGGGAACTGATTTCATGGGTGGGTATTCATGTATATCTGATGGGAATCCATACTCAGTGTGTAAGTCTGAAGGCACAGGGATTTTAAACAAAATGTAAAATGTGAGTTTCCTTAAATATGATGATCTGTTGGTGCTAGTAACCATTCTGTAGCAGAACCACTATATTTCTATTCAAGTTACTTTTACACATTTATTTTTTTATTTATTACAAAAATAGTACAGTTTATGATGGAGATTGGGTCCCATGTATTCACCTTATTTATATTGCTTTTCTAGTACATTTAGCCAGTCTTGGGGTAATACTTTTTTGCCTACTTTTTTTGTTGTGAATGTAATCTGGCTTGTTAGAAGTAAAATATTACAAAAATTTACACCCTGAAAAGGCTTGTGACCCAGACAATTTTCAACACAACAGTTTCACAGAGTCCAACTGTAACTGCCTGTGCAGAATGGACATTGCAGACAATAGCTTGGAAGCACAGCAAAACCTGGTGATGTGCATAAAAGTTCATTGCTACAAAACATTCATGACTTAGATGCCTTCAACACTTTTCTACTAAATGAAGCAAGAAACTGATCGTCATTCTTTCCTCTTGTTCACTCAGGTGACCATCTACAATGAACAATGCCACAGCAGCCTGGATGGGAAAACAATACCTTTTAATTTCTGTGAAAAGTCAACTGAGCTGTCCAGAAGCCTGAAGACTAGCAGTGACCTCAAGCAGCCAGCAAATACAAAGACTTGCAGACGTGTAGTTAGAAAGTGAAAAGATTAGCCAAGAAAGGCCCAGTACTCTTAGATAGAGCACACATACCACCTTTCAAAACTTGCTATATTTTTAAGAAATATAGTATGTTCCTCACATGATAGCAGCTGGGTTAGCACAGAGTACCATAGACAATAGAAGGGAAAGAGCCCTACCTACTGAGAAAGCTCTATGTCCAATGCCCCTTTGTCTTACTTATACCACCAGTCTTCAGACTGGAGCCATTTTTAATGTGGTTTAAACAACCTGTCATTAGGACTTCACTAGCATAGCTATATTCATGGATAACACATTCATCTATTAAAGGTATATGTAAATATCACAAATGTTATTCCTAAGCAGTCTACTGTTGTTTTAGCTAAAGGTAGTTAGCACTTCAAAGCAATGCTGAGTCTGGCTTTCAGAACATTTGTAATAAAGTCTTTCCTTTTCAGCTTCCTATAGTGTGTTTTTCCTGAACCACAAACATACAGTATGAATGAAATAGTGGTGATAGATGCACTCAAATTTGCTATGGAATTGTCAGTCCTTTTTTTTCCCCCAATATCCCTTCTTTGCATATGGGTCCCAACTGTGTACTGAGCAGAAAATTATTCCTATCTAGAGAGCTAGTCCTATCAGCCTTCTAATTTTTTCTTATAACAGTTTGTTTTCTTTCCACTACCCTCACGAGACCCTAACAAGACATGCACTCTCATCACATGGTGATTACAATTAGTGTATAAGACTGCAAATGCAGTATGAGTAACGCATCGTGTTCTATGTTGAACATACCTTGTATAAGACGGGAAATGCAGTACGAGTAATGCATCGTGTTTTATGTTGAACAAATTTTCTATTGCAAACTGGAAGAAAAATGCTATCCCAAATGTTAAAAATAAGTAAAACCTTAGTAGATAAATTGATAGCAGTTTAGGTCCTTTCTGCAGTTAGTTAGTTCACTGCTGATTCTTATCTTGCGAAAGGCACGGTCTCTTTCATGCAACAATTTTTAATCTGACAGAGTGATGTTTCTGGTTTTCATGGACTTGCTTTTCATTGGAAACACAGTTTAACAAATTCTGTCTGAATGATAAAGAGATGGAAACAATGCCAATGAAGTATTCAATCTGAAAGCACTTTTTCTAAATTTCCCTTCTGAATATCAAGACTTGGAACAGGGTTGAGTTTTATATCTTTTTAATTGCTCTTTGAGCTCCACTGATTCTGGACTACACATGCTGGTGTCAGTGTTCTGGGCATTTACAGGCTCTTGCTCTTCTTACAATAGTATTTTTACAGTCATTCCTTAATTTCCCTTTCCTCTTCTCTGTAACAGTTGAGAGGACACAGGCTTTGTGTTACTTATTATTTCTTAAACTTTGTAAGAGAGGAAAGGTAGAGTAAAAGTAATTTGAAATTATGTCTATAGCATTTTAACACTATATACTTCTGAGGTACATGTTTACAAGTCAAATACATTATTATACTAATGTTTTCCTTGTGCTATAACTGAGAAATGGTCCTCACACCAAAGTATGACCTGTCAATATATTCTCCAGATACTATCATGAAAAAACTTTTTGTATTCACTCCACATAAATTCACTAATCTCCAAAACCCAAGGCTTAAGTCTCACTTACATTAAAAATGTAAATATAGCTTTAGCAAATTCAGGTCCACAAACATTTCCAAAGAAATCTAAACATAACTTAATGTGAATGAAAGAAAGATTAGGCCTTCCATTTTCAATTAAAAAGAAAAGATTAAATTTCATAGGAAAAAGTGCCCGTTGGCTGTGATTTTTATTTATGTGTTCATTTTACTAATATATTAGAAGAGTAAAAAGAGTATTTTCTTTCCAGTAGACCTATCCATTTGACAAATATTTTATATCACTGGTTGACTACTCAGCATGCCTGCCTTTTGTTAACATCCTTGACAAAGGAATAGACACACGTCTGGGGTACCCAACTGTGTATTATCTACACTACAAATCACCCGTCTTCACTCGTTAGCTCCTGCATTGAAACACACAAGGGAGCTCAGGTGTTCATATCACCAAGGCATGAATTCTTAAAACTGTTTTTTCTTAAACTGACTGGTGAACTATCATGGGTGAATGGGAAAGCAAAAATAAGAACTGGTGCATTTGAAACAAAAGTTGACACTTTTATAAAAACAGAGATTGAAAGCCTAGCCACAGTGCTGTTGTTCCATATCTGGAGTCACAGAGAAGGCAGAATGTGAGCTGACATCCTCACTTTGTTTATGCTAAGGGCAGAGGACAACCTCCTCTAATAGTGACATTTTTTTGATTCCATCATCTTGGGGAAGCTCTGCAGGACTTTGGATGTATCTATCTACAAATGTATTTTGGTTTTCAATTTTTATATATGGTGCATTGAAAGTCCATCCTGTAACTCCAGTAACTGTATTGACACCACTGTTCCCTCTTAAGAGTTCAAGAACAGCTGAAAAAAGCACTATTAATTTTCTCTTTCACTGAGAGCAGCGGTGCGTGTCTTTTCTCACTAGTGTACACAATAGGTAAATGACAATATAAGGCTTATGATCATCTTACAAGCAATGATTTCACATGTGACTTATTCAAATATACAGGTTAGGTTTATGGAATTAATCAAATGCCGTGTTAGGCAATTGTTTTCTGGTGCTTCTTGCTTACAAACCCCATATCCTGTCATTTCTCAAATACTTTTAAGTGGTCAATAATAATAGACCTCCTCTCACTCCCCATAGTAGGAGTGATTCAATGATTGAATTACATACAATTGAACAATATACACATCACTGCATTTGATGCTATCCTATTTACAACTGAGAAGTTACAGAGAACCTTTTTCAAGCCTCTTTGTAATATTTATAACATTTGGAAGCTTTTTCTTTCAAAATGAATGACAACAGAATCAAGTCCAATATATTTAAAAAATAATGTACTTGATGTACTGAAAAACAGAAGCTAGATGTCAGCTCGCAGTGTACACCTGGTAACTTGGAGATCATGTATTTAACTTAATGAATACAAGAATTACTCCAATGTCGTGTATGTAACACTGATGTGAAGCGATCTATTTTTGTGGGAAATTCAAGTGACTTTTCCCTGGGCTGCAATGGAAAATGAGAGGAAGCTTACAGCATTGCCCTAGCAAATTGATTCTATTTGGGAATAGAATTTCTCTACCTCTGCGGAGCAGCTCTTTGAAAGACAACTATAGGCTCTTTTGCTCCATAAAGGCCATGCAAGGAAACTCACAGCACTTTGTGGAGTATCATATTAGTTTAAATCATTCTTCATCTGAGCATTTAGGTTTTCCTGAATGTCATCTACAAGGCAACACTAAAACACAAAAATATATGTTTAACCTTAAGAATGTATGCGGTTCTGCTGGACCCTTCCAGATCAATCACGTGCTTAAACTTAAGTAACTGTCTAGCAGCTTCATTAGAGGAAAGCTTAAAGATCACGTTTCCTTTATGATTTCTGATGCTCTTCCACACAGATACAGAAGAAAAAAAAATAAAGAAGAAAGTAATCATCATCATATAACCATAAAAATGCGGGAAGAAAAATTCAGAGCAGATGTTTTTGGTTTTTTTATAATTCATAATTTGATACTGACAGTATTTCCGGTGGCTTCTGCCTTTCTAGCTCTAACAGTTCAGTTAAAATTTCTGTTTCTTTGTTTGCTTGTTTTCAAAAAATTCTTTAAACTGGTTATCCAATCGTCATGAGTTTACATTTTCACACAAACTCACTCATACACATCCCTGTTTGCAAGCTGCGAATCCATTGTATTGTACATGGATTGGAATCACATACTGTACCTTTGCACAGGAGGGCAGAGAGACAGTGGTTACTTGACATGCGGTTCTTCAATACTTCCTCTGTGCTTTTCAATACATATCCATAGGCCTTATTTATTGGACAGTATTCAAATCCTCCTAGTAGACTGAATCACTCATTTTCTCAGGGGCTTTTCGGGCAGGGTCTCAGTATTCTAGAATCTGAATACTTTCCAAACCTTGATTAATGTATTGTTGCACAATCCTGTGAGAAGAGAGGATTATACTCTCCAATTAACAAATAGGGAAGTGAGAAAATGTAAGGTAAAAGCATCCATTACATCAAATGCCTATTCTAATATACCTATATCTGATTTTTCTCACAGTACTGAACCTTAGATAACACCATATATTTTTAAGTTAGATGCCCCTTGGATTTAGCTATAGCTGAGAATACAAGATAGAATGTTTTAAAAACAAATACGATGTGTTCTAAAAAAATAAAATTAATACGTAAGAGTTTTGGTTTAATTGGCTTACTTGCCATTGCAAAAATTCAGAGGCAGTTAGAATGTATTGTTTTCACAGCAGCATATTCATTGGCTTCAACTATGAATTTTTCCTTTCTGTTCCACTGGATTTCTCCTTCAGTCATGGCAAATCTACCCATTTCTGCAGTAAATCAGGCAGATATTATACAGACAACAGCTCCTCCCACTTCAGGAGCTTTGCTAAGCTGCAGAGAATCTTTATCCAGTGAGGCAGGAGGAAAATATTAATTATTAAGCCAATCGATGATGCTAGAAGTGTATGACATACGTAAAAGTTTGGACAGTTAGAGGAGCTCTCTCTGTGATATATACTGTAGCAGCATAGATTTTCATTTCAAATCTATGAAAAGGTATCTCATAAGCACTAAAGATGGATTTCCAAGATAGTCAATGCTAATAAGTAGTCCTGTCACAAGATTTCATCAGAGAAATGCAATTAAATGACATTATCAAGCACTTCGACAATATAGGTCAAGTGTAGAGGTTGTAACTTATTACAGTCTAATTTCTTGATTTCATCGTTGCTGACCTTGCACAGGTTTCAGTGTCTAAATAGATAGCAAGATAGGTGGGGCAAGTGAGGAGACAGTAAGGTTGTGTCTATTAATTGCGTAGATAAATTAGAAATAGAAGTCACTGCCAGTAAATACATGGGAGTTGTATGAATTAACTGGTCTGAAAGGCTTTTTTGTGTTTTTTTTTACTGGGCAAAAAGGTTTTCTCTTTGGGAGCTGTGAAGAGGAGGAAAGGACTGTTCCCTCACCAAGGAGAAATGACTCATTGATGGAGGAACAGAACAAAATGGTAACCCAGCACAAAATTCAGGCCAATTGCAAATCTGATGGCTACAGCTGTGTTATACTACATGCACTGTTAAAAGCTACATCCTCAGAATATTAAAATGAGGGGTCTGGAGACCAGGTCGTATGAGGAGAGGCTGAGGGAGCTGGGCATGTTTAGCTTGAAGAAGAGGAGGCTGAGGGGAGACCTCATTGCCCTCTACAACTACCTGAAAGGAGGTTGGAGAGAGGTGGGTGTTGGCCTCTTCTCCCAAGTGAATAATGACAGGACCAGAGGAAATTGTCTGAAGTTGTGCCAGGGGAGGTTTAGATTAGATATTAGGAAGAATTACTTTACTGAAAGAGTGGTCAGGCACTGGAACAGCCTGCCCAGGGAGGTGGTTGAGTCACCATCCCTAGAGGTATTTAAGAAATGTCTAGATGTGGCACTTCAGGGCATGCTCTAGTGGCAGAGATTGTAGGTTGTTTGTTTGGACTCGATGATCATAAGGGTCCTTTCCAACCATGAAGATTCTATGATTCTATGAATTCTTAGGTTGCAAGAAAAAAACCCACAAAGATACTCTAATCTCATATACCTGGAAAATGGCCACCAAAGCAAATATTACTACACATTCCAGCTAACTCTCGTAACGCAGACAGCAACTGGTACCAGAACTGCACAAAACTCCTTTGTCATTTAATTTCTTGGGCTTTCCACCCACCCTCCCCTCCCCACCCCCCTATTTGTTCCTAACATTGTGAAACATCTTTTATAAATAAGCTGTCAGTGAAACATAGTAAAAAACAGGGAAATGGGTGGAATATTTTATTTATCACTTTCATACTGGCAACTTTACCACAAATACTGATACTTTTCTCAGGTTGAATCAGACAATAAAAAGCAGTCTCCATGGCCATTACCAGGATATATTCCAAAATTAGTTCATTGGAATCATGAAAATTATTTGCATATTAAAACAAAAGCAAATTATGTTGCTTTTCTCTGAAGTATTGTATCACTGCTTTGTAAACAACATAATTCTCATTAGACTGACAGGGTGGGAAGGATTTGTATATTTATACTCTATGTGGTACAAGTACCAATATTGTAAATGTGTACAGATCAGTAATCCGTGTCTATTGACCTTGTCATTCTGATTCCACTGAGAAAGTGGAAACTGTATTTTCACATCTTTTATTTACTCACAGGCTGAAATTAGTTCTATGGCCTATGGGCTCCCTGAAGCTACAGCTGTGATTCACTGAATTGCTTCTGCTGTGTTATTGCACATTAGAAATGAAATAACTGCTAACAGCAGTTGCTTTCTGACCAATACTGCAGGCCAGATATACTTATATTAAAACATGTTACAAGAGGTGTCTTCAGAATAAAATGAGTATAACAACGTTTAACTAGCCATTATGGATGAGAGCAAACTGCACTCGAGCTGTATTTAATTCTGAGCCCAGGAAAAGGTTCCAACTTAGGTTTAAAACCATTTTTATTAACTGTGTCAACATTATTTGCCTGTATCTTACTGGAAAATTAAACTACTTTAGCCTGAAGCAATTTTGAGCCATGCTTGAATAAAAATGTAATTTACAGCTGCTCTTTAGAATACATTTTAAAATCAAAGTGATCAAAAATGTAGCAAATTAGAGCACACCAATCCTATGGGATCAAAGATTGTTCCTAAACTCTCAGCCACATCCCAGCTCTGTGTTAGGATGAGACTCGAGCATGAAAGGTGGGAAAAGAAGCACAACTGAACAATCTTCCAAGCTGGGCAGCCATGCAATTAGCATTACAGGAGCACCTACGCTACACTTAACTGCAGAAAAGCATCCTAAATAAAATCTCTCAACAGTAGTAAATCAGAAAAAACATTTAAACGCCTGCTTAGAGACAAACAAAGGCTGCATAAAAAGGCTTTTCCAGATCAAGAATTCCATTAGTATTTACACTAATTTCTCAATTGAATCTGCACTAATGGAAGCATGTTTTGACTTTTTCATTGTCATGGACTTTCCAATGTCATGTCGTTGTTCATTTCCGTGACAGGATGGTGCATTTCTTATCTTTTTTGTATCAGCTTATAGTAAGTATTCATTTAAACTTTGTATGCTGCCTGTTGTATGCAGGTTTGTAGTAATAACAATAATAAAAAAGCTATTTGGTTAAATTCATTTTTAGCACTCTTCAGCTCCTAGTAACTTCTGTGCACACACAAATAAATAAAATACCACAGGATACATCTGCTTTTTTAATAACCATTTATATAAGCATTTATACAAGCATTTATACATATAAAGCACTGGGCAAATGTTAAGTGATCTTTACCCATCCGCAATATTATCTTCATTCTAATCAACATTTTCACAAGTCACCGAGCACCAAGAAAACACACTGACATCCAAGGCCATAATCTTTGGAGCCAGATACTTTTCTGCTTGTGCCCACTCTCGCAGTGATTGCATGCCAGGCTGATACCGTACATTCGGAACACTTTGAAGTGAAATCCTAGCAAAATATTTCATGTTATTTCAAATTGAGAAAGACAATACAGCTTTCTTGAATCACTGTGGCCATTTTCCAATGCTAATAAAATTCTCATTTCTGTAACACATAACCCTGAGCCACACAGCCCCTTAAGTTCCAAATTATTTCATGACAAATTTGACATACTGAGTTTTATAGGTCTAACACGATTTTAAACACAAAAGAAATAACAGTGCACCATGCACTGTGATCATTTTTAGAAACACTTAACACAACCACAGCTGTTTAGCTTTTGTCCTGCTTGAAAAGATCTTTATTTTTCAAGTTTAATCCAACAATCATGGAAAATATCAAAAGACAGTAATATTAGTCAATGTATTACGTTAGTATGTAATACATTATGTCACTTTTGTTTCTCAGTGATAGTAAATCCACCAACACCATCAAAATGAAAGAAATATTAATGTTAAAAGTTTAAAACAGCTAAACTCAGAAGAAAAGAGTTATCATTAAGAATCTATTGGCCTTTGAAAGTTAACTATCTATACCACACCGATAAAGACAATAATCATGTTTGTGAGATGCTACTGTGTAATTAGACATCAAAACCAAAAGTATTAGAATAACTACAGATAGAAAGGGTTGGGGGCTTATTTTTCCCAAAGGGGAAAAGTTATATTTCCAACACATAATAAATATTCAGTATTCTGAAGAAAAATTATTTGCAGCATTTTTGGCAAAACTACAAGCACATTCCATAGTACTGAATCAAAGCTCTTATCATATGATTCAATAAAAATGTGAAGGAACAAACACTATATTTAGAAAAATCATTTACAGAGGTTAATATATTCCTAAGATTTCAGCAGTAATAAAGGTCTTCTGTATTAAAAAAATGTTTTGTGTAAGATATCTATGGTGGCAATCTTCACAAGAATCCATCAGATATTATTCTCAATTCATTAGGTAAAAAACTTATTTACAGTAGTCATATTATTTTATGACCGATTATTTATGACTTCCATATACCAAAAAACAGCACCCTGAAGAAATATTTGTTAACATACTGGCACAGATCCTCCGGCATGCCTGGTCATTGCATAGCTCAGAATTACATACAGAGCTCCTCCTTGTTTGTGCTCCAGCTCTCCTGCTTTCATCTGTGAAGATCTGAAAGCCACATAAAATTTGAAGGAGCAACTCATTGCCCTCAAGATCTTCTACATAGATCTTAAATAGCTATGGACCTTTTCTTCCCTTCGTCAGCTTACTGTGGAAAGTGGCATGAAAACCAGCTTTCTGGAGAACCAACCTTAACAAGACGTAAGACAAATTGTAAAGTTAATTTCTAGCACTGAGGCAAGATTCAGGGTTGCAGAAAACTTGCAGAAGTCCGAAGGGAGGTTCTGAAAGAGTCAGAAATGCATACAATAATGTTCACGCTCTAGCTACTTTAATTTGTTGTCCCAAAGTCAACTCCAATCCTACATCCACAATCTCCAAACAAGGCTGAAAGAATATGCTTACATGGTTCTTCGTCAGCACAACATAATGGCTGTTTGCAGTGTTATCAGAGAATCCGAATATCATCCTGAAATTAATATCAAAAGGAGGCGACATTGGGCCTGGTATTGCAATAAATTACATACAAATTAGCAGTCTTCCAATGAGAATTTCTTCATTATTCTGCTGACTGATGAAATTATATCTAAACAGCCCAACTTTCTAGTCAGCTTAGAAACCTCTGTTTTGATATTTTAAACATACCATTAGTGTTATGCCTACCCCAACGTCGCTGCTACTGATTATTCTCAGCAGCCAAATGCTTACTAATGTGACCCGTGAAGTAGAAATGTTATGGTACAGAGGAGGTTTTTCCAAACTCCCAAGGAAACAACATCAGAAGGAATGCCTGAAGGAGACACTGGAATATGATAATTTCTTGGCAGTCTGGAGGAAAGGTCACTTCAGAAGGAGCACGCAGGACAAAAAAAAAAAAAAAAGGAATATTGCAGTAAAGTATTCTAATGGCACTGAGGATCTTCATCAAAACCTTGCTGAGAAACTCCAAGGGAACTACAAAATTTAAAAACAACCATTTCTTTTGTTAACCAGTTCAGATTTTCAGTTAAATCCTCACTGAAATACATCATATTTCACAGTATGTGTATTGACCTGTAAAGATAATGGGTAAATGTCATATGGCGACAAAAGAAACACATGGCAGCTTTCTACCAGGACACACCAAAGTATTCCTTCCTTTGTTTTTTTCTTTTTTAGCTCTGTATATTCTCACATATAGAAGAAAACAATCCTCCCATTAAGGAAGAGTTGTAGGGGAGTTGATAAGATGTAAAAAAAAAGAAAATAGTCATAAGGAACTCAGCTTCAAAGCTAGGGTTTTAAGGCCTACAATAATAAGTCTAGGCCACACTTCAGTGCAGGCAAGAGTTTGGATCAAGCAACTTGAATAGAGCCACCTTACTGTTAGGTCAATAACAACGCTGAGCTCCTCTGTACCATGTTTATGAATGTGGATAGCCAGAAATAAAGTATTTTCTATATTTACAAATAATAAAGTTCTTACTTCTTCTAACTGAACTAAATGACTCTAGGCCCCATAACTGCAATAATACAGGTATGACAGTACAATGACAGATACAGATTCTTCAAATTCTTATTAGAAATTTATGGTACACTTGAAATAGTAATGTTGCTGCATCAGCTGTTTGATTTAAGCATCACCATCACCATATATCTTCCTTTTCAGGAATGAAGTAACACAGGTAGGTTAGCCAGGTAGGAAATAAAGTGGGAGGGACCTGAAATATGTTCAGAGTGGCTCATCAGTAGTAAAGTTTTGGTTTCATTATCATCTGAATTTAAGCTCAAAATCCATTTGGTTTTCAAATTCTCCTAGATATTTAGGTAAGAAGAGTGAAAACATGCTCTCATTTTTTTTATATAGTTGGTGGAAAGAGAACTAGAACAAAGCAGCACCTCCCATCTTCCCCACGGAAATTCCACTTCATTTTTTGAACCAATAAAAAAAATTGGTATTCCCTTATCTGAATAGAAGGTTTTTTGCTGTAAAATATCAGACATGGATTATAAATTTAAGAACAGGCAGGCAGGAAATTGAAATTCTACTGTCACATGCAGATAATGAGGAGTAGAAAAGGAAGAAACAACCCCCAGCAAGTAAGTTTCAACAATTTGGGTATACAAAACAGATAATAGCTTGCACTGTGCTACCATAGATGTCTGCTGTGCCACAGTAGACACTCTGAAAGTGAGTAAATTCTCATTCGGCCTGTAGTAATAGCCCTGTTATCACTGGTCGAAGGTGCATTAGCACCCTGAGAACAAATGGGAATTGCACCTCCCTCTCTTCATTGCCCTATGCCTGCCATTTGCTCAGCAAACTACTCAAACTATTGGCCTTCAAACTTACCCTTGCTTCCAATGCATTCTATGAAGGAAAGCAGGGGGCTAGTAACGATGGAAGAAATTTATGCAGTAACCAGACAGCACTCTGAGCTTAAGTATCAAGCTGTATGTTCACATCCTAGATTTGTACGCACTGATAAATTCTCTACATCTCCAATTGGATTTAGTTCTGTAGATAGAAAATAGCTGCCTGTTGAAATTCCAGCGAACACTATTTTTATCAAACAAATTCTGCTATTTTTCTGAGTTATGCTACTAAAAGACAACATGAATAATTGCCATTGTCCTAGTCCATAGTAATAGCAAGGTTTGCAGACTGATTTTCTGCATATATCTTGGTACGTCCCTCTGGGTATATCTTCTGGTATATCTTCTCAGCACAGAAAATGCTAGACATCTAAATAATCACAGAAATAGTGAAACTGAATGGCAATTTCAATACCTGAAAAGTGGGGGGGGGGGGGGGGGGGGTCATCTCCAAGAGGCGGAAAGCGTCCAGATGTGCCAGACTTGGTCTGTGGGAATTTTCCAATAAGGACAGTGGAAACATCCCTGCAGTTAGTAATGATTGTTGGAGAACGTTCATCTGTGGGTGAGCAAGATGTCTGTGATGGTACTGAGAGGCAGTTTGGACACCAGGGGAAGAACATCTCCATTTATGTAAATATGATTTCATTTACATAATGAATTGGAAATGAAGCAGAACATTTTGAAGATATTCATCACTATGGCAGTAGCAAAGTCCTCTTTATTGCACGTTACCAGAGACTGCATGAATAAAACCTAATAGATGAGCAACCACAAAACTTTATGTCAAAGTCCTGAATTGTTTAAAATGTTTTCCTCCAGGAGAGACATGAAATCAGCATAAGAAAGAGAAAGTGAGTCACATATACTAACTGCATGGGTCCTAGTAAAATAAGAAAATCATTCTGGGGAAAATAGAAAAGAAGAAGAAGAAAGAAATATATATAAATTCTATCTTTGTCAAAACCAGGAAACACAGATTTCTCAGGTGCATAACTACAAACGTAAAACACATGTTTTGCTCCTTGAGGTCCTAGGTATACTGGAATACACTGAGGTTTCCAATATTACATCAGAACACTTAGTTTCTCTGTGTACATGTGTGTTGAATTGCTTATGTTAATAAAAATCTTCCATATAGATGGCCTACAGGACAAGGAAAGAGAATACAGAACACCAATAGGTCTCCAAACCATTTAAATCATATAAATTGTGAAAACATAAACAGATCTTCTTTGAAACAGTAATAAAATCATATGCTTGATTTTACTTCATTGGATTAAAACAGCACCCTAAAGAGAAGAACCTTCATTTGACATCTGGTTAAGTATAATTACTTGGAAGCACATTTCTTATAAAATTAAATCTAGATTTTGGTATGATTACAGCAATTATTATAAAACTGTGTTCTTAGGTTGTATCCACAAAGCAACAGTTGTGGCATTATACCTCATATCTTAATTTTGTGCCTCCAAAAATTTGGAGAAAATGCAAAAATAACACCATGTAATTCCAGCAGCAGTAAAACAAAACTTAAAGTCAGATTGAACTGAAGTTAAAGGCTGTCAGTACAACTACATATACCATGGGTACACGTGTAATACAGTTCACTATCACACAAAAGGACGTTCCTCACCTTTTTGTCATGAGAAAATAAAATTATTCAAATACTTTCTTCATACAGAAAAAAAAAGGAAGACATCATTAAAAAGAAAAAAAAGCACCAAAAAACACACAACAGTTGTGGAAGAGGTTTAAACAAGAATTTTATTAAATTTTTGCTATTATAAAGGTAACTTTCAGAAATTAAAATATTTGTTCAACTGTGGAAAATAGAAAAGAGTGTAAGCATAGTAAGTGAAACATAAAGCCATAAAAATCTACTAAAAAAGATTTTGAGGAACTTTTTATAAAGACAGAAAAACTAACAATAAAATCTTTTCAGCATCAAAAGCAGGCAGTCTGCCAAAGACTCTGTAGGACCAATAGATGATTGAGGAGCTGTAAAAGAAGACAAGGCCAAAGCTGAACAGTTAAATTAATTTTTCATATTTGTATTCTCTCAAGATGAGATTAGACTGGTTTCCATATAGGAATCTTTTTTATAGAGGAAGAATTGTAGGAATTGTCTGCAATTGGACTCTCAGTCAAAAAATTCTTAGAACAAATCAATAAAATGAATAGTAACAAATCACCACAATGACATGATATTCACCTATGAGTCAAAGAAAGTCAAATATGAAATTGCCAGGTGATTAATACTACTGAAAGTGATCTCAGTGCTGAAAGAATCAATGGCGACAAAAGTAAGCCAGTTCCACTGACAGGTTTCAGCTGGAGTAGAAGAACATATTCATGAGTATATCTGACTTCTTTATCAAGAAAAAAAAGCAATGGAAACTAAATTCAAAAAATTGGTAGACCTACAGATAAATACGATATAATGAGAAAAGTAAACTCAGATTTTGTAGTGTATTATTGTGCCTCAAAAACCTGTTGGAGCTTTTTGAAAAATTTAAGAGCAGAGTAGCATGGGAGATGAGGCTAACATAACGTACTTGAATTTTCAAAAAGCTTTTAACAAAGTTCCTCAACAGGGGATCTTATAGACAGTAAGTTACTTGGAATAATAGGAAAAGTATTTCCCAAGATTCTTGATTTGTTAAGGGATAAGAAATAAAGAATAATAGTTTAAAAAGATTTCTTCTGTGAAGGGAGTTTTCCAGAAAAGCCCAACAAGGATGTGGATGTCTCTTCTATTCAGAGTTTATATGCAAGATCCAGGAATGCTGATGGAGAGATGACAAATTTTCTGACAACACTAAATTATTTAGGGTTATGAAAACAAAAGCCAGCTGCAACAAGCTACAGAAGGTTATCATAATAATGAGCGTCTGGACAAGAAAATATCTGATTAATATCAACATCCATTAATACAAAACAACTATTACTATGATGAGTTTAGATTAGCTATGTCCACTTAAAAAAAAAGAGGTTTGGGAGTCTTTATGAACACATCTATACAAGCTTCAGCTCAATGCTCATGAGAGGTCGTGAAAGCCGCAGAATGGTAGACATAGTTGGAAACGGAATACAGAATAAATATTGCTGAATATTGAATGCAGTTCTATTTCCTCATATCTGAAAATGGGCTCTGGAGAACTAGACAAGATACAGAAAAGTGTGTCTAGGATGATAAAAAGTTGTTATTTAACAAGGAGAGATGAAAAAAGACTAGGGGGAAAAGAAACACCCAGGAGATTAATATGATGAAATCCTATAAAACATTGACTGGAATAAAGAAAGTACACAGAGAACTGTTCCCTGGTTCCCACCATGAAGGAACTTAGGAGACTTAGTTATCAAGTGGCAGGCTTAAAGCAAACAAAAGGAAACACTTTTCACAAAGCACGTAATTAAACTGTAGAACTCATAGCTACAGGATGTTGGAGATGTCAAAAGCTTAGGTGGGCTTAACAAGCAATTAGAAAAACCTATGGAAGAAGAAAAAAAAAAAAAATCATCAAAGGCTATTATATAACACACACAAAAAAAATTTCCCACTCACGAAGTCCCTGAGCTATAGTTTGACAGAAGTCAGAAGCAATAGCAGGAAAAGTTTTACTTTCTACTTGCCCCATTCTGCTATTCTCTCCCAAAGTTTTACCTACTGGCTACTGCCCGAATAGTGGTCTAATTAAATCTTTGTATGTGTTCTAATAGTTATGCACATCACTTTTTTTCACAGGGGGTCTGCCCTTGATCTTTGAGATAATCACTGGATAAGAAGTAGAGTTACCAAAATAAAAGCAACGATTATTCTGCAAATGTATTTTTCCCCACAGATGCTTGGTGAAGCAGTCCTTTACCCAAATTAAACGTCTATCCTAATTTGCAGGGAACGCCGTTATCATTTGTGGCAGTCTCAAGACAGCTTTATCTAACAATCTGTACCCAATAGGGGTTATTGCCCCTGTAACCTGCTTCTTTCTGCAATCTGTTTCTAGGGGCATCTCCGGACACTGACTCCTCGTTTTACAACGAAGCAGTTTTGATCAGTCTGGGAACCCCAGCTGATAAGCTTGAGTTTAAATAAAGACAGCTACTCCAAGGGAACGGCCATCAGCTCCTGAAGAACTTTTAGGAACACTGTATTCACATGCTTTCTGAGCTGACAGTAAACAGTTAAGCCTTATTAGGTATTTCTCTCTTGAGCTCAGTGAATTGTCATTTTTGCATTAAAAAAAATAAAACTATAAAGCTCTACGGCTGGCCTATCAAAAAGCAGTTAATGTCACTTGGTATTTTTAGGTTTCCACAGATTTCCCAGGAGAGTTCACAGTTAATTAAATTCATAGTTAGTTTCACAAAAGACCACTTTTTGTATGAATTTCAAAACACTTTTACCAGTACTTGTTTAGCAACATACATTATGGAAGAGGATGATTCCTAGGGTTTTTCTCAGATGTTATTCCAAAGCTATCTTATACCAGAGTAGTATTCCATAGCACGGACCAATATTCAGTCAATATAAATCAGGAATAATTCACGTTATGGAACTACACCATTTGCACGTAGGGAGGATGTAGCTCACTGTCATTGGCCTGATTTTATATTCGATCATGTGATTAATAAAAGTATTGTTACCCAGATGCTTTGAGGCTATTTCTTCCCAGAAGGATATTATAACAAGCCTTGCTCGAGTAGCACACCAGAGCTCTTAAATCAATACAAACCTGACAATGTGGGACATCTGAAGGAAGCTGCTATTCCAAGCAGCACTGAGGCACTGACTGGAAATAAAACTCAGATTGCTTACCTGGTTTGTTCTCAAGTGAATGATTTCAGGAAACCCAGTCTATACTATCACACACAGTGACTTTGCAGACTTTGCTTATTTAGCAATACACACAAAGAGCACATTGCAGCTTGTTATCTATGCTGATCTGAAAACTGTTTCTGGTGCAATTTTACGTTGCTTTAAGTTGCTGCAACTTTCTGCAATGCACTGGTTTTAATTTATTTATAGGCTTGAATCCTTTTTCTTCATTTAATTGCTTCTATCCATTCTAAAAATAAAACGTTATCTATGTCAAATCTTTATTTTCTGGACTTCGGGCATTGGGGTCCAAAGAGACATACAGGTGCTCTCTTAATTTCAAGACTCTGCTACTAAGTGGAGGGAATAAGAACAAATAATCCAGAGCCCATACCCCTCTAAAGCAACTGTATTTGAAGCAATGAAGTTTTACATATATAAATGACACAGGAATGAAACCCACTGCCATCTTTGCTATTAGTGGTAAAGACCAAAAAAAATCTTGCAACTCTTAACCAGAACAGCTACAACCTACTCTGATAGATTGCCAAGGGCAGAGACCAATGCAGAGAGATACCAGTGTGCAGAACTTATGTATGCCAGTTTGCTTATGTATGTGAATATATAAGAAGCCACAACTTTAATGCATCATCTCCAGAAAGTGATGTCCCTAAAAAGCAGTTTGTGCCCTTTAAAACCAAACAGCATAACGACAACAGCAAAAAGTGCAAATGAAAAATAGTCGATATCAATCTCCAGTTGAGTCAGATCTATGCTAGTGCAAATGAACAGCAGGGACCGGTGACACAGTGAAAGCCTTCCTGATCTCGTGTAAACAGAAATGGATTCAGAGCATCTCTACTGCAGCAACAAAGTCCAGAAAGAAAGTCTGAGCCATATGTTAGACAAGTTCCCACTACTAAGAGGTACTAACTTTGCCCTGCTGAAACTGAAAAGCCACTTAAAAATGAAATTCTTCTACACCTGAGTATGATAGCAAATGATTTTTCAGGATCAACATGAAAAGGTCTGTTGGCAGCCAGGCCCTATGTAGTCATTAATTTCGCTCCAGTCACTGTTTATGATGACTTTTCCTAACCATTAAAGAAAGATGCAAATACTGTAAATGTCCTGGTCTAGTTGTATTGATTGCCATCAGTAGGAAAAATTAAAAAAAATAAAAATTAAATAATTATTATTGCTTCTTACTATAAAATATTTACATAAGTCTTACAGGTGTAAAAAAAGGACCATCCTTAACATTCAGATTTACACCTAAGAACCAGTTCAGCTGGAAGCCAACAGGGGTTTACATAACATCAGGGATCTGTTGATTATGTATAATGCCTTTAGTTTCAATCCTGCAAATTCTTGTTCATTTCCCTACTGACAAGCCGTACTTTCAAAGTGCTACATATCATGAAAAAGTAAACCAAAGGAGGGACATAAAGGCATCAATGAAGAAGTCAAATACAAAGAGGTAATTAAAAAAAAATATTATGTCTTAGAACAGATTGGATATTCCAGTAAGAACACCTCAGTCTTGACAGGGTGCTCTTGCTACGAAGACCACTCTGTTAGGTGGTCATCTGATTTTTATTCAGTGTAGGATTCTTCAATCTGCGAAATAAAGTCAGAATTTCCTTGGGAGGACCAGTAGATTCACACCCAATACAGCAAGTACCAGAGTCAGCATGCTGTCAGTAACCAAACTGCCCTTAGAGACTATTAGGCAAAGCAGCACATCAACCGCCTGTTGATGTCTATCTCTTATTTAACATCTCTCCTTTCCTCTCACTCCCATAGCATGGGAATAGATATCACTGTTTAACACACCACATGTATACGCTTATGTACATCAGTCTTTCAAGAAGTGCTTTTGGCTACTTGGATAACTTATCTTCCCACAGATACGAGCTGTCTACCTGTCATACCTGCAGTATGATTACTACATATGGCAAACTTTCTAGGCAGTTATACTGAACACTGAATATCCTTGGGAAAACAGTTTAATGATTTCGGACATTACCTCACGTAACTTGCACCTTCCTTTACAATCCTTTCAGACATATAAAGTACTATAAAGCAGAGAAAAAAAAAAATCTCCATAACTTAAAGTGCTGAGGAATTTCTGCTACCTACTCTAGTTCCTGTAGATTGCTATGCCATCTCCGAGAAAGCCCGGATCTAAAGTGAGTAGAAAGAATATTGTCTCTAATTTTGACTATTTTGCAATCATGAACAATTTTTGATTTTTTGGTTCACCAGCTGTTTATCTTCCTTCTTTTTCTCCTTTGGCATGCAGGGCAATTTTTAAGCTGAAACCTGCACTAAAGATATGCAGAACCTGAATGATACAACAGCGGGTTAAGTTCAAGATATCCAGCAAGATTAAGATAGCCAGGCTAGCAGGGAGATGAAAAGTTCACAAGCGGCGCACAAAAACACAAGCATAATCACAGCAACGTTCTGAGCACAGTGTTCATACAGAGCTCATTTGTAGGCTGCAGACAAATGTTCATCTAGCAGAGAGCAGTGACAATTGAAGATATTAGCAACCCTAAGAGTTTCTTCCTGTCTCTTCCCAAGAGGCTGCCAGTTCTGCAGCTTGTTGGCAGAGTGGGTCATATGAGAACTCCATACGGAGTCACAGTAATATTAATCAGCTGATGAAGGCAGTTTGAAAAGAGAACTGACTTTGCCTGAAGTGGATAAGGCAAAGCTCTCAGACTCCTTTGTCTGGCAGAGCTGTGGGAATGGCAACTTCCAGCTGGTGGATTATAGGTTTGGAGAGCGGGGCACAGGAACATCCTCATTCAGCACTGCTAGATGTAGAGGAGATCTACTTGTGACCCTATTTAGGTTAGACAGTCTAAATTATTTAGAGGCTTTCTTTTTTTTCACCACAAAGTCACAAAAAAAAAAAGTGCCCGTGAATGATTCAAAAATAAAAGGGTATCACTTTTTCTTTATTTAATGATATTTTAAAGGGGGGGAAAGATGTTTGGTTGTATGCCTTATTGCCTCTTCATGATATGAAAAGAAAGCTTCAAGATTTGTTCTTTTCTCTCTTCTTTTAAAACAAGCAAGTTCAATCTTTGCCTGTAGAATATTCTCTGACTAGAAAGAATAGTAAAACAATGATATCACAGAAGTTGGGAATGTGACCAGAGAACAGAAAGCATTTTTAGTGCAAAAGCTAGTCTTCTAATATTTTTGATAAAAAAGTGTTATTAAAGCTTAAAACAATTCTCCTCCTTAAGAATCATCTGAAGGCACATAACAGGTTAAAGACTTCATACAAGTTTTTAGCAACATTAGGCAAGATTTTCCGTATTACCGCTATATATATATATAAGATAGCAAAAAGTTATTAAAAAAAAAAAAGACACGCCTTTTTTCAAAAATTCTTTGTAAATCACACAGACTTAATTGCTTGGTTTTATCCCAGATCGCCTTCATTATCCAGCCTCTACAATAAATGCTGAAATATTCTAAGCAATTTGCTTAACATCATTTGGCCAGCGCCTGTTATGACACTATAAAACTAAAGTATCTCAGGAAAAAAAAAAAAGCTTCTTTTACAGTAGTACGAGTTGTACTAGTCCTAAAGTTATTTTGTACTTAACCTTCAAGCCATCATGCTCTAGGATATAAACCAATCATCACTGGCAGAGATTAACAAGAAATTTCCTCTACAGGCAGAATATTTCATAAGTGCTCACTGCAGGGTTTCTTGCACTTTCCTCTAAAGCATCTGGTAACGGCCATTGTCAGATGGAATAATAGCATAAGAAAGCTGTTAGTCTGTTCTGGAATGGCTCCTTTTGTACGCTAAAGCTTTTGTCCCTGATCTTCCTGTACCTTCTCGCTGCAGTTTGAAAGAGGCAATGCAGATATCTTCACACCTATTACAGATTAACTAATGAAATCTTTCTCTTATCCTTGTCCACTTCGGTAGAAATGCAGCAACTGCCATCACAGAGAATCATGATTCATTTTAGCTATCATATGCGAACTCTGGGTATTCTTCTGGACCAGCGTTTGGAAATGGCATTTTAAATCATGAAATTTAATGTAAGATTCACGTTCCAAATGTTCCTGAAATTTTTACTGTTCCCAGAAAGAAGACATTATGTAAATATTTCTGCCACTAAGAGAATAGAAGCAAATAAACAAGGTCAAGAAGAATGACCTACACAGGCTCATAAACTTTTGATTTCCACATGTCAAATTAAATAAAGTACAACTTTCTTCAGCAGATACCTGAATCTAGAATTGACATTCTTTTAAAGCAGTTGTCCATACCATCAGTTTCCTTAGCAATGAACTACTTCCTTAAGGAACATCTCACATCAACTCATTTTTCTGACTAAATATATTTTGGATTAGCAGTGTGGAACGCACAGAGAAAAAGAGAAAGGTTAATTTAAAATCTCACCATGTAAAAGATGATAAGGATGTTCGTGTACCTCTAACAGTCACATTCCTCTTGTTTTCTGATTCTGATTGGATTGGAAATCATGAGAAGTACCATGAGAAAAACTACAATTCAAAGGTAGCCTATACATGTATCTAGACACGTACATAAGTATATGTGAATATCGATGACTACTTCTGAATGTAGTTTCATATTTCTGTGACTGAAAGAAATAGACTTACATCACAAAAGATCACATTTGATAAAACATATTAAGCAAAACCATTTTCTTACCTGTTGTAGCTCAGTTCCTAGCTTACTGATGATCCTTAACATATAGCAGTTACTGAAATTCCCATCCTAAAATATTCCAGCGATACAGATTTTAAAAAACATGAAAACTGATGAAGATGGATTCATCAGTCACAGTCCAATGAGTTTGTTGTTCTGATTGCATGTAGACACTGAAGGCTTTTTTAAGAGAACTGTCTGGGAAAAATAACTTGTTTTGCATTCTTAATACTATAGAAAAAAACATAGTATCTTAGATAATACTGTAGTAAACACTAGCATCCATAGAGGAACTAACACTGCCACTGATAAACAACTAAAACTAATGATGATATTACAATATGAGTAACAAAACAGATTAGTCAGCAGTGGCTACAAGAGAACTCATCTTGTTTTTTGCTCCTTGCCACTGATTTGCTAGCTAAGTGCTAATGGAAACCCTGTTTTCACAAGAACAACTAATAGGACAAAATGATAACACCTGTTTAGTGAGGTTCTGAGTCCAGTATCATTGCCTGGGTTTAAAATCTGAGCTAAGATTTTAGTATAGTTAGGGTTCTTTTCTTGTACATATGCTGGGTTCCAATGACTGTTCAGAATCACAAAGGTGGTGTTAACGCAGAGCTTGTCAAATTAGAGATGTTCTTACATAGTATAGATGATACTAGAGACAAGTGACGCACTGTTCAAAGAGCTTAATGTCCTTTTGTATTATTATGGTTAGGACCATATGGTGATATAAATGTCCACAATTTAAAAAAAACCTGGGAACCAACATTGTAATTTCATAAGATAAAAAATTAGTGTACATTATTAAAGGTCATTACTTCAGAACACTCCAGACAACAGATTTTCAAAGGCATTTTATCTGTATTGTTTATAGTATAACTATTTCCTCCTTGCAAAGCAAAATATATCCCCTGCATTCACAGAAAAAATATTTCCTTCCACCTATAATCAGTGCGTTAGTATTGATTTTTGAAGTTATTGAAGTTAAATGAGACAGGAAGATTTCTGTTCTAGAAATGTACTTGAGCTGTGGCCTCAATTCATTGGATGTCAATGGCAAAATGCATTGATGTCGATAACAGCTTTAAATCATACCATTAAAAAAAAGAAAAGTTTATGAGTCAGGTCACAGAAAAATTGACTGCCTTTAAAATAATTATTTTTTTAAAATCATAAATATGTGGATCTTTTTCAGTTTGTGCGTTTTATCATTTACCAATACGTTTTCCAAGTGTTTCCCACCATAGTCCTCAGGCCTATAAAAATTTATTTTAAATGAAAATTGAGATTTCTGCATGTTTGTATAAACCAAGGAGGTGAGTCATAATGGAAACACACAATATTATGATTCCCATCCTAAAAAAAGTATAGAACTGCCAACCTTGCTTCCTGGACAGAGAGGTCAGGCAACATGAAGCCTTCTTAAAAATCTCACCTTGATGAACTATGCTCTAAAAGAGATGTTTTGAAAAGTGTCAAACAAAAGTATCTTGGATTCTCCACTGTACAGATGAAAGGTCTAGCTGCATGTGAAAATGCTCTTTAATGCTCATCAAACTGTCTGCAGGACAGCATCCATGGGAAATATTTTGATTAATATTTTACGTGAATATCAGAAAACGTATGTGTCTTCTCCACATTTCTCAGTTTACTGAAATATCATAGGCTGGTGCCAATTTTTTGAAAGAAATAATTTTAAACCAGCATTTCCAATAGGTTAATACACATGTCAGAAAAATGGCAGTATTGCCAGTGATGGAGTGTAAAATGGCTCAAAAATACACAAGACAGCTGAAACACAAAACCAGCTTGCTCATGAATTCCCATGTTTTGCAAAATTAAATGGAAATTTGGATCAGAGGTGCCATATTATAGCTGCAGAAATAAACAAAGTTCAGGGTAAGCTTTTTTAATTCTATATGCAGTCCTGTTAAAAACTTCTCAGGTTTGAATGGGAATTCTGCCATCTCGTGGTCACACTTTTTTCTACAATACCCTCCTTTATTTGGGAAATTAATGTTGAATATAAATACACATAGCTTTTGCAAAGACTCATTTAAAATAAATTTATGCTTCAGCAGCTGTAGGATTACTTGATAAATTTGAACTATTACCTAGTCATACTAATACCCTTCAGCTCAGGGAAATTTTGCACAGCATGTTGCCTATAAAGATAATTTTATCCTTCTTGGATGTTTATTCTACACATTTAGAGGATATATGTCAATTTTATTTGTTTAATTTACACTACTTGAAAGTATTTCACTTCCATTTTCTATGTACTTCATGCGACATGCCTCAGTTTATGTATATTTGGCTGTTATATATAATTTGCTAGCATGCGAAATGCAAACTTCCAAGCCTGCTTCTCCATGAGAAGAAGGCTCTGTTTTGAGATACAATAAGTGATGACGTTTATAGCCTATGAGTCCAAATTGCAGTAAGATTTGGGAATTATAATTCACTGTTTTGATACAATGCAATATGTTTCAGTACTGCTCCAAGGGAACATACACTCATAAATAAGGTCCACACGGGATGATGAACAGAAACTACTGGTGACTGTCCTGGTGTTAGCCATGATAGTTTTGGGAGAGTTTTTTAAAATGACCGCTTAAAGTTCTGAAATAAAAAGCTAGAAGTCAGTCATCGCCTTTAAAATAAAGGCTTTTGAACTTGCTCAGCCACACAGAGTTCACACATCAAGTTCATCCCAGAGAAGACTGAAGTTCTTTGGAACAGCAATATCCCACTTCATCTATCCATTCTCCAAAACTGTCCTTTCCACCATCTGCTCCCCCAAACACACCCCAATGGTAACTGCTTTCCTGACACCCCAAGAATTGCTCACACTTTGCTATCTCTTTGACTACCTCTTTCTCAGCAGTTCACTTCCACCCTTTTCACAGCCTATGTTTTTCTTCTCACTCTTTATGCCTCCTTTTCTACATTTACTTTCTTAGAATTTCCCCCAGATTCCTAAAATGGAGTGAATGAGCAACTGCAAGCGTAAGGCAGAATAAAGCATGAATTAGTGGATGACTGAGTTGAGCAGGAAAGAGACAGAATGGTGAATGAAATAAAACCATGTACGTGGGCGATTGTTAGCATGAGAAAAGTAAAGCAAGTAAGTGGGTGGATGAGGAATGAACAATCGTAGCTGAGCTCAAAGAGAGAAGCAAAGAACAATTAAGGAACACTGTGAGGAAAAAGTACAAAGAAACAAACCTACACAGGAAGGTTTTCATGGAAAACTTGGGAAAGGGAAGAGAGGGAACTCAAAGTAACTGAAATAAAAGCCTTTAAAACAAAAAAAAAATCACTGGGCCCAAATAAAAATAATAGCAAATGGCTTGAACTAGGAAATACTACAGTAATACAAACCATATACATAGAAGATAAAAAAATTAGACCAGAAGGTGAATTACATGTTTACCTCTCTCTTTAAAATAATTTGGTTTCTATATTTAAAGGCATGAAACTGAAAAGGAATGAGGACTTGGCTCAGGAAGGTGATGAGAGAAACCCTTTCATTCCTCATCTCATAACTCAGCTTCTTATACCCCTTCATATGAGTCCTTCTATCTACCTCCAAATAAATCCTACACCCCAAGTTCATTCTTAGCAGGTATCCTCATCATTCATTTGAAAATCTGGTAACTTCATGCTCAGCACTGCCCTTTTAACCCTCCAAACACCATTTCATGGTGTTCCTTCCTCCTCATATATCAGTCAAAATAATCAATTTTCTGTTAGGTAGATACTGTTCTTGAATCTTTATATTCTTGTTTTCCCGTTGCTTTTAATGCAATTGTTAGAGGAAGAATTTACCCTGTGCTTTAAACTGACATGAAAAGAAATTGAAAAGAAAGCCCAGATAGACTTCGTTTCAATTTTTTTTTATGTCTTTATCTGTGAAGAGGAGCTGCAATCAGTAAAAAGCTAGCACTTTTTTTTCTCACAAAATAGATACGATCTACTAGATAGATTTGGATGTACTTCCACAGACTTACATACACATAGAGAAAACCTGGTGACTGCAAACAATTCTCTACTTTGCTAACACAGGTTATGACCAGTTATCTCCCATAATGGTATCATGATAACTAAGTGGCGTGGGCTTCAAAACAGTCTGCACAATCCCACCCA
The DNA here is from genome assembly GCF_964199755.1 of Larus michahellis. NCBI lineage: Eukaryota > Metazoa > Chordata > Aves > Charadriiformes > Laridae > Larus > Larus michahellis. Next base: position 63,329,127 of record NC_133900.1, on the reverse strand, counting down.
TGACCTTTGGGTAATTATTCAATATCTGTGTAGCTATTCTGCCACCATCACTCACGCTAGCTGAGAATAAGCAAATTTAGATATCTTCTGCACATGCTGTAATTACTATGTGTCTAGGACAAGGATACAATTTCCAGGCTTCTTTAAAAACAAAATCCCATTTAAGAAAAGCAAAGAATTTAACCAAATGATTATTTCAACTGGATGTTAAGACAAATACTGAAATAACAAGCTTTGATTATAGTACACCCAAGCCTTCTACAGGTCGTGATGGATTTCTCCACAATTTGACATGTGGATACACAAACCATTCAATAAAAGCCTGTATTGGCATTAAGTGAAGCAGCAGAAATTTCTAGATGTAAGCTGAACTCAAAATAAATAATAAACTGGGAAAAGCAAAATTTTGCTTGTTTAGATGTTAGTGAAAAGTGATTGATAATGCAACATAGTCATAAAATACTTTGTGGAAAATCAATTTTCTAAAACTAACATTTATAAAACAGTATCCAGAAGGATTATTAAAAATTCCAAGCCACCTAACCTCAGGGTTAGCTCTAATACATATGCAGAACAATTCAGTGACTAAATATTCTTACCATGTCGGATTGTTAAAGACTAGCATTAGCATTTGTACCAAAACAATCTAAATTATGAATGCATGCTCAACTGGGGTAAAAACGTTGCTTTTAAATTGTGTCTTATGAGGTCATGTTGTTGAATAACCAACTCTGAACATCTTCTACTTAAGCACATCATGTCAAGCCTGTTATCTGCTAAATGTGCCTATTAGAGTAAATGTATTCACTTACATGCTTTAGACGTTGCAATGGGGTGAAGAACAGATTTCAAAATAACAGTATTGGTACATCAGCCAAACCACTTCAGAAACCTTGGAACATGTTTTGAAAGAAAATAGAGAGCTAGCAGAATCTATGAGCTAAAACATTGAATCTATACTTTGCCTTAGATTAAATCAAGACAGAAACGTATCCTGGAATAGAAATGATTAAGAGAACCAGTAAAAAAAAAAGGCACCTCTTTACTACAGTAAATTTTTTAATAGAAGACTTCTCTCTTCCCTCCATTATGAAACGTTCATGAGCGTTTAATATCTGTACACTTTGAATCATCTGCGTGGGTAAAAGTGCAACTGGCTATTTATGCAATAGTATCTAATGACAGGAGATGTTAGGGAATCAGATCTAATTTAGACTGAGTAATCTTGTTCAATGCTGTCTGCTTAATGTCAAAAATTGAAGCTAAGCCAGAGGTTATTATGTGTAGCTCACTGAAGAGAGAGGTGCCATTAAAATTAGGGGACAACAGTTCTTTTCCTGGCTTTGCTACTGAGTCAATCTTTGGGCTTGAGCAAATAATTTATATATACACACATATATGTGTATGTATATATATATGTACATGTGTGTGTAGATGTAGATGCATGTGTTTGTGCATACACAAAATGTGAATGAATACACACTGTGCAAAATGTGGACACTTTAGAATGCTGAATGCGGTTTTAAACGCCTTTCAAAATAGATCCCAAAGCACAAAGTATTAGCACAATACACTACTTAGCAGCTACCATTTTTTTTTCTCACCATACTATTTTATGGAGCATATTGGTGCTTAGAAGTCAGTACAAAATTTGTGCGCTACATTATAATGAATGCTGAAAGAGCCTCAAAGGAATTAATTTATCCAGCTTCCATATATTTGATGAATCCAGAATACACTTAGGCAACAGGTAAAAAATAGATTGGCTGTGAAGTGAAGACAACACAACTAGATTTCCTTAGACATGTACATCACAAGCTTGAAAGCTAGCACGTTTTTTGTTTGTTCATACCAAACTCAGATTTGAACAGCTTTGAGCTCAGGTCATTTGTGGCTACTCTTTTACCTACACAAACACAGTCTGAAAATTTAGTTTCATATTTTGCAATTTAGGAAGTATCATATATATATGTGTGTGTATTTACAGAAAACACACAGAAATCTTACTTTGAAATCAAGATTTCAAAGCACAATAATTTGTTGCTTCTATTTTCAGTAAACAAATACTGACACAGATTTGCATCTGAACAGGGGTTAACCAAATGTGACTCGCAAGTAGGAAGGTTTTTCTTTTTTTTTTTCTTCCCCAGTTATATTTTTGTGGCCTTCCCTGGAGTCTATAAATAAAATAGAACAGTGGCTCTGTTTTGGCAAGTGCAAAATCAGATTTCAAGAAGAACTCAAGATCAATAGACTCCTATTTTGCAGACAAGGCCTGGAATATTAATCCCAGAAGGCCAATATATGTCTTTAGACAGAACCCCCAAGTTTTATTTTCTTTATGCTTAAAACATTTATGCATATACATGATACTGCCAGCTTTAAAGGCATTAAGTATAACGTCTATCTCTATGGATTAGGAACGTGTCAGTGATGCTCTTAGTGAAATAATACAGAAGGTTTCATGTTCCTAGAGAAAAAAATTCCATACAAACATTCATTGTCATGAATACCCACAGCATCATAACAGGGAGTAGCATAATATCCATTAAACAAGTTACACAGGGAGGACCAGAGAAACAACCACGATTTAGCAAGTTTTAGTATTCAGAGATAAAACAGAATTAGAATGCACGAAATCCAGGTGCTAGTTGCAAACTCCACCCATCATACAGCACTTCTGCATGAGTCTCCAGAACAAGCCTACTTTCTGAGATGCCACAGGCTAATAAACCATCTCCATTAAAAAGGAGATAAATTTCACTGAGGCATCCAAATATCTCTAACACTGCCAGAGCAGAAGGGCTTCCATGAGATTTAGTCTTACTGCAAAGGTTTCCACTGTGAACTCTGCAAGAGTGCAATGCTTGGAGACAGAAAGTGGCATAATATTTTTGTATTAATGTACTAGTTGATTTTGTCGCGTAATGTCTTATCCTTGATGTAAGGATGCGGTTTATGACTCCCCCAGTTAAAAGGAAGAAATCATAGAATTTTAATCTTTGCTGGAGCTGCTTAGAAGTACTAGAAAATAAATAAAACTATAAAAAGGCATTCGTGATTGCAATGAATTAACAGATGTTTAAAAGCATTCTTAGCATCTCCAAATTTCAGGTTGCTGATCGCTGTGACAGCGTCTCTATTCTAGTTACAGTTTACAAGTGAAAGGGCATAAGGCTAAATGGGTTGGAAGAATTAGTAATAAACTAGAAAAACAGCCTTTGATCTCTAGAAAATGTGAGCTCACTTCCTGTCCAGATCTTTACTTACTTGAAACTTGCTATTACCATATGGAAGGAGAGTATCTAAAGTGAATTCTGGCATCAACCAGAAAATTAAAAATAACAACAAATGTTATTTCCTTCAGATACCGACTGTTTTGTTGGTCTCAGTAAAGTCTTCATCAAGGGACTTTCACTAGCATCCAGGGACTAGCACTGAATATACCATGTGGTATATTTGTTGCCGCTGTTATATGAGGCATGAATGTGTAGTAATACACAAGAATGACTGGAACTCTGGATATGTATCTTAAAGCGCACTGACAATGGAGCATGGTGTCTTTCATATTCATGCTATTGTGACATCAGTGACATTGTGATGCTGCGGTTCTGTGGGCCTTTTTAGCACCTACAGATGGGTCAAGCACTTCCATGGACAGACTTGTTAGGTGTTCTGTACAAATGGAAGAAGAAATTGTAAGATGAAGATTGGATTTTTGCCATTACGGAGGATGTGCAGAATTATTGTATCATTAAGACACATGTTCTAATACGAGAAGCCCCATCATCATGACCTGAATGCAAGCTAAATGACTAGGGTAACTGAACCCCAGGGCTTACCCAGATCACACGCTGCAAGCAGATGGTGAAGTTCACTTCATAGCCAGTACTACCAAGCAGCAAAGCAAAGGTTATACCGTTATTTGATGCATGAGGTAGTCAAAGAACAGAATTCTCTCAGTCATGCTGTATAACCCTGTCAATATCTAAGGAAGGATATTGTGAAAATCTGAGTTTCCTTTCCTTGTTCTCATGCCAGAGGGACCTGTAATTCTTTCTAGTAAATTCTTGTTCTTATATTTCTGCATATTAAATAAGCTGATTAGAAGCCTTGTTCAGTTACTGACCCAGCCTTTTGTCATGAGTCCTACTTGCATTATTTATTATAATTAATTGCTACACTTCATTGACTGTTGAGAAATTTGATCCAAGGACATGCATAATCCTTGAAATTCATATATCTTGATATTACAAGGATCATAAACTTTAAATTAGGAAAGGATGGACTAATGCACATAAATTGCTCTCGTGTACTTTAGGAAAAGCATTAATTGTCTATACCAGGGTGATGGCTTATTTCTGATATCTGTCTATTTGCCACTGATGCCCTTGCTCTTAGCATAAATTAAACAGAACTGTTTATTCCCACAGTTGTTATAATTATGAGCCAGCCCATGCAAGAAATCATTTCAGCATATTTATTACTCAAAAATTAGAGAACTTGCTCAAGAAAGCTAGGTACAGCAATGAGTCTAATTAAGTTCCTAGTCTTAAGACAGGAAATTCCTTTGTTTAGTCTTCGCTTAGTAGAATCATTTGAGGAATATAAAATGATCAATTCTGCTCCACTGTTCTATTACTATACCCTCATTATAAAACCTTCTCAGTTTCAGCAGAAAACACAGAAATACAGTAGTCTTGAGTTCTCAGTTTTTCCATTTAGTATTTGCAGGCTTAGCCAAGCAGTGCTGCTTACAGTGTGCAATAAACACAACAGGAGAGACAACGCTGCTGAAACCATTTAAAGCTGTACTTATTTATGGTTGGGCTTCAGCTGAGCCTCCAGCTGCCTGCCAGCTTCCTTGAGGATTTGCAGCTGAGAAGTTAACTGTACCTGTAGAAAACACACGGATCTTAGGAATGTGATAGTGACAGATCACAGCTTTAAACATAGATTATTTTTGTCAACTGACTTTTAAACTTTCCTATCCAAGGTGATGTTAAATCAGCTTTTCAAGCAGGATCTTCTTTGGCTCCAACCCTACTAGGCAGAGTGCTACATTCTTATCTTTTTTTCTTTGGAAAACAAATTTCTCTCTAGTCTCTGACTCCGTTTCCAAAGATGTGAGGCCGAAACCCTAAGCAAAGTAAAGGAATGCCTTTTCCCAGTATTGTGCTAGATGCTAGATGATAAAGTAGCCAAGAGACGCATAGGTCGATTTCAAACAGCGTTACATGTCAGTGGAGCTATTATTGGAATATTAACTAGGCATAATGATTTTTAGAAATTTCTTTACCTCTGTTTAGAAAAAACAATTTTTGAAAAAAATCATTGTAGCTGCTCATTGATTTCATTAAATTTACAAAGCTCAGTTTTCCTATGAAAAGCTAATCGATTAAACAATTTACAAAACTGTCTCCTCAAGAACTGTCCTCCAAATTAAATAGGGATCTCAGCTAAACACACCACTTTTTCAAATAAATCCAGCAGCGTCTCTTGGATGTTAGAAAATTAATACTTTCTTCCGACAGGACACAGCAGGGGTTTGTCTGTTAACGCGTCACCTACAAATTCCCTGCTGCAGTCCCCACACAGTTTGTTACCTAAAGACCATCTCTGTTTAAAAGATCCTATTTGGTCTCAACTGCCATGGCTTGGGAAATTCACCAGGACCTGTACGAAATCCATCTCTTCAGTGGACAGACTCAAGTAGCCTCCATTCCATGCGGCCCCAAGTGGGATAAGATGTCTCCAGGGCCTTGGCTGGCTCAGGTGCCAGAGGCAGAGTGGCAACGCTCCTGCAGCTTTGTGCCACAGCTAATCTGACAGGATTTGTTCCTTCTTTTCTGTGTTAATACACATATTACTCAGTATGTTCCTAAAAAAACCCTTTTTTTTTCATCCATGCAGAAAGAAGAAAAGAATAATTTCAGCCAAAAAAAAGTTTTCCCCTATATTTTGGTATTTATTTTCTCCTTGAAAAACATTTGTCTGGGCAAAAGGAAAGGTATTTTTGCAATACTGATTTTAATATATTATTCTGTCTCTCTCACTTATATACACACACTACTTTAAGATACTGTCCTCTGGCAGCAGAAATCAATAGACTCTTCATATCTTACAAACCATCAGGTAACACTTCAGTGATTAGGGCATTGATTCTGCTCTCTGTTGTGCTGTTGTCAATCTGGAATAATTGAACTGAAACCAATGAATTTATATTGTTGTGAGATCACAGTCCAGTCTCCTACCTAAGATGATTCCCTTTGCTTCCCAGTCCTATAATAAGAAAAAGGAAGAAAAAAAAAAAAAACGGAGGGGTGGATAAAAAGCTCTCAAAAGATTATCACCTTTCTCTTTTGGACATATAAATTTTAAGAGCTTTTTTTTTTTACCAGCAATTGAGTTTCATCAACATTGTATATGTTTTATTTATAGTTTGTACACCAGGAGAACGTGTCTTTCCACAGAACAAAGAGCTTCAGCAGAGTAATCTTACCTCTCTCTTTCAACACATGCATACATATGTAAGTATATATGACATTTCTATACATATACAGATATGCCTACACACACACATATAGCACACATATATAAGCATACACCCATATATAAGCATCCCCATATAAGTATCTGTCGTAGAAGAGAATGAATACATAGTAAGTATATTTACTTTCCTATTCTCTATTTCCTTCCATCTTTTTTGAATATTTTTTCCCTCTTCTGGAGCTCCATGCAAAGTTTTAAAGTCTCTTTGTGCACAGGACTTTGCTCCCTCACTATTAACAAAAGAGCATTTTCATATTTAAGCAAAGCCTCTTTTTTCCTAGACTTCCAGATACTTTTTAATAAATAATTCTCTAAAAAGGAATTGCTGGGAAACATCCAATCATCTGATATTAAATGGGAAAGCTGTAAGTGCCGATTTCTTGTTTTAGACATTCCAAAGAAAGATAGGGTCATGAGTCAGAAGGGAGGAGACATGCTGTCTGGTTAGCTAAGCATTGAAGAAATAGAAATTAGACTTCGTATTATGTCAGGCAGGTCAATTCCTTAGCCCCTGGAGTGCCTTTTTAGTATCCAACCATCTCATCATTTTTACTTACAACTTTACTCATAACTCTAATTCATCAATACTAATTAGAAAAAAGCCCCAAAACATTCTGGCAAGTTCTCAAGCTTCCACCATGTTGTCTGCAATAATCTATTTTTTACCTCAAACACTTGGCTCTGGAGCTGTGTAAGGTAAGGAAGGAAAAGTTGCTCATCACTTTACTCCAAAAGGGCTATGTTTGGCCACTCCAGTCTAGAACCTCTGCATCCCTGGTCTCAGCTTCCAATATGGATAATAAGGTAAAATGCAATGTGGAAAGGACACCTGCCTTTTTTTTTTTTTTCCCCTACTTAGTTTCAGTTCATCTGCCCAAAAGTCAGTGAGTAGAACATGTGAGATTTAAGGATGTTTCCATGGGGCAGCCATCTGTTTTATGTTTTATTCTTTTCAGAATACAATATTATATTTCAGCTTTATGTGCATTGGTTCAGATTTATAACATTTTATGTAACTGTGACCCATCATGATGAATATCACAGATGATGATAGGCTCGTTAAGCACATCTCATTTTAATCAAACTGCAAGTGGCATTTTGTTTATATGGTTCATTTCGCCAACAAATTAGATTTCAAATTGATTGCTTTCTGAAATGACTTTGTTCATCAATTTCTAGACTAGGCAATTACAAAGACTATACTAGTAATTAATAAGCCTCTGTATCAACAATGTTTTTAAACTGCTTGGCAGTAGTAGTGAAGTTTAAGGGAATTCAGATGCTAATTTTCAGGGTCTATCAGAGCTGCCCAGAATCTGATAAAAGAATACCTCACAGAGATACTTTTTCATAGTGTGACATTAAAAGCCTAATACCTTCTGCTGTGATAAGACCCTCTTTTCCTCTTAGCCTTAGGTAGAGGAGGGGGAAAAAAGACATTACACCTAATTTGTGAAATATTCAAATGAGAAACTTGGGTTAATTTTTTCAGTCGTAAGTGAGAAGATTGACCTAGATTTAACTTTTGATTTGCCAGAGACTTGGTGAATGACATTGGTCAAAAGCCTCGGATTTGTTTATATATCAAAATCTAACTTAGGAGGAACTAGTTGAAGTCAAACAAGCTTGGACAGAATCCTTACACTAGCAAAGGAGCCTTTGAATGTACCTTGCAAAACACAGATGACTTTCCCAAAGCCAGCTACAAACATTGTGTTAGAGTGAACTTTAATCAGTGTTTCTGTTCTTAGTATGCTAAATAAGGAAAACCGCATTTCCTACCATACAAGACTGACATAAGAAAAGTGAATGGTTGTGAGGCTATCAGACATCATGGCAATATGCTCCATCTAATCACTGTAAAATTCATGTTAAGTCTTCTAATGACAGATTTTACTGGTTTTGCCTGGGACAGAGTTAATTTTCTTCACAGTAGCTCATATAGTGACCAAAATAGTGTTGCTAACACAGGGATGTTTTAGCTATTGCTGAGCAGCGCTTACAGAGTTAAAGCCTTTTCTGCTTCTCACCCTGCCCCAGCAGCGAGTAGGCTGGGGGTGTACAAGAAGACAGGAGGGGACACAGCTGGGACAGCTGACCTCAACTGAAGAAAGGGGTATTCCACACCATATGATGCCATGCTCAGCAATAAAAGCTGGGTGAAGAAGAAGGAAGAGAGGACGATCACAGCGATGGCATTTGTCTTTCCAAGTAACCATTATGCTTGATGGAGCCCTGCTTTCCTGGGGATGGCTGAACTTCTGCCTGTTGATGGGAAGTAGTGAATTAATTCCTTATTTTGGTTGTTTGTGCATGCAGCTTTTGCTTTACCTATTAAACCATCCTTATCTGAACCCATGAGTCTCCTCACTTTTACCTTTCTTACTCTCTTCCATCCCACCAGGGTAGAGTGAGCAAGCGGCTGTGTGGGGCTTAGCTGCTGGCCAGGGTTAACACACTACACAGGTCAAATCTAGCCTAAGCCACAGAGAGTTTTTTTCACTACCTTCACAAAGCTAGAATTTTACCTGATGTGCCTCAAGAGCTCATGGGAGTCTCCATGTGTCCATGTGTAAGACTATCTCCTACTCCTTCCTCTGTGCTGACCAATACCACCTTCTCACTTGTGGGTCCAGATAGACTGTCTTGCAGTATGTTTCTAGGGCAGGTATTCCACTGTATGAGACATGCCAGTTCAGAATGAATTATACCAGGTTTCTGTCCAAATGCCCAGATGATTTCTAAATTAAAATTTTGAAGGGCTGTTAACCCAGGACATAAAGCAGAGCCTTTGGAATTTGGGAGAAAAGGGAAATGTAAGGCATCAATTTTCTCACCATTTAACAGAAGAGCAGATATTAACCATCAGCATTTGCTAAAAATGAATGTAAACATTTCATGTCCTTGCAAGCTCTGAATATCAGGCTGTGGCACCAAACTATTAAGCTCACTTACAGTGTGTATCCCTGAATAACTAAAATGCCAGAGTATGGAGAAGAGCCAGCACCTGATGAAAATGGAAATAAAATTTTAAAAGACTGTAAGGATTGCAAAGGCCTGAGCTGAGCAATGAGGTGAGGGAGTAAACCAGCAATAACTCTAGCATAATACACACTAAAAGAGTAATAAAAATAAAGAAGCCAGCATAAAAAGGAAGCCTCAGAGGTCCAGAAGCTGCGTAGAGACAAGTGAAATGCACACGCTTGTATCTCTGACACTATTGAAGGGGTTTAAACTTGGACATTGAAGACTACATTCTCAGCAACACTGTCAAAATCTGTTTTAAAAGGATGATTTACTATAAACAAATCCTATTAATCTTAGCCTATTATACCCCACTTTCTCTCTGAACCAGAATTTCCCATTGTATTCAACAACAATGGAACAGCACACACACTGGAATTATCTGCTGATTTTTCAAACTCTTTCTGCTGAACTTTGGGGGTTAGTTCTCTTTAAGATAGCCAGGCAGCTCAAACCCCTTTTACAGCTGCTGTTCCAGGAAAAGAAATGTCATTTTTCTGACCATTGTTCTGACTTCTATAGTTCTCAGTTTCATTGAAACAGTCAGCCACAGTATGCTTTAATATATCTGTCTAGCATTCAATTTTTGCATTTTTCCAGGAAGCATGTTTTGAATCCTTCCTGAATAATTAATCAAAAGTTAACCAATGGATTTCTCACCGATAAACTCCCTTAAATTTTGTTCGTCTTGACCCTCAAGTAGATTTGCACCTGATACTAGATATTATCTTTATGCTAATAAGATATAATAAACTACATAATCTTTGTCAGCCATAGATACGATCCCCAATGTTTTATGTATGAAACACTACAGACCAAACAAGAGAAATCAAGATCAGTTATTATCATCGTGCTAAAATTATTACAGTTTCTTCAACCTTAACTTAAAAGGACAATTTCTGTTTAAAAACAAAATCCTTTTTCCTCATTAGTAGTAACATTTCAGGTTTACACGAACTAAAACCATGACTATTACAGCAAGTATTACCCAAATATATATTCCACTTGGCCTTAATCACTTGGGTCATGTGGAAGACATAAACCAGATTATGAAATAAAATGAGTTCAGTTTTCACTTAGATGAGAATGTATTTCCTACATCAGAAAAGTTTATTTTACATGCTATATTAACTGTTTAAATAGACTCAGTGCATACACTGTAATGAATCCACATATAATACACTGAGGAATTAAAGGCTCAGAGTACTGGAATTAAAGGTTCCATTATTTTTCAGGTAATTTATTTTGCATAACTGTATTATAAGATTGAGGACAGATGCTTTGGCCCTTTGCCTCAGCTCTGCAGACGGTTCACCTTATTTATGTGAGTACTTCCTACAAATCCAACAAGTCCCAAGGGTATAGTTAAACATGCACATAATATCGCCGGATCAGGGCCCTCATTTTGATTTGCTATACTCACTGCATGCAACTTTTTTTCCTGTTGCTGTCAGACTCCTTGTTTGTTAATCATCTTTGCAGATGATCAGTCCAGCTTTCCAAGTCCATCTCTGTGTGGGGCCATATGTACACCTAATAGGTCACTCCCACCTATTTCTGCCTCATTCCATAAGCTTGATGTTTCAATGCATCCAATACAGTTCTCTACCTGGAACTCACCTTTCCTGAAATCCCCAAGCCATTTCCTCCTGACCTCACCTTGTTTGATTGCTCCTAGTCCTATACAAACTATAGACAAAGATTTTAATTTGACAAGATTTTATTTCAAAAGAGAGATTTCTATGACTACATTAACAAGGACTTCAGGAAATTTTAGACACAGTGGTGTCCTTGTTCATCTTCTTACTTTAGCAAAACTTTTAATGGCCCTGAAAACTTACTACATTGGATTTTTTTGGTACCTGGGTAGTCTGGGGGGTAGGAAATAAAAAAGAAGTAAAAGAGTTGAATGGTATTTCCCATATGTATGAGTTCCCTCATACATATAGTCCTCCCCTTCTTTTAGCTGGCATTTCCATGCTTGATAGGTTTTCTAGCCACTTTTGAGGACAACATTATTGCAAATAACAGAGAGATGCATTGTGTATATTCTGCCTGCGCACCATAAGCATTTCATACATCATTTAATTGTTACAAAGACTCAACAAGGTCAATGTATTTTTCTTAAAGTTAAGAAACTGATTTTTTTTTTTTACCCTGATTGTTGGTTCCGTAATGTTTGCAGAGTAGTCCATTTGGCAGTAGGAAACTGTCACAGATTTCATTTTTATTGCACTGCATTAGCATCAAAGTCACATACTTTTCACTTAGTAAATGAATAAGAAAGAACTAAATTTGTTTTAACCTTGGCAATGTCTGTAGTATTTCTGGCTAGGTAAATCAACCACTGTCTGCCATCCTTTGCTGCAATATTAAACTGAAGCCATGAATATTTAGAGGCATTTAATTTTCCAAATAGCACTGCTCACAAATATAATGCAATAGTCCCTGTGTCCTGGCCATATTCAAGTAGAATGATTTCCTCTTTTTAACTACTGAACTCCGACCAACTATGTGGTTGCCCATGGCTACATTTTGCCCAAAATTAATGCATTTCATTTATAAATTGTATTACTGCTGTTACATCAACTAGCAAATGTTACACTTACGATCTACTCAGATAAAATTAATAAGTCACTTGCAGGGAAATCACTAGTTACCAGTATCTACTATCCAACTGATTTGCCCCTAGAAAAGTGTGCAGGTATGGAAAGTAAATAATATTTGTCAATAGGATTTATCAAGATGAACATTCTGATCATTCTTGTGCTTTTAGAGCACAAGATCAAAAAGAAATTAAATTCATGGAGTAGAAGACAAAGAGAACCTGATAATCTTTTTTTTTCTTGTTTTTCCAACAGGAGAGAAGAATATAGAAAAAATCAACTTAGGCTGTAAGTTTGTCTTGAAAGTTACTTGCAACTAAATCCAGTCTTGTTTCTGTGCCTTCTTGCCAAAACAGCATTTTTTTGGATAAACTGTTAATTGGCCATTGATGGATAAAGAGGTGAATGTTTTAGACCACTAACATCCCCAGGAGCTGCCTGGTTCTCCGCCCAGAATTCAGCTTTTATGTCACATAAGGTGTTGGATGCTCAGGCTTAGAGTATTCATATTGCCTCAGAATAAGAAAAATATTCCAAGATTATCAAAACCATGCAAACAAAAAAAAACCCCAGTATTTAAAGTTAAGTTGTTATTTTTTCTTGCACTGAAGTAATGGTCTGATTTTCTGAATAGCTGAAGAGTATGTACCTTTTCTGGACTGGTACTATTTCTGAACATATTTTGAAACTTTCATAGAAAACTAAATCAGGATTCAAGAGACTATAGCTGGAGAACTTATAGCTGAGTTTACGGATGCTTTAAAGATGTAAGTCTGCCTACAGTCTAGACAACATAACAGATACTGAATATGAAAAGCAGACATCAGTTCTGTTCAGAAACTAGATTTGGTAGGTACGTAGTATATATGAGCTGGAACACTTCAATAATGAAAACAAAAGCATCAGCATTTCGACTGAAACAGAGCTGATAGATTGCAGAAGTAAACAACCCAGTGGCTTTTTTCATCATGCAACTCTAATATTCCATGAAGGAACAAATTAGCGTTTTTAAGCCGTTCCTCCCCAGTGAATACTAAATACAAGGCTTAGGATTTATTGATTGCAACCATTCCGCAGGGTATGTTTTAAAAGTGTGCCCAGCAGCCTTAGTTTTGATTGATCCAGTCTGGGGGACACATTGAAGCACACTGTAGGTTTCTCTTTGGCTATGCACCCAGCTTTCCTTTCCTATTTGTATTTGGAACATGGCCTAAGTGCAGAGAGTACTCGCTTTACAGTCTAGACAGAGCCAATATCAGCACTTTCTGAAAATAAACATAATCCTTTTATTTCCACTCAAATTTGCAAAGTTTTGCAAAGAACTCCTAAGCCTATATACCAGGAGGAGACCTCTGAGAGCAACCAGCCTTGATCTTGTAGGAAAAGGTGTATTGGAAGTGTATGTTGAAGCCAAGCAAATTCAAAATAAAGTGTTTCTTTTTTGGAAGTCCCAGTGGTATTTGCCCTTAGGAACGGCTTAGATAGGAAAGCAACAATTTCTTTATCAACTGAAAGCCTTTCCCCAGGACTAAGCATCTTTCTAAAGGATAAGCTATCTCACAGAGATAGCTTAAATTTGATGTTTACTGGGAGAGTTTCTATCATCCCTGTAATGCCAGATTGAGGCAGGTTTACTGCACAAATCCCTTTGGCTCCAAGTTTACAACAGTATGAAGAGTGCGTCCAAGAACCACGGACATTCAACAATTATCATGGTCAAAATTTCAGTTTCTCTCATTTCCTCTTTTTTCAGTGACTCCTAACTCTGCAGAACACAATGTGCTCCGAGAACTTTAAGAATCTACAAGAAGCTCTTACACATATTGTTTATTCAGAGCCTGAAAGAAATATTAACTGCCTAAGACAAAAATTGTCCTATTCCACATACCTTTTAACAAAGGTGTTGTGGTCATTGCTCAAGGCATATATGTCACATTCCAAACTCTTCTCTATTATTTAAATATTTTGAACCTGTACATGGAGAAAAGCTAATTCTTTAGAAAATATCTACACCACAAACTTTTCTTCACTACTTTCCATTTACTGTATTTTATTTTATTAAAATGGTAGTTACCATCATAGCTCAAGCACATCTTGTGGGTGCTTGACAGATTAACACAATGTTATTATTACTTGGATTATAGATATCATATACAATCCCACATATTGACTGACTAGACAGGCAGCCTACATGACTAATTTTAAGTAGATGCTTAACCGTAATATGTGAAAAAGCCAATGAATCCAACCCCTACCATTTAAAATATTATTGTTTAATCTGTGTAACCAGTGTGAATAAATTAGAATTACTGGGCATCTCTGATGTTTTTTCTGAAGGTGCATACTGAGGACCCGCACTTGCCTTTTATTTTGCTGAAACTGTTTATGCCTCTTCTGTATTGAAGAAGCTGGCATTTGGAAAACACATTTTCCTCTTGTATTTTTTTCTACCGTTTTAACTAGCTTTGATATGCAAAATATCTTAAATATAAATCATTTAAATCTTTATAGAATCTAATAGGAATGAAAAAGGCTAATTCAAGATTGATTTAATGTATTATTGCCCACTTACTACCTGTAGAAAGGCTCAGGTGGTTTTCTTTTTAACACTCCAGGTTCTGAGCTCATGAGATTATCTAAGCTCAATTTTTATTTATTTTTGATGCTCTTACTTGACAAAGAACTGCTTGCAAAGATGACTTTCCAAGCTCACAAAAAAACAACCAAGAAAATATTTTTTACTTTTAAAATATCAAAAATTAATTCACTCTCTACATTTTGAAGTACTTGGCTCATAATTTCGATGTTTCAGTTTGGCATGTGTTATAAAGTGATTTCTGCAAGGCATAAATATGGTTATTGCAGGAGTCTTGGTCTAGAGGTCACATGAATATAAAGGGGAAAGTCTTGAACAAGAAGGGAAAACAGTTTTAGAAAAAACTGTTAGCATTGAAGGAAGAGAAATGTGCCTCATCTGGAAAGAGATACAGAGGGAAGTAAACAAAAAGAACCACACCAGTGACCGGATGGCACTAAATGAACTGAATAGCATATTGTGAGCCCTTACCCCTCCCCATAAGATCAGAACAGCTCATATATGGTATAAAAAAATCAACTGCATTGGAAGATACTTGACTTCATATTTCTATGATTTCTATAATAATAGAGCCTGATCATTTTCAAACATGTTTCTGATCTTTTCAAGCTTTTGTTCGTTTTTTTTTCCTTTTTCCATAAGGCCACTGTGTCTTTTATTCAACCTCTTCCCACAGTATTTATTGCCAGACACCCCAAAGTTACAAAAAGTGCTTTTCCAACAAAAGAAAAATTTGCTTCTTGGCTGAAATATAGTAATCAGCTTTGGGAGTGAAAAACTATATGGAGAAATGGAAGAAAGTAAAATTTTCCTGTTAAAACTTTACCACAGTGCTGGACTGTTCTCTGACAGCAAAAGGCCATGAGCACTGCAGCGCACAACAAACAGACTCAGTGCTCATGCAGGAGTGTTTTTTACAAGATCACAAATTATTCTATAGAGCCTAGGTTTCCTGAAGAAGCCTTTTCTCCAAACATTTCCTTGGTCCAATCTATTGTAATGTATTTAGTCTAACTTATTTGTGGTCCGTGAGAAATGCAGAACATTAATCACATCTTCTTTTAGTTTTCTCTGCAGTTATATGAAGCTTGCTTTTGCTCTCTCACACACCATTGTAAATCAGAAGTAAATTTACTGATATAGGTGGAATCCACTGGAAAAAACTGGTATAAGTGAAGAATCAGGTTCTTTATACTTTTAATTCATTGTTCCTGCTTTCTTTTCTTTCCTGCCCCCCATCATTATTTTAGCACAGAGGTAACTAAGGTCAGTATATTTTGCTTTCAGCCTTGATCATGGTTACATCTTCGCTATATTTATAGTGAATGCGACAGATCAAAGAACTCTAAATCAGCTGCAGAAATAGCTAAAGCTTGCTTAAACAACAGCTGAGAAACACTTTGCACGCACCATTTGACCTAACCTCAACTCTGCCCTCATGATGGATGAAGAAATGCAGCTTTCTGGCTGAACAACAACAGTGGGAAACATTTACTAGCACAAATTATAATGGTAGATGGAGTACCATTTTCACTTATGAAACCTCAAACTTTCCAAAAAATTCTCTTTCAACCAGACAACAAATATGTAAATTCTCCACTTGAAAAGAATCATTTTTTTCCTAAGAAAGTGCAGATGACATTTGAAAATTGCTGTTTCTTTTAACTAGAAACACTACCATGACGCCAGAAAATCTGAAGTACTTCTAGATGATAATGCTTTTAGCTCACTTTATCTTTCAAGAGATGCTCTTATCCGCACACACATAAGAAAATGAAACAAACATTCAGGGGAAATGTTTCTCTGATATTTTGGACGCGGTTAAATCAGTACACAGGGCAAATGCTGGGGTCAGATCACAGCATGTTTATATGTAGCATGGCAATAAAAGTAGTTGATGCAGGCTGACCTATGATTTCTTTTTTTAATCTTGAATTACTATTTAAAGCAGTTATTAATAGAAAGGGGAAAATCACCCATTGGCTAGCCTCCATTTCAGATGCATCTGCTAGTAACCTCACATCTAAATATTTGATTGATGTGACGTTCAAGTACTTCAGAAAGTACCCCCTCGTGCACTGTCATAAGTTAAAACATGGAGTCTTCTAAGAGCCTCAAGTCTACTGCAAATGTCCAATAAAATTTCTTGTGGAGTATTTTTATCTTTCAGGAATATTTCTGCATGATAGATCTCGCAGTATCTGCTTAGTATCACACACAGACATTCTTCTCAAATCCTTCTAATTCTTCTACAAAATGTAACAATACAAGGGTGAGATGACAACCTTAAGCATGGATTTCCCTTATTTTTCACATTAACATTATTTAAGATTTTGAAGAAATATCCATTCCAAAATAAAACTATAGTCTGTGAATAGTTTCTAGATATGTCACAAGTGTCTCAGACGTGCAAGAGTGAAACAGATATTCCTTCCCAAAGAGGTCAGATCCAAGCATATTTGCCATTTAAAGTAGGTAGCTGACATGGCTAGAGCTATATCCTCCAGTAGGCAAACCAAAGAAGTTCTCCTATGGTGACAGCATTTGGCACTTTTCATATGTACAGCTGCAATTCAGTGATTAAAGAGGGGTTATTTTTTCTGTGTGTTTCATTACACACCTTCTGCACGCAGCAAAGGAAGCTGAAAGCACCTCCCGTGATCTCGGATTCACTGTGTACAGGAACTTCATGATTAGTATAACTCCTGGCTTTCATTAGTATTTATGAGGCTTTTCTTGCCAGCAAAATCACACTGCTAGAATATCTACCATACGTCTTTTCCTTGGGACTTACGGAGTTTCCAAACAATATTCAAAGGGACTTAAAGTCTGTTTGCTTAGCATCTGAATATAATCATGCAGTTAGACTTCTCATTCAATTTGCAACTTCACCTAAAACATTACAAAGAGAAACAGTTTCTGTTTCCTATCTAGTTTACTTGTCCTCTGTGCAATGTTTTATATCGAGAGAGCAGCTATCAGATCATAGACTATTAATTGATTTTTTCTTTCTTTTGTAAGAATCTCCAGGATACACCTGGATATGAGATAAAGCAAAAAAGTACATAAAGAAAATTGCTCAAAATGAAAACTAACCCTTCGGACTAATTCATAAGACAAAGTCTGAAAAGACCAAGGAACTTTTAAATCTTACCTTCAGGCCTCGCATCGTTATCACACTGTGACAGAGCACCCAAATTTGACTGATTACCGTTAATTTGGTTTTACCTATTGAAGAGGAAATGCTGTAAGAAAATCCTTATAGACGAAGGATAAAATTTTCTGGTTTCTGTTTTCTTTTTTTTTAATATTTTGCCAAAGTAGAACTCTCACTTCGTAGACCCACCTAAAGAGACACACCTTTCTTTCCTGCCCACAATGTCCTAATTCCCTGATAGATTCTGATATTCAAATTCAACTCTATTTGCATTTCTGCCTGTGCAAAAGTATGCTTATTTTGTGTGGAAGATCAGCACACTCGTGATGTATGATAGGCCTAAGTATGTACCCATGAGTGAAAATGCATAAATCGCAGTGCTGCTGTCAAAAAGGTAAAGAGGAACAAGCCTGCATTTTAAGGCAGTCAAGTCATTAAAATCTAGTCCCTCCTTAAAGAAGTAAGATTCTTGTTTGGTTTTCTGTTATCATTTCACCATCTGGAATGGGAGCAAGTAGCAGGAGACAAAGTTCAGGATTCTTTTCTCTTTTTCCTCTTCCAAAATTGCTGAATTGTTCTAGGTCTGAATACACATTAGCACTGGCCTGCTCCATCAGGGAAAGTCTTAAGGTAAAAATGTCTTTATCATGGCAGACCCTGCATTCTGGTGACTACATTAATATGTGAGGACTCTCTAATCTGCCAAACACCAAAATATTTCAATAATGAATAGCTGGAGTCAATAGACTTCAAAATGGAATTGAAAGTCCATTCTAGACCCTGGAAGAGCTTATTGACTGACTGTAACAAATTTCCATAGGTTAGGTCTTTCAACCAAAGTTGGATTCTTTTCTGAAAAATACCAGGAGACAAGAAAAATATTCTCTTTCACTGCACATTGTTGGTCCGGATGCAGTCAATGGATGGAATTTGATGGCCTGGTGATCGGGTTTGCATGGCAAAGTTTTCGTAGAAGGGAGGCTACAGGGGTGGCTTTTGTGATAAGCTACTAGAAGCTACCCCCATGTCCAACAGAGCCAATGCCAGACAGCTCCAAGACAGAAACCCCACTGGCCAAGGCCAAGCCCACCAGCAACAGTGGTAGCTCCTCTATCATAACACATTTAAGAAGGGGGGAAAAAAACCCTGCAGCAGAACAGCAGCCAGAAGAGTGTTCTGTCCAACACTCCCTCATACACCTGTTCATTAGCGAAAGACAGAAGTGGTAGAAAATTAAAAGAGCACATTAAAATACTTAATTTTCATTATACAGATCATCATTTGTTAGTATATTCTCAATTTTAAGCACCTGGGTACCATTTAAAACAGAAATACTCTTGCAAAGAAACTGACGATAAAGCATGCTTCCACCCTTACCCTTACCTTTAGCATACTTTAATGACTGTGTGTCTGTGCCATAAATTTTCCATGAAAATTTCCACAGTATTCTTTTACCAAAACATACTGAGGTTCAGCTTTTTCCAGAATATCAATTCATTTCTATATTGGTTTTGTTTCTTTAAGGACCTATAGACATTGTTTTCCTTTCTTTAAGGAGATATAGATGTTGAGTGAATGAACTGAATGACTGTAATGAATAATAAAAAAAAAAATTAATTCCTCAGTTTTCTCTTGTTGACATTTTGCAGTCAGGTTGAATGCTACATTGCATAACTATCAGATTACCTTCAGGGTTTCAAAAGCTATAGACATATCTTCCAGTTTGTGTGTCTGAAGAGTGTAACCATTTTCCCCTTGTATGAATTTCCCCCTTTCATTTGTTAAAAAAATTCCCTTTGTGTGTGAGATCGCTTCCTTTTCTATCTCCTACATTAGGATTTAGATCTACCATGTCACCCCTGTGACACTAGGCTTGAATTTTCCAAGTTTTTGACAAAGCAGTTTTTGTGACCAAGGCCAAGGCTTCTTTCAGTAGTCTATCAGAGCATCATATTAAAGGGCAAAACCATTTCTGATTTGAAAACTTTTAATTTACCTTTGCATTCGTGGGAAATAGGAAATAAGATTTAACATGCAGGAGGGTCTACAGATTTCATCAGTAGTTTTGCTGATTATCTTTCAGATATATAGTACTGCAGTGTCTGGGTGCCAACATAAATTACTAAATAAATAACTTCAAATGTTTTAGTCTGCATTTTAGTTTAAAAGAAAACTGTACACCTTTCCCAAAAGACCTATCAGCTGCATGGTGTTTGACAGCAAGTGAAACAGATTATATGCAAATCCAGAAATGTGCTACTCTGGATTTAATCCTCTTTTGTGGTATGCAGCTGCAGTTTTAGGCAACACGATGAAGCAAACGGGCCACACCAGATTTGATAACAACAATAAAATGTTTGAAAAATATTTATGGTAAATTATTCAAATGTTCTTCTCCCATTAAATGTTCCTAACATTAACATATTTCAAATGCTAAATAGTTGCAAGTGCTTGGAATGTTAAATCATTCATTAAAGGAAGTGAGTGAGGTCATCTGAATGTTATTAATTATGGGTTGGATATAGTGACGTGCATCTTCAGGTGACTATTCTTCAGTTATTGGCCATAACCCTGAGTAGGGCTGAGCACCTTGAACTCATGCAGTTTACTGAAAGGTGAAGCACAGCAAGTAATCATGACTCCAAGAGTTGTTTGCAGGAGAGTCTGTTCTGGTTAGACGTTTTCTCTAGACTTGCCTGCACAAGGACCTGTTCAGTATTGCTTGCCAGAATGTCAGAAATACTGAAATAAACTCAATTGCAACATTTTCCACAAATAACATTTGAAATACTTTGCGTTCTCATCATAAAGTGATGTTTACATACAGCTCAAGAAGGGCAACTTAAACCAATTGCTACATATGAAAAGTCTTGTTTGTCAGGACTCCATGCTGTAAAAGATGTACGGCCAAGCCCTGTGCTGTGGGTCAGACAAGGTCCACCCTAACATACTATACACAGAGAGGTTTACACCGTGCCTTTTTGCTCCAGAACTTGCATCCTGCCTATAGACTGGGCTAACCAACTGTGAAACAGTTACAAATGGAGACTAATAAGGTTTCTCTGTCCATCTGATGGCCAACATAGGAGGTTCAATGCCTTCCACACTGGCACTCATTCCACCAGCTTACAGTGCAAAGCCATGCACCTGCATAGGCAGGTGGAAGAACTGACCCAAAAGGGGCAGCTCTCAGCACTTGGTCTGTTCATGCTCCTTCATAAGGTTTAACTACAGGGAAGAGGAATGAGACTTCCAGCTCTCTATAAAGGTTTCCTGGGATGGAGGTTGAAATCTGAGATGGTCTCTTGATGATGGAAGCTGACAGGTTGAAATGCCTATGTTCCACCTTCACAAGTGGTTGGGTATCAATTCTGCTGACAGAATCATGAATAGTTCGATATATGTGCATGATTGATAGTCTTATATATGTGCCTGAGCCAGCACAAGCATAGAGCTCAGCATGGGCTCTAAGAAACACTTGACATGTTGAGTAGGACTTTGGGTGGCTGGCTCACACTCAGCATCCAGCTGCTCTATGCTGTACTGTCATGTTTATCCCAGTAGATAATTTAAAGCTCATTCAGGAAACATGAGCTGCAACCACTGCAATACAAGTATAAAAATAAAAGATAGCATTCTTCATAAAATTCATATTGAATAGAAAAAGAATCCACACTCCTCACTCTAACAGGTAAGAGTATATAGCATAGGAGTACCAGCTTCTCTTTAATGTAGCAAGAGACAGTGTGCTGGCAATATCATGCTATTAACATGGTTCTATTTATCCTCAGTAACAACTCTCATAACTCACTGGCAGCATGACTATATTCTGGAATGAGAATGCAAATACAGAATGGGCACAAAGTTAGGTTTTTTCAAGGCACTATTCAAAATATAAATAATTAAAACACAATAATTGTCATAAATCCTTCAAGTGTGTTCAACAGAAAATTAACTAGTGGTATAGCAATACTTCCCTTCACAGCAATACTATGAAAAGTTTAAGTGTTCACTTCAGTATTCATCAAAATTATACATAAATATTTATGTATCAATTAGGGAAAATCCTGTATAGAGGTGAAATTCAGCAATGCTGAAGATTAAGAAGATGTTTTGTTTGGGTTTTTTTCAGACAGGAATCCAAAGACGCATGGAAGTGACATTTCCTGAACTGCATGCCACAGAAAAGAATCCAGCAAGCAAATGTAGAAACCAAGCGTGAAATTTCTTCCACAGATGAAAGAATGGAAAAAAGAACAGAACCATATTAGCATCTTTTGTGGCAGTCTGGGGAAGGGCAGGGAGGTAGGAGAAATACTCTTCGTGTTGGTTTCACTCAAAACTGATTTTCAGGCACAAGACTGGTGAGATTTGATCTTGCAGAGCTGTGACACTTAGTATGAGTATAATGATGTGTTTCATAATATTAGCAGTATAATGAACGAAATGTAGTAAACTTTAAATGACAAATCAAAACCCATAAGCCAAAAAGCACAAGGTACAGTGGAACATACTTCAGGAAATAGTCCTTACTGGGATAGGAAAATATAATACTACACAAAAGGGCTGCAGAGAGAAGAACCATACCTGGCACATAACCAGGGGCATATAAACAATTCCTTGAAATAGCAGTTTTGTCCCTTCATACTTCTTTTAAGGATTTATTGTGACATTTCTAAATTGTTTTTTGAACAATTTTTATTATAAATGTCAAAATTTCAATTCACAGTCTGTATTTAGGAAGAAAGCAGTAATGAATTGTTTTAAAATAGCTTAGAACCTTATGACCATTCATGAATTCAAGGAAAGTCACATGAAGTCCAATCTTAGTGTGATTAATAAAGATGGTAAACTGTAGCAGTGTCTAACTTCACTCAATGAATCAGGCTGGACAGTGAAAGAAAGCATTCCGCCCATCCTCGCACTCTAGATAAGGGTCTCTTCATGACAAGTATGCATGAAGCAAATTGGAAAGATACGCTGTATTGAGTCAACACCTTGTACTGACACATACATTGATAAAAATGGCAATGGGGCAACAGGGTTGGGTTTTTTGTCTTCTGCTTTTATTAAGAGGTTGAATAAAAACTCATGGATATGTCTGGCAATATTGAAATAACTTCCAGTTTTATTTCAACAGGAAAATTTCCAAAGGAAGTGTCATGTAGTAGTCAGAATGCAGGAGCCATTAAATTCTTAAATTCTGTTCTCATGTCGAGGACACCTGACACAGGCCAACCTTTCCTGATTTTTAAAAAAGTTGCCAACACATAATACAACCCTAGAGGAATCCAGTACAGCTTTCTTATTTCTTGCTGCCTGCTCATTTCTCACTGTTTTGGAAACACATAGCCTTATCCTTCGTATGCAGCTGTTGTGGGGCACTCTGCTCCTAACTTTTGCCTTGAGCTTTGGTTCATCTGTCCAGTGGTATGAGTAATGAAATAAGGTAATCAAAGAGTAATTAGTATTTATGGAGCACTCCAAAATACTTTGTACGAAAGTTTCAAAGACCCTCTGACATAAAGAAAGAAAGATTGTCACGGAGAAAATGTTGGCAGTAGTACAAAGGCAGCTGATGATGACATTTTTACTTCGTCTGAGTTGAAGTACTTAATGAAAAACTTCCAATGAAATTCAGGTAACACCTCATGATGTCTTCCAAACTACCCTCATTGCTCACTTAAGAAAAATCATGATCCTCTGACCAGAAACACAGGTCACCCACAAATGAGCAAAGACCATTGGAAACTGAACCCGATACAGATATCGTATCTGAATTGTAGTAGTATAGCTGAGCATACAGTGAAGCTGTATTCTATGTTTTAGGTAGTCCTGTGAGGAGCAAGGAGTTGGACTCCATGATCCTTTTAGGTCCCTTCCAACTTGAGATATTCTATGAAGCTGGAATGGTAAAAAACCTTCACAAATTCTCAAGCATTAAGAAAAGAAGATTGTTTTGAAGATGGATATTTTCATTTAACTTAATTTTATTTCGTATAATAGGTTAGGTCCTCCTAAAAAGAGATGCCTAATTCAGTAGCCCTCTCACCAAACGTGAAGCTGAAATGAAGCCCCTGCGTCCCTAGGCAGTGGGTGTGGATAGAGGTCCCATGTGCGGGTGGTAGGGCCATCAGCCCCATTAGTGCCCTCAGGGTCTTCACAATAACTGTATCTTATTCAGACTCACAATATTAATTTCACTATAAAAAATATCAAAGGACCAAACAGAAAGAAAAAGAATCAGCAATTCACTCAACATTACCACTGTTGCAGAGAGACACCCAAAGCTTCTGAAACCTAGACAGATTCAGATTCAGATGGCCGCCACAACCGAGCAGTTGCTCACTTGTTTTCTATGGCCAAACTGTTTGTACAAACCTTTGATGAACTTTGCTTTTTCTGTTACAGAACATCCGCTAACATTTTTCAGCCACTGTTTACAGAATCCTTTAAAGGTCAAGTGTGATTCTGCTGAATTGCATTGTGTCATCATGTGATGTTGATCACAGAATATTAACCCTTTAATTTTGGTTAGTTTCCTTTATATGACTGCAAGGCGCACGAGAGTACTGAAGAAGCTATTTTCCTGTTTTCTAAGTGATGTTTCCGTTGGTAGGTATATTGGATGGAAAATTCCTGGAGGAAAACCCTTTGCAAGATCCCACCTCTGTTAGATTCCAGCAGGCAGCAATCTAGTACTATATTACCTTCAGTAATTTCCCTAGTTCCTGGGAACCGCTTCATTATTTTATATTTTGGCACACAAATACAGACTGGAAAATGTCTTTGAGATAACCCTTGCACCAGCATTGAAGGCTAGTCACTGTATTCCTGGCAGAGGTCTAAACAGTCCAGTAATTCCCTGACGTACTGAAACACCCATTTAATATGACTTTAGGTATTAGGTCACCTAAACATGATAACTCAGCTTACAAGGGAAAATGTACCTCTCTGAAATCAGAGATTTGTTATGACATCACCCATATACTCTGACCTATTCCTATTCCAGCAAACGAATTCAAAAAGTCATTAGCTAATCAAACTTGAATCTTACTTCAAAACTTGAAACTCCTTCACAACGGGATTTGATTAGAGAAGTGGAATTGCTTGAAATCTCTTATTTTCTTTATTATCTTCACAACAAGTGAATCTACTTTTCAATTTCGTGACCACTGATGCTAAATAGTATACACAAAAGATTTTTCAGATTTTTTTTTCTAGGTATTTTACAGCCAAAATCTAAAACTGCTTACGGAATTAATTCTGTCAAATCCAAAGTTCTGATTCATTCTCTACTACAACATGAATAGCAATTTATTGTGGACCTGATCTAGATCCAAACACCATCTCATCAGGACACCTCCAATTTGTACTTCAACAACATTACTGGATGGTCTGTTACGTGTTGACAAAAATGAAATCACAAAGGATCAAGTCTTTTAGGAAAATAAACAAATTTTGTAAGAGCATGTGATAGCTGGTGATATCTTTGCTGCTTACTCATAACGCAGAATACAAAAAGAAATGTGAGGGATATTACAGAAACATTAGCAAAGCACAAGTTACATTTATAAACAGTCAGAACCAGACAACTTTCTTTGAAGGCATGTTGGTTTCCTTTTTTTATAATATAAACTGGAGTAACCATATGGACCTCCATACAGCAGGTTTACACTAGTAGATAAATTCATCCATTGTCCAGATTTCTACCATAAAATAAACAGAATTGTCATGAAAAGAACAAAAATAAAATCCCTAACTTGAGTTATTACTTCTTGGCTAAAATTTTAAGACTCCTACTGGTAAGATTAGGAATACTTCTATATGTGCCAGAAACTTCTTGTGCAACTTTAGTCTGCATTGTGGGCCAGAGGCTTTTCCCTTAGATAAAATCAATGCAGAACTGGATTGGTGAAGAGTCAAAGTCAAGAAGTGGAAGGCACTGAAAGCACATAATAGTTTCCATCAGTAAGTTTCCCCAATTCCTCTGAAACAAAAGATCTTCATCCCTGTCAAACAATGGTCAGCTAGAGTAGAAGAATTCTGTCAGCCAAGAGGACACCCAGAGTTCAGGTACTGCAGACATTGAAATGGTGGCTAGCCCCAGGAAATAGCCTAGAAGGAAGGGAATTGCCTCAGCAATAAACATACGAACAGCTTAAACTTTGAATATCTGGCATTTTAATGAGCTAGCTAATGTCATAATTTCAGGGGGAAAAAAAAGCACACATCAGCAGAATTAAGGGAATTGTCATGAACAGCCACAAGCAAAGTTTGCAACTGTTTGAAAAATGCTGTCCA
This sequence comes from Larus michahellis, assembly GCF_964199755.1. Classification (NCBI taxonomy): domain Eukaryota; kingdom Metazoa; phylum Chordata; class Aves; order Charadriiformes; family Laridae; genus Larus; species Larus michahellis. The sequence goes on along the minus strand of NC_133900.1, from coordinate 63,302,888 downwards.
ATGCAAGGAACCAGGATCTTCATTACTATGACAAAAGTTGCAACAAAGCATGTTAAAAGCAAGGTAAGTTAACACAGCTGTTGTAAAACCATATACAGATTGTTACCATGGTTCTTTATATATCATTCTTAGGGCATCCTTTTCACTCATTTTTCCATTGTGATGAGATCTCCTCAGCTGCTGTTTTAATGGGGTTAAGGTTAAGCTTGCTTTCATCACTGATCTATAATTAGGATGGCTGTTATTCTACGGTTTCTGTAGAGCCATATGGTTATCTAATGCTAACAAGACCTGCAGTGCTTCAGATTCTGTATATTGTTTCCTGTCTGGCTTCTGGTTTCCTCATTTTCTGCAGCATTTCTTGGGTTGTCGATATAAAGAAGGAAAAGGAAATCAAAGTCTGTGTTTATTGTGCTTCCTGGAGATTAATATTCCCCTATGAATAGGTTTGAAAAGATTTCAGCCATGCTTGTCTTGTTTTTTCTGCAAAAGAATATACCCTAAGAGCTACAAGGAAAACTGTTCAAACTAGCTTCTGTGTATTTGTCAGAACACTATTTGTTTTATTTTATTGAGTTGCACCAAGGGAGTACCAGTTAACATTCCTCAACTGATACTGCCACTACAACAACAGAACTATTTTTTCTTCTTTTATTTCCCACTTTGGTTTTTCGTTTGTTTTATTTCCAGTACTACCCAGAAGGAGTTTTACATCACAAAGGTGTAAAAAGGAAAGATGCTTCCTAGTCCAAAAATGGCAAGATAAACAAGAGGTAAGAAAGGAGGTACAGAGCAGTCCAGGAGATGACAGACCCTGTCATGGTCATTCAGTGTTTAGTAGCACAGTGGTTTGGCTTTTGGAGAAGAGAAACTCACCACAGATTTTGACATTCTGTTCTCTGCCAAGGTTGGCAAGGCTTTGCACTGAGAGAACAGTTTTTCATACAGGGCTTTCTTCCCCCCCACAAAAAACACAACTGTAGACATTTTATAATAAATTCTCTGTTTCTTAGAAATGAGCTTTTCTCATTTTGCTCTAATACTCTGTTTTACTTCCTGTTTCCTTTGGGTCCAGTTTTTATTGTTTCAGTGCAGCAGTTTCAGTGCCAATGTCAACATAAAGACAGGAGCATTTCCAGTTTATGACAGGTCTGACAGTCACGCTTCCAGTGCTTCTAGCTGGAAGCTGAACCAGTGGGCCAGCCCAGATGTTTTTGCAATGAAAGCATTGATTGAAGAAAGAAAACAGACATCTTGGACAGTAACAGGATCCTGGAAAGCAAACACCTCACATGAGAAATAACCCAGAAAACGACACCGTTACAGGACACAAACTGATTCACGGTATCTCAGAGGAGGAAGAACTGGCACTAACGACACATAAGGTTAAACCATTCTGATTTTGGTAGCCATCTAAAATGGCATCACGAAGTTGAAGATTGGGTGGAATATAAAAACAAAAGGGAAACGGGGCAATCTTAAATAGAAATTACCACAGCTAGAAAACTTTTTGTAATACATTAGACTGGATGCACAATTATATAAGTAGCCATCAGCATCCCAATACAAAACTCATCAAGACTTCATTTCATTGACTACAATAAATAAGCTTTGGATTCATCATGAAAAACAGAAATTTATAGCAAAACATTTTAAAAAAAAATCCATTTACCAGCTTTTTGCTGGTTCTTTATATGTTCAGAGAATTTTCAAAGGACAGTAACAGAATAGTTCCCACTAAACTTCAGTGAACTACGACTTTGTATAGTCTCAAAAAAATCCCCCCTACAGCACAGAAAAACTCAGCTTCTTTGTTCCTCTTGTCCATGCTGCTTGGTTTTTTTAAGACAACTGATTAGAATATGCATACAAACGTGCAATCATTGTGCTCTACAGTACAGAGCTTCCCTCCATCACCACTCTTCCAAGTGTATTGATTTGAATATAAATTTTAGGTACTCCACCTCCTAGCCGATAGTGCAGTAACAAATACTAGATTTATCCTTGCAAGTAGAGTAGTATTAACTCTTTCCATTTTACAAATGGAGAACTCAGAAACAGAGGGATTAAGGTACATAACCTCAGCACGGGCTGAGATGCCTGGCTGTTGGCACTGCATTCTTCAAGGATTTAAGAGCTATCCAAGAACACACAGGAAGTTTTTCAGGGCAGAAAGTAACTGAACTTGATCTTCTGAAGTCCAGGCTACAATTTTTACCTTTCATCCATCTTCCCTCTTAAGTCCCAACTTTAGGCTCAGAAGTTTTAACAGTTACGTTAAGAACTACAAAGCAGAGTAGCACCTAATCCTCCGTGTCACCAAAAGGGACTTTCTCCACAAGACTACAGTAGATTGCATGTGAGAATTGTTTTGCCTCTGGAAAACACCTCAGGGGATGGATTTCATCTCCTTACATTTCATATAGAGAGAGCCCATATAATGCAATGTCCAGCAGAAACATATTTTTAACATGAAAAATCAAAAAGATAACATCTTATAAACCAGTTTCCACATCAAAACACAGTAAGTTAAAATTAGATACCATTCTGTAGTGAACCAAAGTGTTCTACCTCTTTATACAAATTGAGTAGTTGAGAATATCAAGGTTGTTGATAACAAGGCCAATGAACAATAAGTAATCAAATGTTTGAACAGATTAACAAACAAGAATATAATGGAGCACATTTAGCAATAACCTGACAAGTATATCACCCAACAGCATTTGCACTGTGAAACAAGGAAAAATTCACAGTTTGAGTGGGCCTCTAATCCTTAATCAGCATGCTGCTTGTGTAGCAGACCACTTTACTGGAGATTACTGATGTAAATTATAGTATTGTTGCCACTAAATTTCCCCTCAATTTAATTTGAAAAGAACAAGTTTTACTGTTTCTAAAAAGCTATCAAAAATCCTGCAAATTATTGAGCGCCATCTACTGTTTCATTAACTCTTAATAATGGAGCTGCATACTTGAATCAAGATTTTATTCAGCAACTAAAGCAGAAATTCAGATTTGGGGATTTATTTAAAAATTGTGTTGTATTTTCACCAAAAATAAGTGTTCATTTTTTCAAGTACAGACTGAGTTTTACAGGTATTAAAAAGTAAACCCATTAATTAGCGATAAAAATAATTTAAACTTAAGTTTAGCATCAGATTCAGTCTCTTCTTTATCCCAAATATTTTAGTAAGGAGATAATACAGATCCTTAATACTTTTCATATCACTAAATAAATTGAAATATTGGGTACTGGCTACACTTGAGGAAAAAAAGAAAAAAAAGAGCAAAAACCAACCCAACCCACCAGGCATTATGCTAATAATGTTTATATTCAAGTGATTATGAATACCCAGGGATTTTATTTTTTTTTTAAAGACTAAAAAGCTTAGTTACCTAGGCATAGTGCGACATCAGATGTAGCTCAGGTTGTCTCCTACCTTCCTGAATAACTAATTTACAAGTAGTTATTCTTCAAGTTGTAGTGAATTGGCATAAAGAAAGAGATCAGGCAAATGTAAAGACTGATGAACAAATTGTCCATGTTCTCTTGCATGTGTAGTTTCTTTTTTTGCATTCATGCTTGCAAATTGTTTGTAGAATTGCTGTCTCTACTCATGAAGTGAGGAGGAACACAGGAAGAACACAGGAGGAAAATAAAAAAAAAAAACAAAACAAATGCCACTAGGCTTACTGGACATTCAAGCCGTCATTTGCCTGCCTATTCTAGAAGCTCAATATCACTTTGACGATCTACATACCCAGAAAACAATCAGTGATGGGCAGCACTCCCTTCTCTGCGCTCTTTGGCTTACCAGTGAATAAACCCTAGGAAATTATGTGTTAAAAAAAAAGAAAAAGATATGAAAAGTGATATTGTATCCCAGAAATATTACATGCTTTCACTGCTTTTCATGTCTCAGTTCAGGGCAGGTTTCATATCTAGCGCTAAATTTGATACTTTTACTCACAGCTAATAGTCTTAGCTCTGAAGTCAACAAAAAGAGGTGTGCACTTCTAAAAGGTAGTCTATCTCATACTAAGAAAGGTGCTAAAGAGATGCCAAATATTGTGGATTTTTTTTTTTTAGTAAATTCACAAACACTATGAGTATATTTAAGAACATAGGTGGGGTATTAGCCACAACTGTCATCCTTCTAGGCAATTCTCCTTTGAACAGACTGTCAATAAAAAGGCATGTTGTCTCAAGCTCTAGTGCTCTATCATTTGGAGCCAACGGAGTGACGAGCAGCAACAGTTACTACAAAGTATCAAGTTCCCATGTCCAGATGTAGGGATGAGCATGGGTCTTGGAAATGGTGAAATGCATCAGCAGAGAAGTGCTGTCGGGCTCCCATGGAGAGCTCTTCAGAACAGGGTCAGCCTCTTCCCGTTCCAGACTTCAGTTCTGACACAGCTTAGGTGTCCTTAGACGGCACCGTGATGCAAAGTATAGACAGCCTCAGATAAATACACCGACATGAAGACGACTCAGGAAGAGACCAAAAGGAAATAAGTTAGAATCTTTCCTTGAGAAGGAAAACTGGTGTCTGACTCCTCATTTCTTTCCACACATCCTCACCCAGGAAGTTTTTCCATAGGAGTTTTGCAGGGAAGAGCCTGCATACACCCATCCTCTACAATGGAGCACAGTGTGGGGATGGTAAGAGCTGCAAAGGTCACACAGGTGATACAGTAGTGGCAGTGGGGCATGGCCGAGAGGCAGTCTTTTTCAGCTCAAAGCCACACAAATGGTGTCCCACTAGTCCACACAGGTTAACAGCACTACCTAGCTGGTGGTGGTGATAATTTATATCCCTCTGCATTACGGCCCATTCATTGCACATGATGGCCACTTGGTCTTGCAGTCTCATAGCATCCTAGTCTGTCCCTGGCTTTTGAGAAACCCTAGATGGGCAGTGCAGAGGTTTACCAGAATGTCACATTCTGAGGAGGGAAATAGCAGAGTTTGTGTTACCCTGTAATCTCTAACACTTCATTTCAAGGCATAACACAATTGCCAATGTTCAAGCTGAGCTTTCAAGTGTAACTGTGAATTTGGACTTCAAGCTGGGTAATTTTTCAACCATGCCTTTGTATGAATACAAGTTTTATATATAAAATAGAAAGCACACTGAGTACAGTATTACCATCTCCAAGCCTTAAGTGTTCATGAGTCAGACCTCCCATGTGCTATGACTAATCTAGAAACTAATGTGGTTTTTTATTTTATATGTACAAGTAATTTGGTTTTTCCATCTACCTTTTGAATTATCAGGAGATCAATCAGGACACAGCATGTTTCTTCCTTTGGCTTTTGTACTGGGCAGAAAATTCCCAGAGGGGTTCTGCACTGGCTGAGATCCCAGACAGCTGGGACCTGAGCAGCTCCAAAGACTCGGTAAGGGTAATTTGAACTTCCATGCTGACCTCCTGATCTTTCAGCTTTGCCTAGCCAGATGGCTTAGATGTGTACAGGTAAGAAAAGGGGTCCTTAACAGCTGGGAGCTATTATAACTCCAGGGCATAACGAGACACAGTGGTGGCTAATGGCCAGTAATGGTTCGCGCTGTGAAAGGCAAGACTAACTGGGATGTAGGAGGAAGGCCACTACAACTCCTGAACTCTACATGGACATCTTCAGAGTCTTGGCAGTTGCCAAGTGAAGAAGGAACTTCTGTGGGATCTGGAGAACCATTTCAAATTCCAAAATCTCAGTGGAGGCCATCTGACTCATCAAACCAACCTACTGGTTTCCTGCATTAGCCTATCTAATTAAAAGCATCAAACTTGCTACTGTCATCACTTGAAATTGTTCGGAAGTTTAAGAGACTGCAGATGATAGTTTTCACTAGAAATGCATAAAAAGAAAAACATTTCTTTGTGAGAGACATTGAAGACATCAGAGAATCCTGCTCTGAATGAATACGTTTTGATAGAAGAAACAATGACTGTTGTCTACCCAACCCCATTCACAGCACCAGATATTTCTCAGACCGGACGCAGCATTCCAAAACCAAGACCATGTCAAAGAGAAGACATGTAGCCTTTCTCCAGGCATCTGGATGGAGAATAAAAGCCATTCCCATACTAATGGGCAACCCTCACTCTTCAGGTTCATGTTGAATAGCTGTTACTTCCAATGGAATTTACTACGATTAATAATGCTAGCACAATCAAATAGGTAATTATAAATATATATTATCCATTAGTTTAAAATGAGAATGCTTTTTCCTATTTAACCCCCTGGAAACACAGTGTAAGAGAAACCTCAAACCAGTGCTTTATACTGATACAGGGCTCAACTGCTTCACTACGTACCAAATCTCCTTTTAGGTAAAGGTTCAATCCTAGGGATAGTCCAAATAATAGAGACGATGTTTTACTGAATACAGACACCTCAAAAGCCAGGCAAATAACACTCCCATTTTGCCCATGGTGGTAAATTATTAGATGAACACCAACACCCTCAAGCCAATGCAGTTGCTCCAAGCAGTGCATTACTAGACATCTCTCAAACAACCTCAGTCATGTAACCATTTGCTAGTCAACACCGTGGCCTGAAATACAGTGGAATCATAGAATCATAGAATCATATAATGGTGACCTTTAAAGGTCACCTAGCCCAACTCCCCTGCAATGAGCAGGGACATCTTCAACTAGATCAGGTTGCTCAGAGCCCCGTCCAACCTGACCTTGAATGTTTCCAGGGATGGGGCATCTATCACCTCTCTGGGCAACCTGTGCCACTGTTTCACCACCCTCATAGTAAAAAATGTCTTCCTTATATCTCATCTAACTCTACGGTCTTTTTTTTTAAAACCATTACTCCTTGTCCTAGTGCAACAGGCCCTGCTAAAACGTTTGTCCCCATCTTTCTTATAAGCCCCCTTATAGAGGCCCTACATTTCTTATGTCAGTAGCCCATCCAGTTAACCTGAAGTAGTTTTCTCTTAGCATTTATTCTCTGCCCCTCCAGTCTATAAATCAAACTTCTGACCCTTGCTATCTTCCTGCTGTCCTCCCTCTTGCTCCTGTTCCAGGTTCTCACCTAATCCCTTTAACCTTAACTTTGCCTGAAAAGACACAATGAAGGGGTTCAAAGAGGAAGTGCTCTATAAATCCTCCATGGATATTTCATCATTTCACTAACAGCAGAGTTAAATCTTTATTATGATAAAGTATAGCCAGACTGTTCACACTAATGTCAGTACGAGTTTTGGAGGACAATCAGGGTTTTGGTTTTTTTAAGGAAACGGTTTATTCAAAATATCAAGTCTATTGCAGCAATGTTTGTCTCTGTCATCAGTCCACTTTATTAATGCAAGAAATTTAAACTGCAATATCAGACTTTAAGACACCCATAATTTGAAAGCTCTACTCTGAAGTTTCTTGGATTTATTATCTTAGTCGATGATGAAGTCAAATGTACTGTAATATATTTTACCCTGAATTTTAGTCTCAATTCTAAGTCAATTTTTTAGTCTGCACCTTCCTCTTCCTTTCTCTCAGATTCTCCCTGAAAGCTTATAGAAATAAAACATTTAAAGATCAAGGGCCATCTTCTTCCGTATCTTCTATGTGAAGAGCACACACCCACACAATTTCAGTAGTAGGGATGTTATTTAAATGAAGCTTTCTCCAGAAGTTAAAGGTAAATGAATATGAATGTAAATAATGTTTACTGATACAAACTTGAACAATGGACTAAGAAAATAACCTTGAAAGTATAAACAACCATAGAAAAAATTGCTATGGTGAGCATTTAATCCTGGTGACAAGCTTTCATACCAGTTAGGTATATTCATATTCAGTTAGGTACCTCATATATTTTCTGTGATTTCTATTATGACTTTTTCCCCTAGTTCATGTTTTGTTTCATGCTCTCTTTGATTTCCATCCTTTCCACTGTGACAAAAGAACTTTGACATTACTGTATTGTTTTGCATCTAGTATATTAATCCATGGTGCCTTTATTTGCATAAGTTTAATCAAATCCAAGAATGACAATGAAGCAGCAGGAGGCTTAAGACATTTCTTTAAATCTAATTGTCACACAGAGGATTCCCTTAGTATGAAACCAGCTTCCTGGTTAGGAACAAAACAATTGATGGATTAGTTTTTGTTTTCTAATCAGAATTCTTTTTCCCATACAAGGTAATGTTTCTTCCATACGGATTTCAATTCCAGTACATTCCTGGTGGAGCTATCCAACCTCTACATGGCAGTAACCAAGAAAGTATTAAGGAAGCATTTGCAAAATGCTATAGTTACAGTGCAAAATGTTTCCACCACCAGAATTAATTGCCTGTAGTGCTGTTCAGTTTTAGCTGATGAAACTGCAGCTTTTGACAAGACAATAAATATTCGTAGGAGTATTGTTTCATGTGCTGCCACACAGAAATACCCAAAGTATCAAAGTATGTCCCAATATTTGGGCTGTGTGTAGAAAGGACTTCTATTATAATTCTAAATAGTAGGGTTTGCTGTTGTTTAAAAATCTCCCTTCTAAATTAGTTGTTTGAAGATATAAAGTCTATTCCAGAATGCCTAAAAATGTTGTGTTTTATACACGTCCATACGTGCACATACAAAAGAACACACAAACCAGAATAATATAGTAAGCTATCATTAGGCATAAATAACACTTGTGCACTTCCTATCACAAAAGTTAAGCCTAGTCATTAAACATGTGAAATAACTTAGGCAAAATCTACAAAGCAATCCAAAATATGCCTGCCAACAGAGCGTTTTCTTGTAGCAAATTTAGGATAGCACTTTGGGTTTAATATTTTATGTGGAGATGCCAGAAAGAAAAAAAGAAAAAAAAAAAATACTATTTCCCTTCTTATTAGGGATATCTCATTCATTCATGCGGACTTTTCTGCATAGAAAACAGAGACAAAACATTCTGTGAGTGTGCTGTCCTCCGACATCAGTCAGTCATGGACCTGCGCTCTCCCAGGCTGGACCAATGGCACAGAGGGCTGTCGCACAGAAGAACGTGACCAACTGGGACGACTTTGCCCAGTGGGGTCACCACAGTAAAAGATGCTCAGAAACCACTGCTCTGAGGTGGGGTAAAACTGGGGTCCCACCAGCTACTGAGCTAATTGGTCCCCGGAGACGGCACATTTCCCTTCCCCGAGCCCCGTGAGGCTGAGAGAGGCACAGGACACGGGCCGCCCTGTGTGGCCACCCGGCATCACCCAGCCCAGGGACCCTCGGGACGGCTCCCTCCCACCGGTGGCAGCCTTGCCATATTGCTGGGGTGACCTCTCAGACAGCTGCCACCGCGTTTGGGAGGGATCCTGCCCCTGGCCCCAGGCACACTCCGAGGGCACTTACTGCACGGCCTCGGTGGTGCCGAGAGGGGCCTGGCACTGCGGGGCATCCTGGATGAGCCAGCACTGCTCCTCAGGGGGCTGAGAAAGGGAAACAAACACGTCCGAGGCGCGTTTAGCCGACAGCTGAATCACGAGCATTTAAAAACTGAAACAGTTCATGCATGCCTAAAGGCTGCACCAGTCAGTTCCTAGACCTAAACCAACATGGCTTAAATTAAAACCTGAAGAAAACCCCAGACATACCTTCAAGAAGGCGAGGGAGCAGCAGTGGCTGGTGGCTCCTCGCAATGCAGGAGCTGGGAGCTCGGGTGCTCCTTCCTCAGGGCCCATCCCACCGCACCGTGAGGGAGCCGGGCAGGCAGGAGAACATGACCAGGCCATCAGGCAAGTCCGTGGTGACGGCTGGGCCGGGGCCCAGCTGGGACAGGGGCCCACAGGTGGTCCTGGCTCAGTGGAGCCCATGGCCAGGCCCCGGCTGTGGGGAGCTGGAGCCCGGCCCTGCCGCAGCCTCACCAAGGCAGGGACTGATGGCCCCAGGGGGAGCTGAAATGGAGTCCTGGGCCCTGGGCAGGGTGGAGGAATCCTGGGGGGGTGACAGGGACAGTCAGGGAGGGCAGAGAAATGCTAAGACCAGGCACACACTCAAACATTTCTTCAAAAGCGTGCCAGTTTCTGAAATGTGGGATAACAGGTACAAACAGGGGCCGTGTCAGCATTCTGAAACAAGCTAACCTGAATCTTTCTCTCTAAGTACCACCTTGCTTTCTCTCTCCAGTCATGGAACACCTCTGGAGAGCCATACCTCCCCTCAGTGGCGTCACAAAACAGCTTTAATCAATGGCAAGTAACAAATGGCTGAGTGATTTAAATCCAGGTGCTGTTGTTGCGTGATATGACTCCAAAATGATCTTTTTTCAGAGGTTACAATTGTTCAAAGGTTACAAAGGTATTTGCATTTATAATGAAACAAGTACACTGCAAGGAACGAATTTATACTGAAATCTGTCTGAATGTGATACCAGTTGTTTCTCAGATCAAATCTTTGTGTCTGGCGGCAAATTTTGAGGGGTGCAAAAACCGCTGCCTTTGTTTATTTGCAGTTCAAATTTTATGTTTTAAAAGTGGCACAACAGGACAGCACGGAAGAAGCTACTCTTTTTATTTCATCCCAGGTCAGGTAGACCCTCTAGAGAGGCACAAGCAACTAAGCATGTTAAGGTGAGAGAAACTCCCCTGCTGGCAGACAGAAAAAAGACTGATGGCAAGACTAGCAGTTTGGGTGCAACAGGGGACTTGCTTGTAAGCAGAGCAAACCCAGAGTCAAGAGAAGACAGAAAGAAGGAAACTTTCCCAGGGCCCCAGACAGGGGTGTATATAGTTTGCTGCAACCAAGGAAGTCAGAGAAAGTTGTTGAGCTACAAAGTCAGACCAAAAGGATAAAGAAATACACTCTACCAGAATGTGGAGTTTGGCGCAGAGCAGAGAAAGGATTTGTTTTCAAAACTTTTGTTTTAAAATTTTCCACTCAACAGATGCAATCTGTCTTTAGTGTAAGATATTTCACCACTGAAGTTCAGATGCCTGTGTTTGATATCTTTTAATATACTTACTTTAAGCTAAAGATGGAACAGACTTCTGGCTATTGCAAGGTCCTACATCATGATACTGGACTACTGAATATTCAGCAAGCAAGACAAATATAACCTGTCTTCTGACAGATGAGCTTTGCTGAGTGCATGTACAGATAGGGAAAACTGAGCAGTGGTGCATCATCTTGCAAACAGAATCTCACCAGTCTGTGTCCTCAGAGTCTTGGGCTCTTCAGTGGGCCATGAAGAATCAGTTCCTTTAAGTCCAAAGTTTTTAAGAAGTTCCGAGTGATCACTGGACTTTTGTTCGTGTTATCTTTTGTAGTTTTGGCTGTTCTTTTCTTTATACAAATCTGGCATCACCTCCCCTGACATCACTTGTCATGCTCTAGCTGCAGCTTCCATATACTAAGGTTTTTATGCACTTGCACGTCTGAATTAAGATGTGTGCTTTTATTTCAAAATTTTACCTTAGGTTATATAAAAAAATGTGTTTTCTGGAGATTCTAAAAAAAAAATAATCTCACTGAACAAAATGGGTAAATCAAATCATATATATACAGTAGTTTTTAACTAATTTTACATGTGCTGCTTAAGTCCAAGACTTTTATGTTTTTGCTAGTAAGTGCAACTGATTACTTCAGACTCCCCTTCTTGACTCCATAAAAGTCACCCGTCTATGGCAAAACTTACTTATTCTAGGCAGCCAAAATTATGCATCTGCATAGAAAATAGAAAAGCTAACCCACTAAATATGTCTTAGAATTTACCGGGCTATAACCCAAATAGCAATTACAGGATGACAAATGGGGCTATAAGTGGGGCTGAAATTCAAAATAAGAAATGAGATTTTGAACACCATGATTCCCTTGGATCCCTAACACTTCCACAAGCTGCACAGTGATGTAGCTACTACACTTGTAAGTGAATAGAGCAATTTGTATTCAGAACTAGTTTAGCATGTAATACTGATTCATCAAAAATAGAAATCCTCTGAAAGCTTAAACGTTGACTGGTCTATGAATCTGTATGCATTATAATATTTAAAGAACATCATTCCATGTAAGGGAATAAGATTAAGTAAAAGAGCTTGCCTTTTTCAGGCACTTTAATAATACTGTGTACTGCTTATCTATTATTTTTGTTCACATAGCACCTGTAGGATGAGATTGTACTCAAAACAATTAAAATAGGCTGGAATTGGATACTGAATGTCTCTGTTATTAAAGAATTCTTAATTTCTCCAGTAAATGTCTGACAAAGTACAGCAAAATATGAAATAACCCGACATACTGAAGAGTTTTTCTGCAAAGGGGCTTCAACCAGGTTTCATTTATTTTTCTAGCCATGTTTCTTCTCATCTGAAAGCTGAAAATGTGCCCAATTCTGCAGCTGCACTCACAATGGTAAATACTTTTGTAAAGAAGGACTCATTCTGCTCATCTGTAAGTGATGCATAGCACACATGTAATTTAATTCTCTTTGGTGGATTGTTAAATGATGAGATTGAACTCAAGAAATGTAGTCACGGAGGCACAAGCTTCATTTGCCTAATAAAAAATATGTATGTCTTTTGATTTGCATCTTTGCTGTTTCCCATCAGACTATCTATCAGCTGTTCCTGTCCTCACTCAGAGATTCATGTCTGTTAGCCAGACTATGGCAGGCTGAGATGCTTACATGCTCTAGACACAGGCTTCAGGGCTACCTACGGATGCAGGCTCCGTAGGAGAAATGGCAAGCAGAATCTGACACTCCTCTTTCTTTATCTATAGACCAAACAACTGTTGGACTGCCCGAAGAGTGGGAATTCAAATGGTCCCTGTGTGACACCATGACTTCTCTGACTCCCTGCTCCCATGCAGCAGTTACAGGAACCAGAGAAAACTTGAAGCATATCTTCATTGCACAATCTGAAATAAGGGTGTTACACCGGCTTTTTATCCAGCACCAGGACTACTTTGTAGACATATTGCATTGGCAAAACACTAGCAGCACAGACATAGGTTCTGTCTGCCAAACCACACGCTTTAATCCATATGGCTTATTCTAGCCACAGAGAAGAGAAACAAGCTATGCAGAGCCAACACGGGTACAGCCAAAGAATGGATGAGAAAAATTTGCCAGACGTGCAATAATCACAGCATCACAAAAATCAGAAAATACACACTGTACAGCAGGAGATGTTAGTGGGGAATTGTAGACCTTTTAAACCCTTTGCTGTGTCTGCACAAGTAACAAGTCAAGTTTTGCCACAGCATTTTAACAAAGGGCTTTTTATGCCTAAACCATGTCAGTTGCTGCCAGCCTCCCTCTGTAGCTGCGTTAGCAGAGATCTGTGGAATCCTGAATGCTGATTATGCAAAACTCCTAGAATAACGCAAAACTCCCTCAATAAAGACTATAGTCAATCTTTGGCCAGACCATGGCTCATACTGTTTCCAGTGTTCCTCTCCTCCCCCACAGATTCAGAGATTTAAACTCTTGGATTTTATTATGTACCTTATGAAATTCATTGCTTTTACTCAATCTTTAGTGCTGGATTCCCTCAAATGTCAGATCTTCCAAGGTAAAACATGAACACCTGAAACTTAATGGCTAAGAAACCTGAGAGTTAATTTACTAGGGATGTGTTAGGGAATTCCTTTTTTCTCCTCCTTTTTTTTTCTTAAAAAAAAAAAAAAGAAGAAATATATAAAAGAAATAATGTAATGGATTTCATTTTAGGGACATTACAGAAAATATCTTTTCAACCAAATAAAATTACGTCATTACAAATCATTAAATTGGTTGAACTTTCAAAATAAATATTTCATTTCAGATGGTAAAAGTCAAGTGCTTTGAAAGCATTCCCTCGTCTTCCCCTGCCTCTCATTTGGAGAGGATGTTAAATGTGATGAGCAAAGGACAAGAACTTAAGAAGATAAAACTGCAGGAGATGACCTGATCATTTAAGGTTAGTCCTTAAAAAGAAAACCTCAACTTTTGCTTCAGTTTCTTGTTTTATCATTCAAAATACAGAAAAGAAATGTCATTAAAATGTCCGATTCAATCCTCCCCCAAACATTTGAGTCAATATATCTGATTTTGATAGTTTTGATAGTCCTTTGAGAGTTTTCATAGAAAAAGAAAGGAGGAGGAAAAAACACTTTTTTTTTTTTTGTCAACCAGCTATACAACCATAGGAAACAGTGTCTTCAACCTAAACAAGTATCACATTTCCCATGTGAAGACAGGATGCAGCCTGCCCTTCAAATCACCAGGTGAGCTGATCAAGAGCACTTTTTTTTTGCTTTGGTATCACTGCTGCTTGCTTTCTGTCCCATTTCCTGAAAATCTAACTGGTGTAATGGAACCATTAGAAATGACCAGTTCTCTGAGCAGCAGGAGCAGCCCCTATAGGATCCCTTGGCCTTCTGGATGTATGGCTTTGAGCCCAGTTTCAAAAACCCAAGGTGTTAACATAAGCCAAACTTTCAGGGTTTTGAAGTTCATCCAGCACTCCTATGGCCTCATTAAACACTGTCCCCAAGTCCAAAAAGACATTCTTCCTTAAAAAAAAAAAGCAAACAAGTAAATAAATTAAAAAAAATACAAGAAAAAAACCCTAACAAAACAAAAAAAAATCAACCACTGTCTGATCTTTAGTATCACATCAGTTCCTCACAATTAATCTTTTTCAAGAGAAGATGGTATTTGCCCTCTCGTATAGTCTATTTCATCCTAGTAGATTTCAACAGAGATTTGCAGGGAGACTTCTTCAATGAAAGATCAGTAAATTCAGCAGTCCAAATGGGATATACTTTCCAATTAAGGATTAGCATACTTAACATGAGGTTGTCGATTTCAATTGGCATGACTCAAACTGAAATGTCAACCCACTTGCCATCTGGTTTATATATATCTGGTCTGGAAAACGGCAATGAAACAGCTGAAGGACTGCTACCATAGAAACAATACACATACAGTAAACGTTACCTAGAGATCTTTTAAATTCTTACAAAGTATTGTACCAGTAACTTTTGTACTTTGGGTTTGCTTCTTTGGACAGAGGCAAGTTTAGAGAAGATTTAATCTGAAATGCAGTACGTTCAGGCAACTAAGCTCCAGAAGGAAAAGAATGATTTTTCCAGGGCCTGAAATAAAAGCATTCTAACTAATGAGTCCAGAGACAAAAAATTAGTACATTAGTCATATATTTTAATTTGTTACAAAGATTAAACAGACCAAGAGAATCTGTTAGACTACTTCAAAGGGGGAAGTCAACCTTCATTAAACACTATTTCATATGCATTCCATTTAAATAAAGTACAAGAATAATTTGTGAAAAAGAATTGCCTATGCTTCTATCAAGAAAGGACTTTTGTATCTATTGCATAGACCATAATGCACTAACCTGGGCCAAAACCTGTCATTAACTCATTTTGCTGAACAGTACTAGCTAGACCCCCGCTGTTGATCCATCTACATCACCATACCCAGCATGCAGAATGACCAATGCTTTGAAGGGATGTTAAGAATTAAGGGCTATCACAGAATCACAGAATGGTAAGGGTTGGAAGGGACCTCTGGAGATCATCTAGTCCAACCCCCCCACCAGAGCAGGTTCACCTAGAGCAGGTTGCACAAGAACGCGTCCAGGAGGGTTTTGAATGTCTCCAGAGACGCAGACTCTGCCACCTCTCTGGGCAGCCTGTATCTTTATATCAAAGAAATTAAGATTGCAAGGTAAGCGTTGATATATTTTAGATACTGAGGAATGAGGAAGGAAGCAAGGCTGTTGGATGCCTTTCAGATAAGCACACAGACTTTATCCAAACAAAGTGCTCTGCTGTGCAGTACTAGAGCACAGAATGTGCGCACAGCTATTCCTACTGACCTAGGGTGCTCTCCAGCACACATGAAAAATGCTGCAGCTAAAAAAAAAGCAAGGAATTTTGGCTTTTTGAGAGGGAATTCTGTCCATCGTTTTCCCAGGTGTCAAATTCTGAGATGACTCAACATTCATCTTGTGATGACAAAATGTGGAGCTGGAAGGAATAAAAGCAAAGAAATGTACATGAACAGAAAGGGCTCTTCAACCTTGAGTCAGAGCTTTCCAAGCCACTCCTGACCCATTTACAAGCAAAATTCAGTTGCCAAAACTCCTATCCTGTCTCTTATCACAACGTTACATATTTTCCTGTTTCTTCTATTAGTTATTCCTTCCTTCTGTATTTAGGGATCACAGTGATCTTTCAACTATACAGCACTAGGAATCACATGCGGTTAACCAGGCCAACACCAATTCTGTCAAGTCATCACTTTTCAGATGGGCTCATGCTGAAGGGTTGAATGCAAAGCAGGCACTCCTTACTCCCCGGCACACTACTTCCTTTCTGGCAATACGTTTCTTGTTTCTTTTTTGACTTGATATTATCAACAGTCTGAGAAAAATATTTTAAGCTTAGTTTTGAAGCGCTAAAGTTTTATATGAGCTCTACCATTTGAAAGCCTTGATGACTTGAATTCGCGTTGCGTTGATGTCACTTTTTGTGGATTAGTGTGATCAGTATACGGACTGAATCAGAAGTTGTCTTCTTTGGGTCAAGAAATTTATCAGTATATCTAGAAAAAAAAGGATGTCAGATGTATGGGAAGAAAAAAAATAATTAAGATTTACATTTAAACATTAGGAACTCCAACATTATAGTGAGAGTATTCCCAAACAAAAAAAGAACATTATATTGTAGTAAAGATACTAGTAAGTTAGAACATCTCATTTTAAGATATCTCTGTCCCCAAAGTCATTAGTTTTCTCCCAAGTTTAAGATATTAATGAACTAAGAAAGTAATTTAATGGATTGAAGGCTTCACTGGGATTCAGACAGAGAACAGACTATCAGTCACAGAAGACAGATGTTACGAAGCGAAATCCAATAGCCATAATTAAGACAGGATCATATCCTGGAAATAGAATTCACAGCTGACATTGGAAAGAATAGACAGAAATTGGAAGCACAGTTTTCCTTGATAGGAGATTGTGAAGTGTTAACTAATAACCAAAATTAACACCTAAATTTTTGGATTCTACCATTTAACCAGACAGGTGTGCAAACGCCAGGACTAAAAACCTGGCAGTGATATTTTGAATTTAGGAGTGTAACATAAAGTCATAGCCAGAGAGAAACGGAGTTTATCTGGGGAAGTTCTTCAGTCCTCCGGTTATGAAGTCTCACAAAGTAGCTGTTTTTTCAAGACTCCAGTTTTTATGCAACATATTTTTATTGATACAAAGCCAGACCTAATAGGCAAACGAGGAAGTAAACCGTCTTTTCCAGTTGTTGCTTGCCCTTCGGCCACAAGATAGCAGTATTTTCCAAGTCTTGCTGTTGGGAAACATTCTTCAGCAAAGCCAACGCAATTCCCATTTGAGAACTACTGGATTCTCTCAGAGGGAATGAATATGGAAAGTGATGCTAATCATACAATCCCTGCCTTCCTGTACTCCCCCAAATATGTTTTGGTATCTATAATAGCAGGAGTTTATTATAGTTTATTGTAGCAGAGAAGCAGTTAAAAAGGAAAGCCTTTCAGGAAATACTACAAAAGTAACTTCAGAGAAATAACCTTCATTGTGAGAAATACTTCCAACCTCTCCCATGTTCCTTCTGCTCTTTTTCAGTCTTATGTTCATGATTTCTCTGAAAAGTTCAGTCACAAAAGCTGGCTCAACAAAAACTATTGAAATAAAAGCAGCAGAAAGGTTTTACTGTAACTGAGAAGTCAAATTTATCAGTAAATAGCCCATGTGCATTTTTAGTACAGGCACTGACTCAGGAAAGTAGGAAGGTGATCTCTCTCTCTCTTTTTCTCTGTCTTTTTTTTTTTTCTTTCACGCACACATAAACTAAAGATTTCTTTAGGGCTAGGAAAAAAAACAGTTTAATAAGAGAGACCTTTCAAATGCCTAGAAGCATCATATACATACTTCTATATGTGCCCACTGGACATATATTCTGCTCAGTTCTTAGGGACCTAAATACATGACTCCTTCCCATGGTACAGTTGTGCTTTGGAGAGGCTGGTTACTACAATAGTAGGGGCTGTCATACTGCCAAAATGGAGGCACAGACTCTCAAGAACCAGTTTAATAAAGAAAGACAGTTCCAAAGAGAAATATCAGAGCATCTGCTTTAGATTCACATCCCAAATCACCCTACAGAGAACTATCTCTTACTCTTCTTTCACTCACTGTCACAAAAAAACAGAGAGCACAGTTACCTGACTGAGGCTAAGTGCATAAGCATAAGCAGCATAATCTCTTTCCTCCTCTTAGATCAAGACTAGAAAGCGTCAGTAATTTTGTGTTAATTTCTGGAAATCTTACAGCTCTAGAGACCTGATTTTCAGGAGCAAGAAGTGCTTACAGCTGCCATACAAAACCTCCATACAAAGATGTCTGTTAACTCTGGAACTGGAAGCTGCAAAGCCTCTTCAATGGGCTTCCTCAGTATTTCCTTTTGAGGCTGTTCCGTTTGCATAAATTATTAAACATTTTCCAGACCAGGGACTGGAGCCCACAGGCTAAAATGTTATTCAGATCTCACACTGTCTGCTTTAATGAACATTAAAGTATTGTGTGCAAAATGGAAGAGTACCAAACAGGAGAGACTTGAGGAGGTACACTGTTGATACCCTGTAGCCCAGTGACTATAACACTTACATGAGAAAGCACATTCAAATTCACTTTCAGGTCATGCCTACTTTCTCAGACTCAGCGAGATGCTAAATGGGAGTAACCAGTGTAACCTGTGTTACCTGGCCTTTGGTTTTCTTACAAGTTTCTCTAACAAAATATTACATATTGGCAAATATAACGTACGACTCAAAAGGAGATTCCTATTCATTTAAATACGAAGAAGCACGCAGCACAGAGCTTTTGCTAGTGTGCTTTTGCTAGTCACGACCACTCAAACAAACAAACAGAAATGGTCTGATTTAAATAAAATAATTTCAGAGAAAATCTTCACATTATATTTAATGATCTGTACAGAATAATTTTCTTATGTATTCCTGATATATATATATTACTATAAGATATAAAGAAATGAAGACATAGTGAAGCAAATACATATTAGAACTGCATATTAAATAAAACCTTACTAAATATGGGAAAAAACCCCACACAGTGAAATGATGATTTTTACTCATTCCAAAACTGAAGTCAGGCTGCAAGAAGAAAGGAGAGCTCAGATTTTCATTTGTAATGTTTATACATTACTAAGGAAACCATATACAACAATCTAAAAGTACAACATTCCTAAGATCAAGTTTATGATTACACAAATATACATAAACATTTTGATACTTACAAAGCATTCTAAAATGATACTTTTTGTATTTACATCAGTGGATAGTTTCAATTTACAACAAAGAAATCCATTCATTGTATAACCACATAAAGAAAAGTAACATCCCACAGGTCTTTTCTTTCACATTTCTAGTTTAAGAGTCTTTTATTGAGTATCTGAAGACTTAAAACGTTAGTTGACCCCATTCTGCATTTGGAGAGGAAAAAGGCAGCACGTAGAGAGTTAATCCTTTTTCCATCTGAGACACAAGCGACTGCATAATTAGTTACACCCCTGCTTTCACTTGTGCATGTGATTGGAAACAACTGGCTCTCCCATTTCACCAATGAAAGGCTTCCACATTAATTTATAATGCAAACAAGTATGTGTGCAAGAGCATGATCATTCATTCCTCCGTGCTAGATTTATTACACATGCAGTCATTAATAGATGTTTGCTATTTGCTTTCCTTTATTTTAATGGGTATTCTTTACATTAAAATATATTTTAGTATTTGGTTAATTTTACACTGCAGCTTGCAATTTTTAAGTTTAGGTTAACAAAAGAAAAAAATCACCATTCAGAAATCTACTGAGGCTGTCGGGTTTTGCCAAGCATTTTCTCTTGTGATTCCAAGCAGTTCCTAACAGCAAGCAAAAGAGAGAACCAAGGATAAGTCAACTACTGTGAACAACAGCTTAATAATATTTTGAGGATGCAATTTCTTAAGTTAGCAGCACAATGGCTTTTAAGCAGATGCTGTCTCGAAACAGTTTCTTTGAAGCAAGTGCAAAATGCTGTACCTGGGAAAGTCACAAGCACAAAAGCAGCGAGAGACGCCACGGAAGAAGCAAACAACAAATGTTCTTTAGGTTCCTGCCATACAATAGTTGTTCATTGTTTATCGTTATTTATTATTGTGTAAATGTCAGCTTTTTGGGAAGGACTGCAGCTACCACAATAGAGCTAGATCTGTCATGGGGTACCATTATCCATTCTTAATAAACAACAACTGCTAAGCAAACTAAGCATGAACTCCCTCTCCACAGTTATATCAATCAAGCTGACAGCAGATAGGTAAAGAAATTCTGCCTTTCTCTCTGCAGGGAAAGAGAACAGGTGCTAATTTCCAAGTATCCCCTTACCAGATTTTTATCAGCAGCTACAGAATATTTAAAGGTATTCTTTGTTCTTCAAAAGTCACAAATTGTCACTGATCCCTGTAACAGGCTTTCACTGACTCTGATGACAATACTTCAAAGAGAAAGATGATACTATATATTTTTAATTACTGCCATGCACTTTTGCTTTTTTTGTTGCTTTGTAAAGGCCAACTGCAGAGCATGAAGGAACTTTTTTACTTCTACTGGTTTCTTTTCTTTCTAATATCCTTTTAGTGTATTTCCATAAAAACCCTTGAAATCACATTCATTTTTAGCTAGGCATGGTAAGACTGAAGCAGTAATTCTATAATGGAGAAGCTGTAGCTGCATTTTGAGCTCATGGACTTCCCACCATAGCACATCTCCTATGTTGTGCCAGTACAGCTGTTTGTAGAGCTGTTCTCCAAGTCAAAAAATTGAATTAATCCATGCATATATATATATTTATACATAGCTATATATAGATACCCGTGCATATACGCACAATGATATGATGAAGAGAGACAGGTCTTCCTTAAAATAGCATTGCTTCCAAAGCTCTCATATCACAAATAATGGAATTACAGCCTGATCATCACTATATCTTAAATCATTTAGAACCTGGATCTCACATTCAGGACAACAGACCTGTGGAGTCTTTGAAGCACAGTGGGATCACACCTACCCCAAATTTAGACTGACGTTTAGAGTCTTGGAACTCTATGTTTAAAAGTACACTTCTATGTATCACCTTATCTGAGAAACACTTCTTAGATAAATTAGACCTACTCCCATTCTTATTGAGCCAATACATACTCAAAATAATTCCACTGGGAAAGGGCTAATCTTGAAAACTTTAACAAGTGTTTAATTTATTTCTGAGAGCAGTCCCACTGGAATCAATGGGAGTATTCATAGTAAAGTTAAATGCATGCAAAAAGTGCTTTACTCCGGAAAAACGGCATACCAAAGCAGTTTTTAAACCATTTTCCTTAATTCATGTTTAATCAGAGTGCTGTGGTTAAACTGTTTATGATTTTTCTAATAACCGCATGCGTCGACAAGGCCTCTATTCTGTAACTTTTGATGTGTAACGCTCTGTTGCTGCACAATGGGGAAGCTTTCTGCAAGCATGTGGTCCAGCTGCTGAGAACACTTATCCTGGGCTCGTTGTGCTATTCTGTTGTATTCCATTGCATAAAGCTAGCTCAGCCCGACTCATTTCTGACCACATCAAAAGCCCAAAGGGATACAGAGAAATGATAGGGATTTAAGCAGGCAAAACACCGAACCTCATGGAAGCCTCTTCCTAGAGAAAAAGCTAAGATTCCCAAGCAAAAGTGTAATAGTTAATGCCACTAAAAATATTTCTTCCTTTTCTTTTTAAGAAAACATTGCCAAGAAAAAATAATGGCCTTTCAAATACTTTTTATACCTCAAGAAATATTTTGCAGCTCCCTCTATTATCAACAAATGGGGAACCGTTTTTGTCAGCCTGAGTTTATTGACAGTTTAAGACTCACACCAATAACACTGTGAGTCACAAATTTGAAATAATGTTCTTTTTCTTTTTTATCCTTCAAAAAGTACATTTTCAGAAAGCTTTCTTTTAAGACAAGTGACAGAAGTAAAAAGCAGTCTAGTGGCAATTTCATTCCACTTTAAAGAGAAAAATATTTTAGGAACTAAGGGGTTGTCTGCAGCGCCGTGCTCAAACTACTGCCACAGCCGGGATGTGGCATGCCAAGATCAGCCAGCGCAGAGCCTGCTCCTGCGCCGATCTGAGGAGGCCCCAGGAAAACGCTTTGCCAGCAGCAGAACCTGTTCTGGCAGGACAACCTGCTCCCAGCTGCTCCTGGCTGGGTGTGAGGAGCACCTGGGAGAAGTGGCCGGTCAGACTCTACATGTGTTAATCTACCAAGGCATAAATCTGCTCTAAATCAAATGCCACAGAGATGAGTCGTGGTGCTGAGAGGAAGAACTTCTTCTATATAATACTACAGGAATAAGGTTCAGTGGAAATATTTGATTTCAGTGGTCTGCTTCTTCCTGCAAGGTAACTTAGCCATGTTCCACCAGTTTTAATCAAGGTGTCTCAGCAGCAGCAGCAGCATCTCCAGTTGGAGGTAGATGGTTACTTTGCGCATGGATGGTTGCTGAGGCTGAAGTCTAGCACTGGAAGCCTAACGCCACAGGGACATAGTCTCTGCTCAGGCACGCATACCAAAAAAAAATACAAATGTCCAGATATTTTAGGTAGCAGTGTTGACCCAATAAATACTTTGCAGGGGGGAGAAAAAAAATCATTTCATACTTTGCATATCTTTTCAAATAATTATCTTAATTTGCATTATGTCTTGCAATCTTAAAAAGGACAAAATATCCCTTATGAAAAGCTGGTCTCAGATTTGCAGAGCTTTTGTCCTCTTTTGCTGTTCCCCACTTGTATCTTCCTCTTATTCCAGTGATACTAAGGTGGTGAAGTTGTATTTAACATGCAATAATATAAAGTATATATCTTTCTGCTATCTGTTATGCAAGTTTATAAAAAAATCAAACGGCAGTTCTCAATTTTTGTTGTTTTTCTATATTTCTCTTGCCATTTATACTGGAAAAGGATAGAATACAAAAAATTGAATAAAAATACTCAAAATAACAAAAATCTTTGCTTCATTAATATTCTGTATTTCTCTTTTCACAGCTGCAACCAGAATTTTTATTCCCAGAGAGCTATTTCAGTACAAAGTGCAGTAATTAGCTCATAAATGATCAGAAACAGATCTGTGCCCGGTGTTTTAGCCTTTAAAACAGTGGAGAAGAAGTGAGGTTTTTAAATACCATTTTTGCAAGCCTGCTGAGGAAAGATTTTTTGCTTATTTTTAAGGGCAAATTTCCCTTACTGTGTGGTTTGTCTGTTTATGTTATTTTTAAAAGTTCAGGGGAATGGTAATGTGTGAAATAATCTTTACCAGGAAAGCAATTCCACTAAAATGTATATTTAAATTAGATCTGTTTACTATTTTTTACCCCTCTTCAACTGAAACCAGACCCTCAACTCAGGTCCGCTGTAATTCAAATTAAAAACATTTTAAAATGACCTTTCTGTATACTGAAGAATACTTCAAATGAGACACACACACACAAAGCATGTTAAAAGAAAAATAAAGCTCCATCATTGAGCAAACAACTAAAATTTCCAGAATTAGATTCCTCTAAAAAATTTACTTCACCTCCCTTTTGAATAGATGTTAAGATAGATTTTTAATTACTTGATCACATATTATTCATCCCTAGTCCCAACACCTTTCTCAGCGCTCCATGCTGTGGGGACCAGAAGAGCGTGTCGCTGTGTCTCTTTTCCCAAAACTGTTCCCGTCTCTGATCCCACCCTGGCAACTAATTGATTCTCTCGCTTGCACTCATTACCGGCTCCCCTTTCAGTCTCACTAAGCTTCTTGCTCTCATCGCCTTCTCCCATCAGGTCTTTTGTCTCAAACAGATAAAAATCAAGCAGCTACTCTGAACTGCTTGACAACAGAATGAGACAGAAAGCTCCCAATTCTGATGTCTAGCCTCCGCTGACGATGCAGGATTATAGCATGACCCAATTTTGCAGTTTGACCACGTTGCCAAGGTGTCCAGGTGATTTCTGGATGTATACAAAACCAATCTGCTCCAGAGTTTGAACCAGCTCAAGCTCAATGTGACATGTTTTTTCCTCATATCTAATTAGAATTTTCCATGCTACAACTTTATGTCCATTGAGCCTCTTCCCTTTCTTCTTGCTGAAGCAGTCCCTAACTTAATTTTTCTCTAACATGGGTAGTACTTCACTCCCCCAGAGTCTGCCAGTCTGCCACAGGGACACGGAAGGCCTAAAAGCCAACTTTACCTGTAAAAATCAATGCTAGCAAGCATGGAGCACTTTTTTTAATCAGTACCAGCAATGACACCTCGTCAGTGTCTGACAGCGACCTCATTCTCAGTCATTAACTAAAAGATTTGTTTCTTAATGCATTTGCAGGAATTTGATGGAATAAGATATATATTGTATAGTAAATAAGGAAATATCATACCATAATGAAAAGATCATGTGCTGCTTTAACAGCATGCTTAAAAGCCATAGCATGGAGATGGCTTCAAGACCACTCCTTTTATTTTTGGTACCAACAAAATAAGCAAGGCAAAAATTACTTTTAGGCAATCATGTCTGTAGGTTTAGAGCATATCCCTCTATTACATGCTTTTCCTCCAAGTCGTAAAATGCAGATAACGTTTCAAAGAACAAACATTTCACACAGGTATTAAGCGTCAATCAAAGACCCAAATCGACACATTAAGTTTATTATTTGAACTATAGATCTATCAAGGCTACTGTTGATCTGTAAGGATAACTTCAGGTGACAGAATTCTGCTAAGGGTCTTGTATTGCATAAATTGTTTTGCTCCTCAGCCAAGTATGTTAAAAAGACATAAAGCCTTTCTCATTTCACCGTAAGGTAGAGAATAATCATTTCCCATGAAATGCCTCTAGTAATTCTTCAGTCATCTAAGAGAAATCCAATGGAGGAAAATGTCTTTTGAAAGAAAATTCAAAGATCAGAAGTTACAATATTCCAATCACCAAACTTATTAAATGAGAGGAGTTAAAACCTTTCCTAATCACACCTGGCTTTTTGTAAACATTGTAATAAAAATGTTAGGAGCTTGTTCTCAGATCCTTTACCCCCAAAAATAGCTAATAGTCCCACTAAGTCCCTCCAGTAAGGAGAAGATAACAAAACTGACCTTTTTTCAGCTTTTCTGAAGAGAAAAAGTTGATTTATGCACTAAACTAAAGCTGAAAGAGTCAAAACTAGTTGGCCTGATCATGATTTGCTCTGTCTTCAGTATAATGAGGAGCTGCAGTCCATCTACACATTGCCCGTTGTCACCCTTGATGCAGCCCCCATAGAAGGCATCACAGAAATACAAATATGCAGGTTTGCCCACCTCCTAATTACATGGACAGACTTGAGTTCTGTTGACCTGACAAGAATGTCTGCATTTTAGGCTACATGTATGGCTGCCATGATCTTAAACCCAGCCACAATTAAAGAAATTTTCACAGTAAATGAGTAAACAAATGCTTGGAATAAATGACAGTGCAAAATTGGATTTGCACACAAAAGAGCCCTTCCTGGTGAAGGCAAATAGATGATACTGCAGGTGATACTGAAGGGAGCAAACAGTTGAGGCTGGATATTGCAAAAGCAGTTATCTTTTCTTAAGAAGTAATCAGTATACTCATTTATGCTATATTACTATAGAATGCAATATTTTCAGCAGTTCCTATTACAAGCGCTGTGGCCACACAACAGCAAATACAATTAAGACACAAAGTGGACATTCAAGAAGGATCTTTACTGAGCTAAAATTGGCACTGAAAAACTAATGTTTTCAATTACTGCAGAGCAAAATAAAATATATACATGACAGAAATTACCTAAAGAATTCAAGCCTGCTCTTTAGCAAGTTATTATGCCATAACAACACCTGAAATGGATCCATCCAGGTGGGTGATCCTCATTAAGACTGGAACTAACCCCATTTTATAAGAGCAACCTAGGACCAGGTAAATTTTGTGAGTGTTTAATAGCTTTGCAATGGTCTTCAAGACTTTGTATTAGCTCATTTTATGAAAAGAAAATTCATTTCTTATCTTTCAGAACAAGTAAGCCTCCAGCATATCCAAAAATAGATCCTGGTTTCTCCCTGTTTTTTCCAAATATTGCCTGACTGATCACCAAAACAATAAACACGCCAATAACTTGTATCAAATCTCAAAAACTATGGGGAAAAAAAAAGGCAACGCTTCTTAGTGTTTTTCATTCAATATTAACTTCTGGAGACTTAAGTCACTAATGGACTCTGGTTACAGATCTATCTAATTTAATTTTTTAAATTAATAGTACTAAGGTCACCTGTCAGTACTGCCTGAAACTAGAACATTTCCTTTTTAACAATCATACACTGTATATGATTCAGTGTGTTAAATAAATGACTCTTTTGTCAATCATTAACTTACCTGTTCTGTGGCATATGTTATCATCTGGCACAGATCTATTTTTTCTGTTAATATTTCATTTCCTTTGAGATGTGTTCATTTCAGTTTGTTCTACAAGAAACTGAGTTAAAATGCAAGAATTTGAAATGTCATATGAAGGTAAAAATGCATGTTTGTGCACAGTTTGTGCACAGTTGCTATTATAGTTGCTTCCAGCATGAATTAAAGGTATTTTTATCTTCAAACTCCAAAGGAAAAACAGGAAAAACAATTCGTATCATTTAAGTAGTCACGGAGAGTATTTAGATATTTTTCCACACCTCAAGTCTGACTTTGATGTATAAAATCAGAGAATTCCATTTGTTCCTACATCCATTTCAGCAACAACACTTTAGGCACTGAAATATTTTGAGAATTTTTTTTCTGTGTCTGTTTAGCAAGTCATTGCTCATGTACTTTCAAGAGCTTCTTGGTTAAATAAACTACAAAAAAAATAGTCTACGGAGTAAAGGAACAGTAAACTAAGTAAAATGTTCCCAAAAGAACCAAGCATAATGTAAAATATTAAATAAACATAGCATTAGAAACTTAATTATTGAAGCATATTTTGGCTCTTACTGATCAGTGCTTTCCTTTTATGTCTTTTAGAAATGCTGGAACAGTTTGAATCACTTTGTTTTCAAGGTCAAGCTCAGATAAAGTGTGAACTCTCCCTAAAAGCATGTTGTTTCACAAAGCTATCAGCTTCTGAGTTTCCTTCTTCAATTTACACATTGCCACATGGCCTTATTTCTTTGGGATGACATTACAACTATTCATGTTTGCAAAATCACAGAGTTCTTATATAATCCTTTGATATTTACCTGTTAAATGGCATTTCTGAAATTCAACCTGTTTAATAGAAATTGCTCTGAAAGATGTATTGAGCTAAATAAAGCACTTTTGGGCTAGTCCTACTGATCCTTTTTCCTAGGAAGTACCTCATAATTGGCCATAGAGCATCACTCTGACAGGAAAATTTTAAAAGCTATGTGACACAGCAACAGAGCAAGGTAGAGAAGGAAGAGGATACGCGCCTTATTTTTCCAGGTTGCACCACAATATTCATAGCAACCACAGCATGCCTGCTGATTCCACAAAGGTTTGAGAAAAGAATATAAGCAGTGGGAGTGCAGAAGATGTTATGCACTGAACTGTCCTATTATTTACTAGTTCAAATTAGATGTTTTGATGGTTAAAGCTACACAGCGTATAGAGCTAGTGCTGCTTCATACGGGCTTCCAATGGGAAGTGATTAGAAGCTGTGTCAGATCTAACTGTCCTCAGAGTTATCACAGAAAGAAACAGAACAGTGCCAGAAAGAACACCAATAAGTTTTTATCAGTTACCTTCCACCTCTGATATGGCATTCTATGTACTCTCATACAGGTATAAAAATTAAAATTAATGATCTCTGACTCAGACAAATTATCAGCTAATTAGACAATTCAACGACACTTTTTGCGAAAATAAGAGAAAAAAAAAAAAGACATCACCGTATTTCCCTTTATCTCTCTTTCTCCTGAAAATACTTTCTCCTCATGTGAGCCTGAAAACATCATAGGAGCCACCATGGTGAAAAGGCTCAAACCAGAAAGCATACGTGTAAATGTGGAACAGTCGTAAGAAAAAAGGCTTCTGAAATCAAAGGAATTATCCAAATGGTTAAAATGAAGCCTGGCAAAGTTAGGCACCCTGTGGAAACAGGTGCTGGAGCAAGGCACAGCCATTCATCCCATTCCCATTCATCATATTTCATCCACAGTGTGAGAGGCCTCATGTCCTACCTCAGTCTTCATAGTCTAGTGCATAAGCCTCAGCACGTATGTACAATCTACAGTGATTCTCTGGCCCTAGATAGAAATAGAGAGAACAAAAAGACCCTGGCCATAAATACTGTTAAAAGAAAAAATGAAGAGGCAATTATCTTACGCTAAGGATGAATTAGACTGTTAACTTTCTCTCCTGTGTTAAGCGTGGAAAAAGATTACCAGTTTTGACTTTTCCCATCTGTTCTACTCCAAGCTTGCCGAAAGGCTGATATTCTGACAGCAATCTGAAGCACAATTTTGCCAACTGTTTCTTTTTGTAAGTCCATGTTCCATATGTTATTATTATGCTTCTTTTTATTGCCTTGAAATTACACAACTAGGAAGGAAAAAAAGTTCACTGTTTCACACAGTTATATTAAATACTTTTTTTTAAAAAAAAGAAGTTTGTGGAAGAGATCATGAGAATATACTTCTCTCTTTTCCCATGAGTTACATCCTTGTCTTGTCATAGTGTAGATTCCTGTCACTTACAATGATTGTCTGTTAAACTTCACATACATTATGTTTGACATATATCACATACAGTCTACAAAAAATTAATGATTTAGAACAAAATATGCAGTAGAGTAGGAGCATAGGTGGGGGTTATCTCCTCTCTTTCAAACAAGAGTTTTATATATGTATTGACTATCAGAAGTTAAGAAGAAATAAATATTGCTTGCACATGGAAATTATTTTCACCAACTTTCCTAAAATATTATCACCTTCCAAGTAGTTAGTCTTTATCACAAGACTTTAAAAAGCAAAAATCCTGAATTCTAACCTCATGATAACTTTGCAATCCTATGTAATAGAAAGCATGATCATAAAATCTATGCAGCCCTGGAGTCACTAATTTTGACACGTTAATTTTGATTTTATATCCACTGAGTTCTCAAATCTCTACAGTTATCCTCTGTAGAAGTATAAACTACAAGTGAATAAATGACCAGATGAAACCACTCAAGTTTCATATCCATTTGCAACAGTCTGACTGACATGAGTCCCAAAAGAAGACAGTAATCAAAAATGACACTATTGGAAGAGGGTTTGGGGGTGACAGGATACTGATGACAGCAGGCACAAGCTTAGCCTCATCAACAAAGGAAATACCGTGGAAGTGGTGTGTTTTATTTGCTCACTTGACTGTATAAGAAACAGGCAAAAATTTGCAGCACAAAACTCCTTTAAGTCTGAAACGGACACGTCAGCCTTCAAAGCCGAGAAGCACAGAATTATGCTGGTGGGCAGGAACTCTGAAGATCAGCTAGCACAGCATCCTGCTCCAAGCAGAACTACAGCCAGCATTTGATCAGGTAGGCCAAAGCTTGGTCTAGCCAAACCTCAAATACCTCAAGAGATGGAGATCTTATAACTTGTCTGGTAAACTTGTTCCAGTACTGCATCTTCCTGCCAGTGAAAATGTTTTTCGTAATGTCTGAGATACATATGTGGCCATTGCCCTTGCTACATTATCTGTCCTCCCAAGAAGAACCTGGCCCCGTCATCTTCATATTTGCCCTTGAAATAGTTGTAAGCAGATGTTAGATTGTCCCTTAGTCTCCTTTCCACCAGACTAACAAATCCAGATCCTTCAGCTTCTCTTTAAAGATGTTCACCAGGCATCAGAGCATCTTGGTAGCCCAGCAGTTGAATCCTCTCCCATTTCTTTATGTATGTTTTGAGTTTCAGGGGCCTGAATGGGGTTAACTTTTCCTGAGTGGCCTTGCCAATGACAAGTAAAGAGGATGATAAGTTTTGGCTGGTGGCCAACTCCTCAAAATTCAGCCCAGTACGCTGTTTGCACAATTTATTCCCAGTGGGAGTATGCTGTTGGCTTGTACAGCCTGACATCACCTGTAACATCCCAGCCCTTTTCTGCAGATCTCTCAGCCAGTCACTTCCCAGTCTGCACACAGTAATTCTGCCCATGAAACAGCACTTTCCACTTTTCCATGGTGAAGCTTACAAGATTTCTGTAGGCACAATCATCAGATTTATTCAAGTCTCTCCAAACTGAGGCGTTGCCATTCTCAGTCAGCTGCTCTCCCATTCCAGACTTGCTGAGGCTACACTTTGTGTCATCATTCATAACGCTGTTGAAGGTCATTGAACAGTATCAGTTCCAACATCAAGACCAGGTCTTATGGTCATTAATGACCACCAGCCAGATCTCAGACCGTGGATTACTGCCCTTCAAACTTGTTGGTCCAGCCAATTTTCTTCTAACAATCCCATCATCCATCCCATACTTCCTTAGCTTAGAAAAAAAATGCTATGGGAGATGGTGTCCAAAACGTCATAAAAATATATAAAAGTCAAGATATATTGCATTCACAACTCTCCTCTCATGCATAGAACCAGTCATGTCATTAAAGAAGGCAATCGGCTTGGTCAAGCATAATATGCCCTGGCAAATCTGTGTTGAGTTTCTTGATTAATGTCTTTGCTATTCAGGTGCTCGGGACTGAATTCCAATAGCTGCATGATTTTTCCAGGGAATGAGATTTCTAGGGCCTCACAATTGCTCTAACATAATAATCACCTTAACCTATTAATTATTGTTCCATCCCAGCCAGTAGTCTTATCACTTCTGTGCTTGAAAACATTACCCTTTGCTTCACAAGTACCAAACCCGTCACATTTTCTCTCAGATTGTCTAATTATTTAATGAAATTACATTAAACTAAAAGCAATTATTCTCCAACTATATTCAGCTTGAAAAATTTTGCTTCGTTTTCAGCCTTGGAAGAAAGACTTACGTGACTAAAAAAATCTTTTACAGCTGTACCAAGTGGGTCTAATAGAGACATATCTTTGTTCTACAAAACTAATCTCATGTATTTATTTTTATTATCACAGGTATAAAAACAACAATGCTATTAATAGATAAATACCCTGAAGCACTAACTCACACTTTGAAGCTACGAGAATTAGTTTCCAGATTGTTAATTAGTCTTTAGGTTGTTAGTTACAAGCAAGCAGTCAAAATCCATCATTACAATTATTATATTGGTATTATTTATTTGTAATAAAATAGCATTTGGAGTTGCAAGCCTTACAATCTTCTTTTATACCAGTAACTGAAAGCTCTCAGAGAAAATACCTGGTGGTTTTTTCCATTCAAAGCCTACTGCATTCCATTAAACCACTCTGGCTGATTTCTGAGGCTTTGGTGCAAGTCAGAAATCATGAAAATGACCACCTTCAAAAGGAGTTTCGAGGTTTGCTTAAGCTGCTCTAAATCCCCGGTCCCATCTTGCCTCCCTGCCCTGCTGTTTTGTTTGCGCTGTGGTGATTCTGGGGTGAACCAGCTCAGCTGATTTATCCAAATGAAAACATTTTGCTGGGAAGAGCAGCTTCCAGTCAGACCAAGAAACTAATACATCTCACCACAAAACTGCTGAAGATAATGCCAAGGGACAAGTAGGCAAGCATGTTCACTTTCCTTTTAGGAGTAATATAGTTTTAGAAGTCATCTGTGACAGTTAAGTCTCTCAAGCCATTTGTGAAAATATTCTGTTAAGAGTAAGCTTGAAATTGATGTCACCATTAACTCTGTTTACGCTAATGGAAATCTGCACAGTTGAAAACGGCTTTCCTGAAGGGAAAGAAATAAGCAATGTCAATAGCCTTCATTTGTACTTCTTTACATTTTCTTCATTTTGATGAGTTTAGAATGATTGAGCGACGACCTTCTCACTTCCATTTACCCAGTTCTGACATGTATTACCTCAACTGCACACAAAACTCACAAAATTGTAGAGAGAGGAAATCAGAGGCTCATGAAACAAGGACGCCAAGATACAATATGCACACACACATGTAACCTGCACCGCAGAGGAGCTGAAGGGTAGTGTTTTGTTCTTAAGCCAGACAATCCATTTCTTTTATGATTGACTATAATGCTGATTATGATCTGATTAACGGCCAATTTCATGATGAGCACATTATTCAAATTTATAGCCATTTGTTTGTAATGTGGGCTATCAGAAAGCTTTGCTCTTAATTACACTGATGCTTTAATTGTACAGTTCTACAGCGCTGATTGGAATTGTCAGTTTGTGAATATGATTAGTGCACACTAATGCTAAGTATATTGTAATGTTCTTCTAGTATGATATGAAGATGAGTTGTGTTCTCCCTCTTGATTCTACTGTATTTAATTATCGTTAATATATTCTTTATTAGAAGCAGATGGGCTGTTCAACCAAAGCGTTCTTGTACTGTGTCCCTGCACCTATCACAGCAATCCAGAATATGATGAGTTAGGATTGCATTGTTGAGATTCTGCACGTAGTTACTGATTTAAATCCAACGCAACGTAATTGGCTGCAGTGGGGGTATTCCGGGTTTGCAGGAATGTTCTAAGAGCTGAACAGCAAACAAGCAATTATCTTATTGATGCACTTGTTGGTATATGTTCAGCAGACTAAATGTTAAACAGTAACTGCATAAGACCCTCTGCTGCAATCTAACCTTACAATATCAGGATTTGTCTGGAGCCAGTTTCAGCTGACCTTACTTTCAAAGCACTAACTGTGCATGTAAGTTCATTGCCCTCTTATCTGTACTATGCTGAAATGAAAGACTCTGTTCAGCTATCTACTGTGACAATTAGGTGACAGTGCTGATACCAACCGCAACAAAAGCTTGCTAGCACTATCCATTGCCAGTGCTACCGTATAGGCTCCATTATACTTTTTAAAAAGTTTGGTGCATAAGGAAGCCAAACTAATTACTGAAGAGTAGTTAATTTGTTAACAAGTCCCGTGGAGGTTTTTTTCAATAAGGAAAGATTAGCCACTGTGACTGACTGAAGTCTAACTATGAGGACTGAGGACTGGCTTTCTGTCTTATATTTGTATCTGCTATACTTTAACATCACCACGCAACAGCTCTACTTGTGAAACCAAGAGAAGTGGCCTCTGAGATGCCACAAGGAACGTGCCCACCAGCGCTGTCGAATTGTCCTTACGGTTCCAGTCCAAGGCTCAGAGTACAGAGGATGTGACACAATAGTCTTAATAATTCAAAGATCAGATAAATCTTGTTAGTGAAAGAGAATAGTTTCCAACTACTCTTCTTCCAGAGACTTTTATTGGGGAAAGTCATGGAGAAAACATTGGTAACACATACTGGTTTCTTGACAGCTATGGCGGTATGGGGTGCTTCCTTCTCAGAAAGCAGTCGTTTTTATCTCTGGGAGAAGTCTTTACCAGCTTTCACCAGCCCCAGATGGCAGGTATCCATGTCCCTACACTAGCACAAATATTTCAGCAGAATGTAATCTTTCCCAAACACATTAAGTTGCTTTTTATAAATAACCAATCAGCGTAGTGTGTGCTTATACTGTTGGATGTAGAAAGCTGTGGGCTAGCCCCACCCACACTCCAAATCGGCTGGATGCAAGCCACCTCGTGTCCAAAAGCCATTTAGCTGCATTAATGCAGGACTACGCCTGAGCTAATAAGACCTGCTGAGAATCCCAGTATTAGTACAATTATGTCTTCACAGTCTCTTGTTTTTCTTTTAGTCTAAAATATTAGATCACACAGGCTGACGATTTCATTATTTACTTCAGAACCCAAGTAGAGTTTAATATGTATAGAGAGAATTTATCACAAACAGAAGCCAATATAATAGCCAATATAAATCTTCTCCAAAGTAGTAATAATAGATTTAGCAGCTATGTGGTAAACAGAGAATTAAGGATTTCATTCCACTAGTCTCTTATTTGTCTTTAAACTGACAGGCAACATAATTTTGCTGTTCACAATAACAAACCTTAATTGACAGACTTCTTCACAGTATTTTATCCCAAAGAATTAATGTTTGCATTTAATATCATACTGTCATTATCTTGTTTCCTCCACAGTGAGAAGAGTTGTCTGCTTTCTGCAGGTGCAGAGGACCAGCTAAATACACAACAGCCCCCTTCTTATCCTTCCTATCAGCATACACAATGATGAGTAGTTATTATGCATTATTACATGGTTGCATGTATTAAATGTTGTTATATTTCACGACAGCATATTTTAACAATTAGGAACTTACATCTCGAAACTCTTTCAGGTATTTTAGTCACATTTTGAAAAGCGGCATATTTTTCCTAGAATGAAATGTGTTTTTAGCACAAGTTAACTTATCTAATGAACAATATGAAAACATAATTAAATAAGTGCAGCAAAAACATGTTTTTCTCTTTATTTTTCTGTGTGTTACCATCTGGTTCATTGGTAACCTAGAAACTAGATTTATTGGCTGCTACCTACCTACCTGAGGGCTTGGGAAGAGTGGAGAGGGGAAAGGAAGGCTAGTACTCAGTATTTGTTTTAACACAATATGTTATAGCTGCACTAGAGATAGTATTGTAAAGTTATACAGCTGTACAAAAAAAAAAAAAAACCCAAATTAAAAAGAGCATAAACAGAATTACTTTTAATTAAGTCAATTAATTGACTTATATCAAATCAAATACCAAGTCAATGTTGATTTTAAGAGGGTTTACTAGTCTGAGGCCCAAGCAGTGCAAAACTTGTGATGCAACTTGTTTTCTCCATCTATATAAAATGGAAGGTTACTTCCCATGTTTATTTGCCGATACCAGGAAATTCTGAGTTAAGACTACACTTAAAAGAAAATCAAATATTTGGAAATGCGTAAGCACCTAGACAAGACGTCCTAAAAACCAAAACTAAGAAAACTGAGCCAAAGAACTAAGAGGTTTTTTATCTATTAATTATCCCATAATTTCAACCAGCACTTAAACCAGTAAACGCAGTTAAAGATACACACTGCTCTCAACAACATTAACTTACTCCCAGCAGCTGGCATCAGCCATTGGTTTCCTAACACGGTGGTGTAAAAAGAAACCTTAAGAACTTTAGATTCATTTACTCCATTGACTGCAAAGTAAATCTACTGAGTAGTGGGGGGATTAGGTAGAGTAGACTATCAGGAGAATCCAGTCAAGATGAATGCAGATAAAGATGGATATAAAAAACTTTGGATACCAGGTAGTCTTCATTTTGGCAATGAAAAGTAGTGTTTTGGAGTCATTGTTATGAGACTGAATGTGTAGCTGGGATTTCTAAAACCTACTAAAAGGCAACGACGATAATGTTTTTCAGGATGACTCTTCAAGGCAGGGAAGATGTGGCAACAGGGTATCCTGTAGAGACTTTTTTTAAAAACTGCTCTGTTTTTTGTCATCTTTCCAGAACTTCGGTATTTAAAAATTGTGCTGGGTTTATCTCAAGATCAGAAATATCCTGAATGAGAAAATAAATTGATTCATGTCAGTCGGTGGCATCAGTATGCGCGGAAAAATATCAGAGGGGATTGAGCAATGACAGACTAAATTCATATTGGTACCTTAGTGACTTACTGTATGCCAAGCCAATTTGATTTCAAAAATCGCGAGCCAAAAACATTTTCGTGCTCAAGAACAAAGGATTCATTAAGGCAACCTTAAAGATTTTCAAAAGAGAGGAAAGGTTCTCTGTGGAACTGGAATCAAGTTTAAACGAAGAAATCTTCCTTAATCTAACAAGGCAGCATTTCTCCAGGAAATAAGTGACAATGTTATTGGAATGTAAAGTCACAGAATAATTAAACGTCTGGGGAGTGGAACCCTGCAGGCCTTGCAACAATGAATATTGCCATCTTTCTGTATTTTCACTGCCAACACTGGGGGTGATCACGGGATCAAGTCTGCAGAAAAGGTCAGAGGATTAACAGGTGTTTAAGGGAGTATAACAGAACTAAAGTGGCAGCTTCCATGGCAACAGCCGGGGGGGAAAAAAAAAAAAAGTGAAGTACATTACCAAGTAAAGAAATATGGCTCTAACTCACTTGCACAAGTAAGAAGTAGGTCTGGGGTATGGGGATGTACAGGTTGCCTAAGCAACCCAGGAATGACCAATAGCAACTTTTTCAGACAGACGAGGGAAACTAAGATAACGATTCTGCCCAGATGTTTTGCCTTTTCTCAGATTTTAGTGTCAATGAGGAAATCTTCTCTCAGTAGGAAAAATGATTCTGGTTCAGATGAAGCTTCTCCCTTGGTTTTAATCACTGTGTCCCAGGCCAAGTATCTCTGTTGAGGGAGAAAGCAGTAAGACTCATGTCAAACTGCAGCACAACACATCTTCTAATCACACTGAGTTATATTATACTGCA
The DNA here is from genome assembly GCF_964199755.1 of Larus michahellis. Taxonomy (NCBI): domain Eukaryota; kingdom Metazoa; phylum Chordata; class Aves; order Charadriiformes; family Laridae; genus Larus; species Larus michahellis. The sequence goes on along the minus strand of NC_133900.1, from coordinate 63,266,397 downwards.
TAGTATTTGGGGACATTAGGGTAAAATACCCCAACTGGAATTACCTGAATACATTCTCAAAAATAAGTACTACCAAGAGATTTTTCAGAACAAGATTGGTGTAACTATAGAAAAGGCAACCACTGAAAATGAAGACCTTGAACATGATTTTGCTTTAATGTAATGAGATATCTTTACATGCTCTTACACACTAACATTTCATTTTAAACCAAGTATTTCCAAATATAACAACATGCGTTTAAAACTAAAAATAATATCTCTCGTATGTATATATTAGCTATTGATTGAAAACACATTTTTCCCTTTCTTTTTTCATTCTTTAATCTCCCCAGCCTTGGAACAGATTGTACAGAGTTCAGATAAGATTATGTTACAATGCAACTGTAAACTGACACCTTAAAAAATGGGAACACTGCCAAGTTATTCACAATTAATATAACCAAGAGTTCACCAAATGTTTTCCTTTAAATTGAGAAAAGTATCAAATTACATGCCAGCTTTATTATCTATAAATATTATTCAAGATTAACTGTTCAGTTTTATATTTCAGTAAGCAAAAATTGCAAAGGGCCAACTGCTGAAAATGTACGAAGTCTCTCAGAATACAGAGCAAAGTGGGTTGTAGAAGAGTTTATAGGCCTTAAAACTGTAATGAGTTCCCTAAATAGAGGAATAACCTATTTTAAAGTGAATATTAAGCCAAGTTAAAAGTAGAGTCAAACCCTGAAAACTAATCTATATTCAATTCCTTAATATATATTTATCTATTTATATAGAGACACAGAAATACAAGAAGAACTCTTATGCTTTGAATCTGCTCTTTTAAGTTATTTTAATACAATTATATATAATATTTAGTAGTTGTCATTAGCTGTTCATCTAAACTTGATTTAAGCTTGGGATAAAGATGTTAAAATGCCAGAATTCTACTCACAAGTATGTTACTGACACGCTGCTAAAGGCAAAGAAATCTTTCGGTTGGCATCATAGATAATTTGTCTTAAATGCATTTTGATTTCTTATGGTTTTACTTTCAAAAAAATTCATGAATTCTCAGTACGAATGCTCAAGAAAAGTGAATTTTCCTTAGATGCATTCAAAAACATGTGGAAGATAAAGGTACTGTTCTTTTCCTACGAGCATATTCAGCATAAACTGGGTTACAAGATTTACATCTATCTCACCAGAAATCCAAGGAAATAATTTGTGCCTGTCATGATCAGTCTTGTAATGAAGAAAGAGAGCTCAAATTTCAAGCTGTAAGCCAAACATTCAAACTGTGAGAGCAAATTATTAAAAAAGAACTTAAAAAAAAAAAACAAAAAAAACCCAAAGAAAGAACACATTCACAAATACTGACTGTGTATACATTTTTCAAAATGGGAGATCAAAATCCTATGTGGAATTGTGTACTTGTTCACCTCAGAAATTTTTCTGCAGGAATCTTTTAAAGCTATAAAATTTCTATTAAAATAAGTTCTCCTCCTAAACACAGACATGGATAAATATCTAAATGAAAGCATCATAAATGTGGGTTCAGTTCTGTCTTCAAACATTTTGCAAAATCCAAAATGTATTAATTTGGAATTCAATTTCATGCCATATTTTTTTAAGTACAAAAATACTTGAGCCCATTTCAGAGAGAGCTGTGAAGCATCTTTCATTGGCATTTGGGCCTCCACTGACAGCGAAGACATCATTGTTCAAGGGAAACATATCTCCGTCATTATCAAGACCGTATGTTACAGCTAAATCATTGGAAAAGCTGATATGCAATTTATTTCAGTTACCTAATCTAATCAATGAAATACTAATAATGAACCTTATTATTTATATAAAACAGGAACAAAGCCAGGAAAACTCTCCTAAATATATCAAGTCATATCAGAAGTTTAACTTCTTCCCAATGATTTTAACTGTTCAGACTTAAAACGAACACTCTGCACATAATGTGAATGTATTAGGAGATGTTTTGGAAACACTGATCAGCTAAGAACTTTTGTGTGCAACATGAAGATTTTTGCTAGCTAAAGTAAAAGACATTCAGTGAGTTTTTTACATAAAAAATTAGAGTAAAGCTTTTAATCAAAAATATATGTGCCAACATTTATAATACCTCTAAATAATTTCACACCTATACAAAAATCTAGGCCTTCTGTATTTTCTCTAATTTCTGTGTTTTTCCCAATTCTATTCTTTCAGATCTTTTGCTCTTTTTTTCTTTCACTGTTAGTCTGAGTGAATGATTCATTGCGAATAATTGACATGAGCTATTCATACTTCCGCCGCATGCTGGTATCCACCAGCAGATTGTAATTTATTTGTCATTTTAATCTAACCATGTTTTTGCAAGTTGTTGGGTTTTTTGGTTTTTGGGGGGGGGTTTCTGTACAAGTGGATCATGAAAGTGTGAGTATTGGACACAACAAATTCAAACTCTGTTGCTTAGTTGCTATGCCACAAAAAAAGAAAGAAAAGGGCTGTTGTTTCTATTCTTGTCTCTTAAAAGTATAATCACACAGTGGCTTGAAGAAGCCAAACATTTTGGGAAAGGAAGTGTTTAGAGAAAGACTGCAAAAAAGTAGGATACAAGGAACATCACAAAAAAAATTAACCATTATCTTTCCAGGCTACATTGACATATCCCAGGTAACTCAAACAACCACAATAAATATGAGTGGAAGAGATTACAGGGTGTCATCTACCTACTTCAGTTCTTTTAGTCTTTGGGTTGCAAATGTTTGATGACCTATGGATTTCTTTTAAAATGAATTGTGAAAAGCAAAATAACAAAAGCAAGTCGGATGTTATTATGCTTAGAATTGCTATGCAGGGATGTGAAAAACTCAAAAAACACATACAAACCCTCTACATGCAATTCCACATTTCCTTCTAGACAAACTTTTCCAGAAAAATAGATAAATGTATACATATATATATAAAATGGCTATATAAACACATGTAAAATACATATAAAAAAGAAAAATAATTTTTAGCATAAATCCTAACCTAAAGCATCTCATAGTTCAGTTTAAACCCATTATTTTTTGCCCATCCATGGTGGCTGACCCAAAACCAGAGCGCCCTAAACCGAGCCGCATACCTCACCTTCCCACGGAGCTGCTCGGTGAATGCCAGTTCCATTTAGCAGCTGTAGGGTCAGGGGGAAATGTGTGGTTTTGGAAACACAGTATGTTAGTGTTTCCAAAACATTTTCCTGGAATTTTTTTTCTGAAGAAATTTTTCTTAAAAAAATGGATTTGTTCCAATTTGAAACTGAGCCAAATTAAAAAGAAAAATATAAATCTGTGAACTGTAAAGCCTGCTATTCAGCCAGCCCTATTGCTGTGGCATACTGGTTTTTTCCAAACGCTCTGGTGCCACCACAGTCTGATTCCTATTCTTCCTTTCTCTTGAGTCTTCCTCTTTCATTCAACGACACCTTTGCCCCACTCCTACTGCTCTTGAAGTTTCATATTAGGCAGCTTTCTATTCTCTTAACCACTCACTGCTGTCCTTGTTGTTCTTTGGTGTCCTGTATTTTGTAAACTAACCTCAACCTCACTGGGGAGAAAAGCAGAAGACTGGAAGATGATTAGTGAGGACTGCTGTATTTTTATCTGTGTCTTCTTTTACCTGTCTGGAGAATACCAGCCCCCATCCCCCTTTGTTGAAGTGTCACATAAGCCCTTACTCAATTATCATAAAGTTTATTATTATTGCACAGGATTTCATGCTCTCAGCTCTTCACCAGGGTTTTTTGGAATCCCTGTACACCATGAGGAAAGATTAAGTCCCAATGATAATAATAAGTGGCGGGTATTTTGGATATGACAATATATCTGGCTTCAGAATCATTAATAAACCTTCCCAAACTTTGCAAATCCTGCAATAAAATCATGATAATTGCTAATACTGTTATTTTCTTATTTGCTGAAAGTCACTTTTCCTGAAACAATTATACTGATAATTAAGTCCAAGCTTTTATCCTGAAATGAAATCACCAGAGCAACACTACAGTCTGAGATGGGTGCACATAGTGCAACTATGACAAACTTAAATAGGATAGGGCAAAGAGATGTTTCTGTCTAAGTAGACAGACAAGATGACAGATCATCGAATTATTGAGCCTCACTGTCATCTGAATTCACATAAAGCAGGAAACATTTTTTTTCTATTTCAAGTATATTACAGGAGTGTTTTTTAGTGACAAGCAGGCACATAAGTTCCTTCTGTTGCTTTCAAAACTCCAGCCCACTTTTCTCTCTCTATTTCAAGCAAAAAGCTATAGAATACAGAGTGAAGAGCATCTGAAAATAACAATCTCAGGAGCAGACAACTGTTTTACAGGCAGGCACTGTTTTACATGATACATGCCCTTAAACTGATGAATTTTAGCTTGTGGACAGACAAGGACACTCCAATGTGAAATTATCAGTCCAAAATGACAGTACACAGGATTCAAGACAGTGTTTTATATATGTCGTTACGCTTCATAATGCAGTCAACTAAAAATCATCAGTCAACTCTTAGCTAAAAATCATTTTGCCCAAAACACTAGAAATCTGCAACAGATGTTAAGTTTCTGCCCATGTAAGTGTCTTGTTCTGCTGGCTGCAATTCCTGTAGTTGGATGGCTCTCTTTCAACTCCATTCATACGTTCCAGCAGGTCATACTTTGTGAAGCCTCTAACAACTAATTAAAGTTTTATTTCAGACCTCTAATAGCTCAATCAATAATTTAGGGAGAAAAGAAAACATTTTCTGGGAAAGCATTAGGATAAGATTCACTGAAGTTGTATCACTCCTTCTGGCCATATTTAATTTCAGCAAGATGAACAAAGGGAGAACACAGTATAGCTTGATGCCATACCATTTGTGTTGCAGTGCCAGTTTTGTATCTTGGAACACTTCTAAATAGCTTTTCTGCTAAAGCAATAATCAATTAGCACTAAAGCACATCTGTAGCAAAACAAGATGTTCTCCTTGGAATCAGATCAAAATTACATTTTGCAAATGTTACCTCATTCCTGTACCACTTTCATTTGAATACTACAATTAAAGAACTTACAAACTTCAATTCCAAATTCCACTGGATCAGTGATATGGAGTTCGAAAAATTTTGAAATAGTAACCTCCAGAGGGAATCTTGAGCTTCCAAACTTGCTTACTTTACCTCATATATCATTAATATCTCCGGGTTAAAGAAACCTTTGTACTGATGTCTGATTGCCAGGAAATTATTTGGATTTTTTTTTTTTTCTGAGGGCAAAACCGATTTAAGCATTCAGAAGTGCATCTGATTGTGGACAATAGAAAAAAAAATCAGTTAAATGGACCGTAAAACAAACACAGGGTAAAAAATTGAATAAGCAATGGGTCCAGGTACAGTTATTAGCTGGGAAAAAGATCACACAAAAGCTACCTGAAATGGGCTCTAACTACGTTACTATAATATAGAAGTCTAAAATTCATAACCACAACAGAAATTTATAAGTAGCTGGTTAAAATACTAAATAAGTGTAATGATTTAGTACAGAAGAAAGTGATGAGATTATAAACTGGTGAATACTTGCTTGAATAAAAGGGCAAAGAGGAATCATACATTCAGAGAAGGTCTCTGCCTAGCCCCAGTTTTAGATTCAGGCACTGCATGGAAACATGCCTTGGACTCCCAAAAGTTTCACTCTCGTTTGCAATGCATCAGCCTCAGCCAAGGGGAAAGGCATCTAAACACCATCTTTCAGACTTCAAAAAGGTGGAAGAGATCTTCTGACCACCAAGGCACTCACCTACTCACCTACAGGGAGAAAAATCTCTGGTCTTCTCTCCCATTGGACCAGAAATAATAAAGAGGAAAGTACCTTGATAAGGAAATGAATACCCATACTTGAACTCTAGAGAGTCAGCCAGGAGTCCCCCACTCCTTCCTGTGGAGGAGAGTTATTTCAGACCTGATTATGCCTGGCAGCAGTCTGCCATATGATTTGGACAGAGTACTAGAATTTAAGACAGTAAGCTCATCTGCTTGCGGCGTATTGAACAGGCTGGCCTTGCAGAATCTGTAATTGGCAAAGGAGAGGCTCTCGAGGAAAAGCCTCTGCTGTAAAACTAAATTTGCTGATCTTAGAGGCCTCCCATGTCCAAGGATTCTAGCTGTCCGTGAAAGTTATCTACCATATGTTTTGGTACATGTAAGAAATAAGTTCAGAATGTACTCTGAGTTGTATAAACAATTGAAGTTTTTTTATGTTTGGTGTTTTTTTAAAACATACTCCAAAATGTTTTTTGTTTCCTGGATCTATTTTTCCTCTGGGCAAAGGAATCAGACTCTTGTCCCTAGGAATTCCTTAGATAACCATGTAACCTGGAATGCACAACATCCTACTGAGGATTATACATAGGTCTCAAACTAATTTCTCTGAAATTTTTTCTTCTTTTTTTTTTTTTAACAAGCTGAAGAGTTCTGCCATCATTTATGATTATTTGGCATTGCTGCTGGAAAGAAATGGGATGTTGGCAGATCCTATATATAAATAGACTTTTCCAGCACAATGACACTTGAAATCCTGATTTACTCAAGAGAATAATCAATCCTCTGTTAAAGCAGGTTCCATGTGAATAAAAGATCTTCAGAGTTTAACATCATTCATATGTCACCATCATTTGGCATTTTAATGCAACACAAGAGTAAAGAAACTAAAGTGAATTAAGACAAGCACAGTATTGACAGCAGAGTTTGCATGTTTAATTAAGAAATTCCCAAACAACGAGGTGTATAAACTTTATGCAGATGATCAGTATACTGAGGTTCATTTCAATAATAACGTTGCAAGGAATAGTGTTTAAAGACCATGTAGAAAGATGGATTTTGTTAATCCAAATTCATCCAGATTTTCATCCAAGAATTTTATCAAAATGTGCTTCACTTCAGAAAATGTATAGAAAGCTTTTGAATACTTCTTCACATTGAAAAAGCAATTTCTGTTTCCTTACAGTTCCTGAAGCATAGTCTGACTTTGCACTTCTGTGTGTGTCTGATACAGAGCTGATCAGAAAGCCACCGGGAGCAAGGTGTTTAACCTGTTTTACCACAGATATCTGACTGAGACAACACAAAAATAAAGTGCACAGCTCTAAAGCGCACATCCTGTAACTTAATAAATTTGCTTTTAGTTTCTTTCTTTAAATAAGAAACAACAAAAAAAGACATTTAAGGTTTTAAACAGAGCATCTGCATCAAATTTCCCAGCTTTTATTTGGAAAAGAACTATGTTATGAATACGTAGTTTCTGCTAGTTTCTGCAGAATAGTTTCTGCTTCAGGAGCAGTTAATTATAGCTACATCTCTACTGAGGCACACCAAGTATGGAGCAATATTCTATGGATATTTTTGGCCCTTGACCTCAGCAGTTTAGTGAATGTTCAGACCTTGCTGAAAAATTTCTAAGTAGGGATCCTTACTTGATTGTTGTTATAAATAACCGAGGTATTTCTTCGGTGCAAGCAGTGTAAACAAATCCGGTTACCCTTAAACTGTACAAACAGTATTGCTTCTTACATCCACAATAAAAAATACCAACAGTAAGACTGGTAGTAAGTAATGTAGAAGGTAACTTTCTTATTCATAGTCTTTACGCTCCTCTTTTTTCATAACCCATTTAACTTAAAAGCACCGTTTCTCTTCTACGACCAATAATAATGCTTTCTGCAAGTTGGTTCTTGACTTCCAGGTACATCTCATTTTGGCAGGAGATAGAGGTCATCAAAACCCTGCACATCGCAACATGAAAATCTTTCCAGCTTTATCATGACGGCCCAGGCTTTGGACTATGTTTTCTTCTGATTTGGCTCTTAGTAAACAAAAAGTCATTCCATCTTCCTGAGGGAGCTGACCTCACAACCAGGATGAAGAGGCAGACAAAACATTGTATAAGGACCTAGGAGAAGTATCACAATCACTAGCCCTCGTTCTCATGGGGGACTTCAATTTACCAGATGTCTGCTGGAAATACAATACGGCAGAGAGGAAACAGTCTAGGCGGTTCCTGGAGTGTGGAAGAGAACTTCCTGACGCAGCTAGTGGGGAAGGTGCCCTGCTGGACCTGTTTGTGAACAGAAGCCTTGTGGGCGATGTGGTGGTTGGGGGCTGTCTTGAGCATAGCAACCACAAAATGATAGAGTTTTCGATTCTTGGAGAAGTAAGGAGGGGGGTCAGCAGAACTGCTACCTTGGACTTTCGGAAGGCAGACTTCAGCCTGCTTAGGGGACTGGTTGACAGAGGCCCTTGGGAGGCAGTCCTGAAGGGCAAAGGAGTCCAGAAAGGCTGGACATTCTTCAAGAAACAAATCTTAAAGGCACAGGAGCTAGCCGTCCTCATGTGCCGAAAGACAAGCAGGTGCTGAAGAAAACCGGTCTGGCTGAACAGAGAGCTTTGGCTGGAACTCAGGGAAAAATAGAGAGTTTATGATGTTTGGAAGAAGGGATAGGCAACTCAGGAGGACTACAAGGAGGTTGTGAGGTTATGCAGGGAGAAAACTAGAAGGGCCACAGCCCAACTAGAACTTAATCTGCCTACTGCCATAAAAAAAAACTTAAAAATGTTTCTATAAATACATTAGCAACAAAAGGAGGGCTCAGCACTGGTGAGGCTGCACCTCAAATACTGTTTTCAGTTTTGGGCCCCTCACTACAAGAACGACAAGGTGCTGGAACAGGTCCAAAGAAGGTCAACGAAGCTGGTGAAGGGTCTAGAGAACAAATTTTATGAGGAACAGCTGAGGGAGCTGGGATTGTTTAGCCTGGAGAAAAGAAGGCTGAGGGGAGACCTTATTGCTCTCTACAACTACCTGAAAGGAGGTTGTAGTGAGGTGGGGTTCGGCCTCTTCTCCCAAGTAACAAGTGATAGGACAAGAGAAATGGCCTCAAGTTGTGCCAGGGAAGGTTTAGATTGGATATTAGGAAAAATTTCTTCACCAAAAAGGTTGTCAGGCATTGGAACAGGCTGCCCAGGGAAGTGGCTGAGTCACCATCCCTGGAGGTATTTAAAAGACATGTAGATGTGGTGCTTAGGGACATGGTTTAGCGGTGGACTTGGCAGTGCTAGGTTAACGGTTGGACTTGATGATCTTAGGGGTCTTTTCCAACCTAAACAATTCTATGATTCTATATACAGCAGCTTCTCAAAGGTCTCTGACTGAAGCCACTACGAAATCCTTTTGCTCAGCAATATTAAATTACATAGTGAACAAGATTTGAACTTTTCGGTCTTATCTATGCCAGAAAACATAAAAGATTAATGGTGGGTGTGTGCTTAAATCTCAGTAGGCACTCCTGATAATTTCATGTGTGAACACTTCCATTCTGGGAGCAGTTCCTTCATTCTATTTAGCTTAATTCACTGTAAAATATTTTATTATGTCAATTTTTGCATTCCTGTGAAATACAGTTATAAAATTTCACTTGCCACAGTCCCATGAGGTGACCAGTTACAGAAAGAGGTATAAACTGGAGATTTTTTTTCAATTACTGCAGTCAAGTTCCAAGGACATAATGCACAATAGGTACTATACAGTGGTTCTCTCTCAAGAAAACACTTTAATTATAGGTTGCTGGCAGAAATCCAAAGCAAAGCTGGTTATCATTACTGGCTGAAGGCTTTCATCTAGTTAAATTCACAAAAAGCAATGCAAAGTGGACAAAGCAAAGTAATTACCATTATCAGGGGGAAATACAACAATACTAGAGCTAGTCTTCGCTCTCCACAAGAGATGTGCTCTTTTGTTAAGACAATGGTCTTGACCCCTGTGTATTCTCACAGCTAGGCTAGAGCATGTGTGAATATTTAGTAATGTTTTCTTTCTTGACAAACAATGCTTAGAAGGGCAAACATCATATGTTTGATGTCTCTCATTAGCCATAAATTCGAAGCAAAAGCACCTGCTCTTTAGCACATGTACAATTCCTTTGTAAGTACTACCTATATGCACCTAAAAGTATCATCTCATCTGCGTGATATTGATAAGGGGACCTTCATCTGTTGTTTCATAATGAAGGAGTTATTTAAGCTGCTATCATATAAAATAAATTGGGTGAGCGCTATAACCAAGTCTCTCCAACACTCTTGTGAAATAATAATAACATGCATGCACAAACTCACACAAACAAGCTCATTAAAACAGATATTAGGAAAAAAATTCCCTAGGAAATTTTAATTTCACGCAGGTGAAATGTTTCTCTCCCTTACCTGAAGAACACACTGCATTTTATCTCCTGTCCCCTATGATACTAAGTGGTGAGAAAAGTGCTTATTACCTGAAAGCTTTTTTGCCTTTATAAGTGGGCCTCCAGAGCTATAGGGAGATATGTTGCTGCCCATGGAAGGACAAGATCCCACAGTCATTTTATCATATTTATATACATATCCCAGTTGCTTTTAAAGGCACCTCTCAGAACATTGTCCTACACCTGGTGACTCCTGCACTCCCAGCGTGGTCCCACTTGAAATGCCCAGGCTGAAAATGGCTTGTACTGCTGCAGACAGTCCCTCTCCTTGAAATAACACAATCCTGACCAGGTGCAAAACACCACAAAATTCCCATTGGTAGCAAGCATGGTCTGCAAAGAAAGGACCTTCTCCCAGCACTGGGTTGTTCAGACTTATTTGCAATTGTCTTTTGCTTGGCCCTTGCAAAGACCATGGAATCACACTGATATGTTTTGCTTTCTGAAATAATTGATGCATTACACTGAAATTCATGACAGAAGAAGTGTTTTAGCTAATAAGAAAAACATAGTGTTTTATCCCTAATACTTCCAAATTATGTATTTCATTCACCATATGATCCGGGAGAGACTTTTCTCAGATTAATGTGCTTTGGCACAGAAAAAAATGAAAATATTCTTGGGCAAGTGCATTGCAAAATGCTTCCAATACCTCTCAAATTTAGCTTTTCACATTACTGAACTAATGACCTCAGCCACCATTAATTACAATTGCAAATTTTCCAGTATTGTTTTATAACCTGATAAGGAAACAAGTTTCCTGTCCTTCTGGAAAGAGGCAAAGCAATTCAGTACAAGGAACACAGCACTGGCCAACCATTTCTGACAAAAAACTGAACCTCTTTAGCTTCTTTTGAAAAACAAGAACGGTAAGCTTTATTTCACAAAAATTTTGTGAATTTTTCTTGCCTGATTTGTGGATTGCTTTATGGCTGTATTATTTCTTTTGTTGCTTATGTAAGTTAAGATTTTTTGGAAACTGATTTTTTTTTTTTGAAACTGATTTTCTGACAATTACAAAGGAGACTGATAGTTATTTGAGAGATCTTGTTTCGTTCCTCCTTTTATAAGAATTTTGGAATGCTTTAGTAGAATACAAATACAGACATGTTTTCATTCTCTTTCAGAATGATGGACTTTGGTGAATTCTCAGCATCACCAGGCATCTTTCTTAATTATTTTTCAAGGAGAGGTGAATCATTCTTTTCTGTGAGTTCATGAATTATGTATTGTATCGGATACTATGCTCAGTCATGTGATTATTAATATCTCTCTCTCACACACACACAGTTCTTAACCATTCAAGGTTGTCTTTTTTCCTAGGCATCTGAATAACTTTTTCTATTCTATCTGAAGGTTTTGATCTTCCCTGCAGTAATATGAATTTTTCAATGCTCCCTTGGGCCTGAAGATGCAGGTAGCCATCGAGCCAATTGCTCAGCACCTCTTGGGACTACTGAGGTCCCTTGGGCTCCTGAGGTCCCCTTGCCCTGACTCTCATTGATGCCAGTTGTCAGGGAAGTGCTGAGTGCTCCCCAGCATGCGCACGGCAATTTGCAGTATTGGGCCCCAATATCCAGAGGGCAGGGCACTTGTGTTATACCTCTTTGATTAACATACAAGAGATGTCCCTCCTGGGTGTCATGGTCCTTTGCAGCAGTAAGTGCTGTATAAAGAGCAACCAGAGCTGATCACTAGTCTTGAAGCCCACCCTCTTTTTTGGCTGTCAGCTGGGGTGATGCTGGGAAACAGAACTTCCCTTTGCTGTTTGCACGTATTCAGCAGTAAGACAAAATCTCCTTTTCCCCAAGGCCTTCGGGACGCCCGGGGCAATGCTGCAGCGGAGGCAGAGCCTCCCCGTCTTCCTCCAGTAGCAGCCACAGGAGCAGCAAAACGTTGCTTCTGAGCCTCCTCACTCTCACCTTGCCCACACACCATCCAGGCATTTTTCCCACCCAGCTGCATGCCAAATTACAACAATGAACTTCACTTATCTCCATGTGTTACTAAAAATCCTTGTACTGCTACTGATTCAGCAGGCTTTGCAGCATATTCCAAAGATGCTAACAAATAAGAAGTATCCCCTCTTTTAAAGAAATTGTGTCTAATGTAGTAACACTTAAATAAGTATGAGTTATGGCCTTCATTAGAATTGAAGACTTCAGATAAGAAACACTGTATCAAAGGAAAAAAATTATTGCTTTGCTCTTTGTGTCTCACAAGAGCAGCAATAGACTATTTTTCTGAGAGTTTTTTTCAGAAGCAGGACCTCATTGAAAAAATTGATCACTTCTCCATATTTTGAGGCCCAATTTAAAGCCCGGAGTACTAGCATATGTTGCTTACTGGGAATAGACCCCTGCCAGATAAGAATTATATTTATATTAAGGAATATATAGGAAAATTTCTGGGAATTTGAGAGAAACCTCATGTAACTAGGAAAATAAAACTCAGTATGGCAATGGAATTCATTACTGATTACTAGAGCTGAATAGAAGGCGACAGCTCTGGGTTTTTCCCCCACATTTAAAGATTTTGAAAGTCTTTCTTTCAAAGACAGACCATAGTCAAAACCACCCATTTTCTGGAAAAACTGTATTTTTCACATTTATTGAAAAATCATCCACAGATGCAATCTGTTTATTTTATATCAGAATTTTACATCCCAGATCATTCACAACCTCAGGATTTGAATGTAGGTGTCTCACATATTACTACTAATCCTCATGCGTGGCAGTGAGTATCAGACTCCCATTCTTGTTTGACTTCAGCAAAATGACGTATTTTGACAAACTGAAAATACATCAACTAGCTCTATTAATCAGTGTAATGTAGGACAAAGTGAAAGGAACATTTTGATTTATTTATACATTTTGCTGGGGTTTAAATGAACTGCAGACAAACAAGGAAAATGAAAATTAAAATGGAGCCCTTGCACAGAACACTCTGCATAGTGGGAAGAGGGGTGAGCTGAACCACATTGCTCCCAGAGAGGGAAGTTGATGTCCTTCTGCAACGAGAAGTTCCAAAAGCATTGCTATACATCCTTAGCCAAATACAACGTTAATAAACTAACTGACCAAACAAGAGCATATAGCTGGATCATTTACCACATTATGAATTTTGTCCCTATAACAGCAGCAAGATCTGTGGATACTGGAATATATATAAATTTGATACTGATACTGGCATGCTTTCCCAAACTCTTGAACCCAAAATCACCTGTGCCAGAAGCCACAGGACATATCTAAAAATATCACAACAGTGAGTAACATTTGGAGACTTGACTTGATTTCTGCATGGAGAATAAAACTTTCTTCCTAAAAAATACTAACTAATGTGAATGCTGTTACAATCTAGCGGGAATGACCAGTACAAGATACCAGTGAAATAACAGCATACCATGACAGCAGCCTCTGGCCTCTCTGAGTCACCTCCGTGCCTGATAGCTGTTCTGCAGAAAGCCTCATGCTAAATCTGTGTAAAAGTTAAAGAATCCTGGTGTTATTCAGGCTCTATTTGAAACAGCATTGGTGGACTGAGGAACTCTGTATTTTAGCATTCCAGTCCAGCTGGACTGTAGGAATGAAATATTGACTTAGCCAGCAAATAGGCCATTACAGAGAGTGCCCCAGGCTCTTGCCTGACCAGAATGGGTTTTGATAGCTACAGCTCTGCCTCTCATTTTGTTTCTGCCCATTGCTTGATCAAGGGCCTTTATAGCTAAGTCTCTGTCTATGTTATCAGTTTATGAAGTGGACCACTTAGTTAGGAAATTCATTACAGGCACTGCTATTAAGTGGTTTACCTCTGCTGAGTTTCTGCATTTCTGTTTAGTGTGCTTCCATTTATTCCATTAAACACACTCTACTGAACCGTGTGCGACAGTCACATGGTAAAAATACAGCATGCCATTTATAAAAACAAGATTTCATTAGACAGTGATAAATATAAATCTTTTGGAGGGAAATGAACTCTTCCTGGTATAGCACAAGCCTGGTATTCAAAGCAGCCCTGCACTCAAAAGAAGAATTACTTGGAATAAGGCTAATGGGAGAAAAGGTCAGATCACCTTAGAACCGCGCAGAGTTCGCTTGGAAGGAGGTTGGTTTGTCAGACTTACATCTTGCCAGCCTCCATTCAATCTCACATTTCCATAGCACTGACTGGGATAGCTGGCTAAGTTTTGATGCAATAAACATGCTTCGCTCCTATTGAACACAGTATTTTTATGAACTGATATCATGCAGGTCACTGATATTCAAACAACTTCAAGGAGTTTTGCACATCTCCCCTTTAAAGAGAAGTGCTGTAATTTTAGAGACATTTTCCTCTTAATGGAGGCAAACCACTTGTTAATATCATGTATGGCATCATCTGCAAACAGCACATTGCTGAACTAAAAGGCTTTAATGTGTTCGACCAGTGGCCAAAGAACTGGTCTCCATGGCAACCCTGTATTAAGTTTCCCTGCTACAACAATTGTGAAGACTATTCAATCACAACTCATTTGAGATGAATTCTTCTCTATTTCTAAATGGCTCTCATAAATATTTCTACTTCCGACATTTTGTCTTAGTTTTAGGGGAAAAGAAAAACATAGGAAAATGAAAGGCCAAATGAAAGTCTGACTTTGGAAAGGTCAATAGGAGTCCATTGTACATCCATGGTCTAAATAAAAAAAAATTTAAAAAGAGTGTAAGTATGCTAAAATGCTAGATACAGCACATACCCACAGAGCCCAGGCAGAGTACATCAGCTATTGCTATGAAGATTTTATCAGATCAGTTATTAATTTTTAAACTTTCATCACATATCTGGGGGGCAGCTTCTTCTTAAAGAGAAAAAAGACTTTTTTCTCTTATCACTGAGTGTCCGTACCCACCTGTGGATAGCAGCTTTCTTATCATATAGAAGCAGAGACATCTCGTAGATTGCTAAATGACTAGCAGAGGTCAGCAGTTGGGCCGGTAAAGAGAATATCTGCAAAATGGAAAACATCTGGTTCCACTATCTTCTCCACAATGCCCTTTTCTATTAGGGGCTTCTCCTAACAGTGTTTCAAGTCCATTCATAACATCCAAACACACCCAGTTTTAGAAACAGTTTGACTGATGTGAGTACCCGCATATTTGATTCCTGTGCCGGTTTACTGCACCCAGAAGAGAAACCTCCGTCTGATACAAGCGCAACTGCCCACCAGCTGAGGCCATCATCGAGCATATCACAGCACGGCTCCAATCTCTGCACTGACTCTCCATTAAAAATGGGCAAATGCGAGGTGCATCCCAGCTAATTGGACTCTGTCATGGGACTGACCTTTACAATCTCTGAGATCACCTCTCTATCTGTGACTACTGCTTTCTCTAGCTGCTCCTTCCCCCCAGAACCACAATGGCACAGGCAATGGTTGACAGATACAAACCTGCCACAGTGAGGAGACAAGACTTTACAGAATACTAGGTGAGATTTTGGAAATAATTTCTGAAGAAAATAAAAGTAGTCATAGGACCTCAGTGCTTTCAGAAATGGTATTGCCTTTCACGTTTGCCAAAATCAGTTACCTGAAACTTAAAAAAATAACTGACTGCTGTGTGTAGAAAAAGCAATATATAAATGAAGAAAAAATGACTCTTGAATATTACCCGAGTGGCTCAAACGTATAGAAGTAAGCCTACACAGTCAGTAATACTGTGTGTATTATAACCTCCTGCAAAACTCCTGTTGTGATTTCAGTCATCCCTGTTTCTCTAATGTCAGGATCATAGGAGCCCAAAGCTTCAGAGCAACAGCTGGAGTAGGACTTCCAAGTTTTATTTATTTTCTGTATTACTAAAAATACTAAGACAACACACTTTTACTTTTTGTGGAATAGAGCTCCCACCCCTTCTTATAAAGGTGCACACTGCCTGTGACAATGATATATTAATTACTTAAAATGTTCTACACCTGCTACCACAACACTAATAATTAACATACATATTGATGAAATTGAGAGTTACTGTAGTAGATTTAGTCCTGAGGTTAAAACCATATATTCACCTAAATTCATTTAAAATGGGAATTGGGTTAGAATGACAGATTTGAGAG
This sequence comes from Larus michahellis, assembly GCF_964199755.1. Lineage (NCBI taxonomy): Eukaryota > Metazoa > Chordata > Aves > Charadriiformes > Laridae > Larus > Larus michahellis. The sequence goes on along the minus strand of NC_133900.1, from coordinate 63,250,023 downwards.
CTTTAAATCTATTCCAAGTTTTAGTGCTTTGCTTATAAAACATACAGGCAGGAAAATGGTTTGTGGTTTCAGGTTTCCATTAAAATACTTAGCACATACCCATTTGTGCTTATTAAAAAACCCAAACACTTTAATCTGACCATCTCTAAAAGACATAGGTGGTATGGTTTTAGTTTCCAGGCCACATCTAATTATTTTAATGAATTGATACTACGAAGCAACAACAACAATAACAGCCTGAAACCACATCAAGCATCACATGAAATTAAAATTTGAGCTTGAGTCAGTCTGCTTATCATTACTGATCTTACCAGTCATTATATGTATTTCTTCTTAATCCTTCTTTCCTGTAATACCTTAAGATTTGACTGCAATATGGGGGCAAAGTCATTTAAAAACATGAGATGCCAAATGAATGTCTACAGGTAAAATGTCTTATAGCAATGAAGTGTCCATTTATTTTAAAAGCAGCAAGGTTTAATGGAACATTACTGAAGCTTTTAATCTATCCTCAAGATATTTCAGGCCTTTTCTCCTGGGAGCCTTGTCTGCAGGGATCCCAGAGCTAAACTGCTATTTCAGAAAGGGTTGAGGTAGTTCATGCTTAAATTAAATTGCAGAACCCTCACAGCAGGAAACTACAGTTACCAAACAAAAAAAAAGAAATCTTTACACAAAAGCCTTTGTCTTTAATCTCTTTCATTAGAAGATTAGAGGTTTAATTACAATAAGTTGCAGCAGAGCCAAACCCCACTTCCACTTAAATGGAAGTTAAAATGGCTTCAGAGGAACCAAAATTTTGCCATGAGCATCAGCCCAATACATTTCAGTAAGGCTCTTTACCTCAAAATCTCCACGATTTAAAGACATTCCTTCTAATAAGCAGAACTTATTAGCTTGCATCCACTGGCTCAGTAAGTGTGGCTTCATTGCTTTTGAACCATAAGTGAATCAAATTCTCAGAAAAGAGTCCCACAAAAAACAGTGTTTGCAAAAGCTTAATTAAACATATCCATGATCTACTTTGTATCTGAGATGCAGGTACATAAACTGAGCAAAAGCACCTCCTTCCTCTACTTAACAGTTCCTAGGAAGAAGCACCTTTGCTAAAAAAGTAGGCTGTGCCTACAATAGTCAGCTCAGCTAAAGGCCAGAACCTTTCCCAGACACAGGAACACAATTACATGTACTAATACATTTCTAGAATGGTCCTTGGCATACTTCTTATTTGCCAGCTAGCAATTTCCCAAATAGTTCCTGGGTACAGTTCAAGAGGCAGAACTTTCCCAGAGCCATTCCCCGGAGGCACCTCGGAGGGGCGTTTAGCTGCAGGGATGTGGGCTGTCCCACTGCCCTTGGCCACCATATCCAGGGCTGTTCTCAAGTACACTTCATTTACTAATACAGATGTGGCCTTTGAGACTACTTAAAGCAGAAGGTTACCCTGGCAGGTCATTGCATTGAGCCAGCCCATTCACTCTGACCGCTGTGTAGTGCCAGGTCTCCTGGAGGACTCTTCTGACTTGCTTCAAGCACAAGACTCTTCAGAAGACCAGGTCCAAGTGTGCCCCTTCAGCTTTTGGCCAGGGTTCCTAGGGTCATGTCAATAAACCAGGACTCCACATTTCCATGGACTTTAACCAGAGAAAAGCCCAATCTTTTGTGAGAATAGTCTGAAAATCAGACCATCATGTTTACGCTGGGGCCCACATCCAGCTATGTATCACATTCTTCCTTACAAAGGGTCACTGTTACCCTGTCCCTCTTACCTCTACTGCAGAAATATTCCTAATTCCAGAGTTTCCACTTAATTCAGTGTGACTATCAGATGATAAACTCAGCAACACCTGGTTTTCTGTAAACAAGAACATACAGTGAAAGAGCATTATAGCACAAATTATAATGTTCAAAGTATTGTATTTTTTAAATAAGCAAGTGAAATATCTCACTTATAGCTAGATGATATAAAATTTTTCATCATTATTCATGCTTTTTAAAAATATTACTATGGGTGTCTCTGTGGGGTAAACTGTTGATACGCCACAAACTGAGTATTCTATAAGCAGTTTCAAATAAAAGTTCTTTCTCCTGTGATACAAGTGTCTAGTTAATCAGTTGAAATCAAGACATCTAGAATATTTACTGGGCTTAGTGAACAGTGCTTTTTAGGAACTATATTGTAATCACTAGGTTGCTCCGAAAGCAATTTGCTACAAGGCCGGTAAATATAATTACACAAATAACTATGATGTGAATTAATACATGATAACGTTCACAAATGCAATTTAGATTTGAACACCACAATATAATTCAAACATACTGGGAAATTACCTAAATTAAGTAAAGCAGTGTGTTTTTGTAGCTTCATTTTTACTTCAATCTCTCTCATCTCCCACTAAAGCCTTCTGTAATTTGAAAATGCACTTCATGATTAGAATACTGTAAATCACAGGCCTTATATGGTAAAAACAGCACTTCCAAATGCCCTTGTAATTCTTTAGATCATATGCTTAACATTCTCATTTTCTTTTCTGGGTGAGGAAAGTACAAAATAAAAACCTATTTAAAGATTATTGTTCAAAATCCCACAGTAATTAAGAAAGCAATACAGAACCTCTTATGCTCATGAATGCATGTGTGCATATGTGTATATACATGTAAATACATACTCATAGAAGACCTTTTAAAGTTATCAAAATACTTGAGCTTTCATGCAATAATGAATAAGCAGTTACTATGACTATAAGGTCTAAGAGCACTGAAGATGCAGAGTATTTTCAGCTCCAGGGGAAGTCGGTGGAGGAGGCAACATACACGTTTCAGAGAAGAATATGGACACTTCGAAGCCTATTGCAGTCACGAAAAAATGAAGATCCACACGTTTCTTTCATACAGCACTTCAAAAATGAAAAAGGAGCAAGGAAACCTGAAAGCATTTTTAGATGTTATGGGCGAGCTTTTAAGACCCTGAGAAATACTCAGGTTGTCTATTTAACAGTTGGTTTACATCCCTGTGGTAAATACCATGATCGATCAGGAGCAGTTGCACTGCATGTTTGTTGTTCATAAAACACTTAGAGGACACCTCATCTAAACCTCATCTGGAGAGTAACTGTCCAAGGGTATGTGGGTGTTTGGATGCCTGATGCAGAAGTGCCCCACCACCTTCCTCAGAGCACCTGGTCTCAAGGGGGACCAGAAGGAGGTCAGAAACCCTGCAGCCACAACAGAGCTACTTTGGACCTACTGCCTCTTACAGGAGTTACTAATTTGGGCATACTATCATGACAGCATGCTTAAATGGCTTCCAAGACCAAAGTGGGCTGCATTGAAGCACAGGCCAAGTAAATACATTACTATTATCTCTACCATCAAGGTAGACCTATATAGATTTTATTTTGTAAAGATTAACGCATAGATGCTTTAGCCTTTCCCAGCATGTGAACAATCCTCTAATCAGGTTAACTGAAATGAGGGTCTTCATTCTGCTGAAAATCTTCCTTTCTCTACCCAATTAACTGCTCGGTGAAAGAAGTGTTTATAGAAGAGATTGACGGTAATCTAGACTGAGGAGTCTGCTCTAGTTTCTGTGTGGGTATATGCACATAAACAGTCACAGCTCAGATGACACCTAGGTAACAGATCTAGATGACCTTATTTTTAGAGCGTGAATTGGTCCAAAGACCAATTTTATTTAACGTTTATATATTCCTCCCACAAGCATTCTTACTTTGAATTTACTATTCCCTTTTTCTGCTTTGTTTAAGCAGTAAATAAAAATCACTAAAAAAAAACTTAAAGGAATAGAGTATCCTTTGTCCAAAAGATTTTTTTCATACAAAGAGAATTTAATTAAATCAGATTCTAATTCAGTTAATTAGTGTTCAAACTGTGCTCAGACAGCCCTAAAAAGTATTTGTTCTATAGTCTGGATATCCATTTAAAAGCATATTATAAATCATTTCATTTAGCTTGTCTTCTAACAGTAATAATTACAAAACCAGAGCACATTTTTCTAGCGGCTATTAATACTCTTCAGGAAAAGTAAGAATGATTATCCCCATTTTACAGGTGGGGAAACCTATTTCTCATTCTGTTAATGATCCCCTCTTTCTGTGCACTTCATTAAGTCATCCACAGCAGTATAAAGGGAATCTAAAATGGTGCCATGGTAGTATTTGTAGCATGTGCAGTTTTTCATCATTTTGCCCTAGAATTACTAGCTTCAGTGCAGTTGTTGGATCAGCTTTGAGGACTGAGATACTGAGGTTTATTAATGATATTTACATCTACGTGTGACTAAATACTACTCATGTACAAACCCTCCACTGAGTAAAGCCATAGGGAGAAGTCCTTACTAACTGAAGTCTCGTGAATGACAAGGAATGGAATGTCAGCTATTTAATTCATGACTTCCGAAAACGAATGAATGAGAAAAACAACTTACTTTATTCCTCGAAATACTTTATATTTTAAAATCTACCTCTTGAAAAATTCCAAACTCTTAACTTAGTATCTAAGATAACAGATCAGATAGAAGAAGTGTAGGGTTTAGCTGATTGCCCTCTTATAAAAAGTAAAAGGTCTCTCCTGGATTCAGCACATACACAGATATGCACCAATTCCAGGAAACGTTATCTTCAAATGATGTCTGAATCACAAGATAAATAGGCTGTTCACCAATTGAACTTTTTGGTTATTTTAGTTCTTTTAAACAACTGAAATTGCCATAGCCATTATAGCCAATAACCGCAGCTAGTTCCTGTGTTATTTCTTTGAGTGACAGCTGTAAAAATGTCATAGTGACCTTGAAAACAGAACTAGTGTGGGAGCACTGTGGAAGAGAAACGACACTCAAGCACAGAGACTGTTTTGGATGGCTCCATGGCAGGCACAGTCACGTTTCCATGCTGCTATTTACAGCTGGTTTTGTGTGGGGGGTGTTATTAGGTTTTCCTTCAAGCCTCACTCACTTTGATGGCCAACAAGATGTAGCAGAAGAGTCAAGTGTTGTGCAGAAAATGGGTGACCAGTTTCAGGGGAGTGTGTTAAGGAATAGACCCCAGCCTGCAGGTAAGGATGGCAGCATGGACACCTCTGGAGTACCTGGATGTTACAACACCTGCCAAACTGCCTTAGTGACTCTGCCCACCATCCAGTCTGCTCCCACTTCACTGGTGTCCTCAAAATCTGCTTCTTGTACCTCTCCAGCAATTAACTCATTTATACTAAAGGCTTTCTAGGAAATAAGACGAGGAAAAAATACTTGCAAATGTCTGTTTTAGAATTACATTCTGTATCATCTTTCCCATTTGTAGGCATACTGTGTCATGTTTAGAAGGTAAACCATTTGGGGCAGAGACTGTTTATGGTATTTTTCATACAGTATTTTGCATACCCAGGGCACTTTATAAAAACTCACAAAAGGTTTGTTGTTAACATAGACCATTGATACGCTGGCAAGATAGCTGCTTATGAAATAAACATCTACTTGGGTTTAGGTTTTTTTATTTAATAAAGCTCTAGTTTTGAGATGTCACATTTCATTCTTCCAACATGAGGGTGGTGTGCTTATTCGCAACAAGGAGAAATTTGGCAATAAAAGTATAAATTTTATTTTCATATATTTTAATGCCACAATATGGAAGCCCATATTTAATTAGATTATATCTTTTTTGGCATTTCTTTCCCATTCTGAACATTCTGAAATTGTATACATGTAGACATTTATGGTTTTAACAACACTTAGCATTCTTAGAGGCTTCTCAGTCCCTACCAGAAAGGATTACCCATAGTCAACATTACAAAAGCTCTGTAGTGGGAAAAGTCAGACTAATTAACTTTAACTTAGGTCATACAGTGACAACAAACGCCTCTTCGAAAAGGGAATGGCTTCTATAGAGTCACAATGTAATGCAAAGAACGTACTGGCAACAGGAGTGAAAACATCTACCTGTGTTTTTAGTTTCTTGCTGCTGTTTCTATGATTATGTGGTGCAGGTTCCATTGCAAATGTATAGATTGATGAGCTTCATTAGTAAAAATCAGCATGGTTAGTAAAAATCTCAGAAAACAACAACAACACAATCTGCCCCCAGCCCCTCAACACGCAGCACACACAAATCTCTCTTTGGCCCCTTTGCCCTAGGCTGGTGGATTTGGCAGTGTAAAGGTTAACATCAGACTCTATGATCTTAATGGTCTTTTCCAACGTACACGATTCTATGATTCTATGATTCTAAGTACTGTCAGTTTCAATCCAGCTGTTACAGTGCAAATTACCTCTCTAGAGCCCTTCTCCGAATACATTTATAATCCATTGTAATTGGAATTATAATATTAGTATTTGTTATGTAATTCTGTATCTTTGAACTGTAATTTCATCATCTCTTAGGAATTAGTATGACGAATGTATTGCAGAAGAGAAATCATACATGCATTGGACAGCATTTTATTACTCTGCCACATCGCTGTTGAAGATTTTAACGCTTCTCTAAGCAGAACAAGAAAAAATTCCACTTATTTCCACATAGGACCTCATAAATGGAAGCAAGAGAGCTCGGTCGTACCTGCCATCTGTTCTGCAAGTAGAAATCCTTTTAATGGGCTGAGGTACTACCTTCTCTCTTAACCCATAACTATCTCACTGTGTCAAATTAGTCGGTCTGGAATTACTCAGAAAAAAAAGTTAGTTCCTAAAGTCAGTCCTGCTTACCATACGTCACTATTACCTCTCCAAGCAAGAAAATTTTTGAGTCACAGAAAAACCTTTTATTTGCATGAGGAAAGTGGGAAGAGTTAGGAAGGAAAAAAGAGAAATAAAGAGAAATTCATACTGGGAGTAAGATGAGCAAGGGTTATATGAGGACCAGTGAGCATAAAAACAGATTGCAACAGACAAAATAAGAGGCAATACATTGAAAAGGAGGAGAAAGAAGAAAGGAGGAGAAAAATGGCATTTAAAAAAGGAAAAGACAATGCAGATAGTTGGAAAATTACATTTAAAAAGAAGTTAACAGGAAAGAGGGGAAAACATGTATTTTCTGTCATTTTCCATCTGCTTCATAGTCTCTCTTTTATTCTGTTAGTCAAGCACTTAGCCAAACTTCTAGCTGCTGAAAAAAATTGCCTTCCAGTGCAGTTAATTCAGAATTTTTTAAATTTTTTACATTTAGTTAAATTGTCCTCTTTAAATTGGAGGTTGGTAAAAGTGCATCACCAATCACGCAAAAACCATTGTTCTGCTTTGAAAAAATTTCTGTCAGATCATAATAATTTTTCTGCAAAATACTGGGAAAATACTCAGCAAAAAATATTCCATTTTCTAGCTAGTAAGGAAATGCAAAGAGTTTCATATTAAAATTAGTTCTTAATTTTAGTATACAGTACTCATCATTAGTATTCAGTACTTAATCCCTGCATTTAGTGCTTCAGTAAATTATTTTCAAAGGAACTAAAGTCTCTGAGGATTTGCATTTGGACATCACCCTCTTCCCATTTCATTCTTCTTCACCTCTCACCCACTCTGTCTCTGCAACTCATATGTAAACAGAAGTAAGCATTTCCTTGCCTTCCACAGTTTTCCACCAGACATTAAAAAAATGTCTTTTTAGCCTTTTGGTACTATTACAAATTAAGATTAAAAAGATCCAAAAGAACATTTTGGATTTTTGTTTCGAATTCCAGTTCATGTCTCTTTCTAAGTCACTTTGTGCTCGTATCAGTTGCAAACATTCAGTAGCACAAGATGTAAGAAGTCCTAAGGGACTATGTATAGACTTACTTATTAACTACATGGTGGTTTGAAGCGACACTTTAACCAAGGTAGCCTAGTTCCATTTAGTTATTTATTCATATAAATCCTAACTGTCTGAATTTTACTGAGCAAAATATCTTAATTAAACTTGAGACAATTAATTCCGTGGGCTAACTTTATACCATACAAATAACTATTTTCTATCAATCAGGCTTATTTTTCTAGCCATTTTATTGCCACTGAATATATTCTTTTTCTTGTTCTATAACAATGCTATGCTCTGCATAGCCTATACTGTTATATAAATCCAGTAATTTGTGGCCTCTAATTGGGATATTTATATAACTATGGACAGCTCCATACATAAGTGCTTCACCATCTTTAATGTATTTTCTGTTAAGCTCTTGGAAGTGTTATGTATCGGAGTACTTTTATCTTTGTTTACAAAAGGAGAACCAAGACACAAAGTTTATGTCTACACCATGTCAATCCATGTTTGGAAATTGAACACGCTTGCAGCCATTCTCTGGCACTACAGCCGTGTAGACCAAAACAGTTTGTCCTCATATTTTTAAACAAGGGTCCCACAAAAGCTGATTTTTAGACATGGTCTTCTGCCTGTACTCACTCCCAAAGCAAACCCCAGAGCTGTTTAGGAAGATGCTGGTTAGCAAAGACCAAAAGCACAACAGAGAAGACTCGAACACTGCAACACGTTAAATGACATTTTTTGGTCCTGGCCCTGTTTAAAGTTTGCTCACACAGCTTTAGTTGAAAAGAATAGGTTCTGGTCTTCACCTTGGACAGGACAGCATTTTATCCAAGACTACCAATGCAAGAAAGCTAACTTCAGAGAACAGATGATGAAAAGCGGTCTGTTGCCGTTGTTAAGAAAAATTCTAGTTTTCCCATGTGATAAGGGGCATGAGCCCTGCAAGAAACACCAAAGGGCAGCTGGATCTAATTGATAAAATTTGTGCAAGCAAGACAATTGTTGGAAATGAAGAGAAAGGGAGGACGTTATTCCCTTCTCCTTGGTTTAAAAGCCTCCCAGTATAGGAAGGGTAAGCTGTTGAAGTGAGAGCAGCTATTTCTTTCAGAAGGTGCTTAAGTGCTTTGGCTGGAGCCACATCAAGTTCCTCGCTTTTGCTGATGTTAACAGAGCAGAGTTGAGTTGTTGCATTCCTCTTTTTTGCTGGAAAAAGACATTTTTGAATTATAAACATCAAAAGCTGTAGCATTTGGTGAGCTGGCTAGCAGGAAGAAAGACCAGCCTATACCACAAAGCTTTTAACTCATAATAATTACAAACTGTCTTGGTTTTATTCAGATCTTGACTAAAAGCAAATTCAAGTTAATGGTATACTTTTCCTGTTTTCTTAAAAGGAAAGACAAAACCTAGCTTAGGTGAATCAGTAGCTACGCTGAAATCTGTACCTAGGACCTTAGTCACTAGGCTATTGATGTTGTGTCAATGCATATATATTCTTCAAATAAATGATTCTCACCATTTGCTGCCTTATGAGGAGGAGCTTTTTTCTTGCCTCTGAGTGTATTTTGGTATGTTACATGGGACAGACAGGTAATACTCAGGATACATTAAAACTGAATCCACTCTTACATTATTCCTTTATCATAAAGGTCAAACATTACTCTCGTAGGTTAAATGCTTACCTTATAAACAACAGGAACGATAGGAAGGACCTAACAAATGCAAAAAAATGGAAAATAATGTCTCCAAGAAACTGGAGCAGGCCCAACAAAACCAGACTTAAGACAAGTAAGTTAATTTAGAGAGAACATTGAGAACCCTGCTACAGAGCAGCTCTTTAGCTGTCAATGATCAGCGATGTCATGATCACAGGGCTACTCTAAGTAAAAAGGTAACCTCAAAGCTGTTTGATCAATGTAAAGGCACCTACTAACTTCAGTCATTTTTGGATCACAACTTTAGGTACGGCAGACTAGAAACTCAAGAAGATGATCCAAGTCCAAATGGGACACCTTTTGTGTCCCATTAAATGTAATGCATTGAGAACATGGAATAGAGACCAAGATCATCTACACAGAGACAGGTTAACCACAGCTCCAATGAAAAATAAAATAGATATTTCTCTTCTGTAGAAAAGCAAGGAGCAGTACGGTAGCTATGGATTTCATCTAAAAGCCATGTGTTATTAAAAGTTTTTGGTATAGACATAGGCCATATTCATTCCCATTCTCTTACTGAGTTTTATTCTGAAACAAGCAATTAAAAGAAATAAGACAAAGTAACCTGTCTAGAGCATATGGATAATTTCAATAAACCAATCAATGATACAAAAAAGACACTTCTGCTCTGGGGTTATATGGGCACTATATAGTCACACAAAATCAAAAAGAATAAAAATACGTTGCAATTACTTTTTCTTAAGGTCAATTCATTCAAGATACTTTTCATTTGGGCTTTCAACACTAATAAGGCTGTATACCCTGTGCTGCACAACTGGGACTTGGCAATATGCTATATTGCCATCTGGTTTTGTTTATCATGGATTTTAACTATTAAACATTTATTAAAGACCTTATTGGTTAAGCCATTCCTCAATAATTGTGGTTATTATTTATTAATCGTACTACATCTACATAATTAGTTAGGGCCTCCTTCTGGTATCCTTACTCACACTGAGTAATAATTTACTCCATGACCTAGCCCAATAAAACAAACCACAAATCTGGCTAACACTCATCACAAATTTGGGAAGCAAAACTGGTTTTCCTGTGGCATTTGCACAGTGTGTATTAAGTTAAACAGTCACAGACACGCACATGTGCATGTGTGTGCCTCAGTTATCTGAGGAGTTGTGTGAGGTTCTGCTTAATAATTTCAGTTTAGAGGTGTGTATGTTGCTAATTTATTCTGAAATAGTAAATAGGCAGGAAGGGCAGGTCAAGATCTATAACTGCTAAGGATTTGATTTGTGTTATTAACCTAAATTTTAAAAGACAGGAGATGTTCTGTTTCTTAAAATACTTTATCTGGTATCTTGTTCAATACCTACTGCTATCTTTCATTATTTTGTAAAGCAGACTAAGATTCACAGCATTTTTTCAGACAGAAAGGTACAATTTTGTATAATTTGGAGATCTGAACATTGGATGGCCCACTTGATTTAATCACCCCAAGCTGAAGAGCACAACCTGACATTAAGATACATCTTAACTAGTTTCAAGGAAATTGTTATTGAGCCCCTCAATAAGGAAAACAGGTATGTCGCACAAAATCTGTACCAAACAGTTTGACTTAATATAATCAGAAGCTGAATAGCCTTCAAAGGTGCTTTTTCACAGTACACATGAGCCAGTGAAAGTACAGATAACAATGTATGTACTTAGGAGGAAGGGAGCCTGACATTGCACAGACAATGAAGGAAGAGATTATTTTGAGAAAACAGCATGTAACACAATTAAGAGCCCTTGAGAAACAAGACATCAGGTCTCAGCTCACCATTTGTGAATGAGGAAGACATGCCGCAGTCCTAATGAGTCTGATCCAGACAAGAGATTAAATAACCCTTTTTCTTACCTCAGGCTGGGAAACTGTAAAGGCCGGAACATTTCAACATGTTTACGACATATTGGATTTGTGTTGTCATACACAGATGATGCTCTGAGAACCCGGAGCATTAGAAAAAAGGCAAAAGTAAGTTTGTTTTCCTACTTTCTTTCAGTTCTCAATGATGAAATGATGCTAAGGGTCTTTTTTTATTATTAACTGATTTTGTTAGTTCTAACATTGGCTTAGCAATTCCCATCTCAACAGAGCTTATAAAATCCACCAAGAAAACATTTTAAAGGGATAAATATGTAATTGAGCTAGATTCATTTGATTTGTACATATTATTAATATGCATATGGCCAGAGACTCAGGAAGAGATGTGAACACAGAATTGAGCTTGGAGAGGGTTTTCGGTATTCTCTAGGAAGTGCAGTAGAACTCTGTCTATATGTAGAAGAACTGTGATCCTTGATCAGGGGGTTTCTTAGGTAGAAATGAATTCAGCAGAAGCATTCTGGAATTAGAACAAGTAGATGCTAAGAATAATAGCTTGTCCTTTAAAATGTTCTTTTGTTTTCAGAGGTAAAACTAGTTTTCCTTTTTTTTTTTTCATATTTCACCTAGTCATTATTCAAAACCATTCTATGTGCTGTGTTAAGACTAGAAGCTAGGCTCTCCTGTTGCAATCAACATAGATGGCAAAAGCAAAAATAAGGGCTGTAAGCACACTTTCAGTATATTTTAATTAATTTTCACTGGACAAAGTCTTGATCACAAGGACAATAAATTTTGCCTCAACAGAGCAGAATACTCCAGTACTCAAATGAAATCAATTTATGGCAGCAGATTTAAAAGTATAGTATAAAAATACTACAGCACAACAGAATGAAAGCAATCTTTTTGACTCTCAGCCATTTGTGATGCACTTCTGTGACATGCATTTCTCTAACAAGTTTGTTCTTCTGATTAAGCCAACCAACCATGTGAATACCATTGGCCCTTTATGGAAAAGTAAAGAGGATTTTTGGAAGGAAAAATTCTGCAGTATCATTATGCACAACTTCATACTGTTGCATAATGTTGTATATTATCAGAGAAGAAAGCATGGACCACTTAGCATGGGCCCAGCGGCACAGAATTCAGTATGGACTAGCACCTGAGAGAGGATTCTTCTCTGATCACTTGCACAGTCCATGGTGCTTTCTCCACTAGCAGTGTCCACCTGGTCTAGTTTTTAAAGGCAACCTGTGTATGTTGTCTTGAGCTCCAGCTATGCCTGTGACAGCAGTCCAGAAGGCTGCGTGAGTACTAAAACCATTTAGGGACCTATCTTTTTGTGCTTTAAGTCTCCACCTCACAAAAGGAGCATAGTTCTCCCCTTTTTTTAATGCGTGTTCCAAACACTAAAATGTAAGTAACTTAGAGATTAGGAGATGCAGTAATTACAGTAATAACATAGCAGTAATAATGCTCAAAAAAATCCAGCTTTTGTTACAACATTTTGATAGAGAGACATTTCAGGAAAACAAGATTTTGTACCATTCCTAAGAATGTTTGTTAAAAATTAAATAAAGGCTCTTTAAAATATAAATTACAAAAGGAACATTTACTCTGACAAGATTTTTTTCACATATATATGTGTTATTTGCTGTGAATATTTGTTTTAATCATGCTTTTTCTTTCCTACTGAAGTTTTTTTAACACATTATTTAGGGAGCATGCTTTGAACTGTCATGGTCATTTAATTTGTACAGAAGAGTACAAAAAAAAATACTGCAGTAAGCTTTGTGGTTTTAGCTATAATTCAAAACTATAGGATGTTTTTGCACTCTATTATATGAAAAATTGTTGAAATCATGTAATTAAAGACTGTATTGTAATGCATATACACCAGGGGGCAGAGTAAAGGCCACTTTTAACTTTGACATTTCCTGGCTTTGAGTGCACAATGCAACAGTACAGTTCAACAGTGAACATGAGGGGTTTTGCATTTAATAGAGTATTTATAATTCAAGTCAGCAGTAGCATCTTCCTAATTGTCTTATTGCCAGTTGTCATCAGATGTTAAGCTAAAGACAGAATGATGTGTAACAGAACCGCACTGCTGCAGTAAGAAGGAACATAAATCGCCCTTTGCCATAACTTGACAACCATAAAGTACTTGACTGTGCAAAACTCTATCCAGGCCTGTCTCTCCAGAGTCAGGATTGCAGGAGTCTTCCCAAAAACAACACTTTTTATTTTGTATTTTTTTAAGAGAAAAGAATATGGAGAAAAGTTCGTGCTGTTCTTGAAGTGTCATTTTCTAGCTTCCTTCCAACTCAGAGTCATTCTTAATACTTGGAGTGCCAGCCAAAGCATTCCAGTTGATATAGGATCAATAAGCTAAAATGACTGCAGATGTCAAAACTAATAATTTAAAATCCACATTTCTAAACAGGCTTGGGATAGCCTTGTGTTCAAATCAATTCACTTTTTTGGCAATTATTTTTAAAATTATGATGCTGTTTAGAGAAAAATTTAAATCCATTTATCTTTCCTCTGTTGAACATTTGTATTTTTGGAAAATTAATGTGAGTTATTTAGGAAAGGAAATAGGAATCTGACTCAAAAGCAGAAACCAAAGGAACAATTCCTTAAAGTATTATTAAAAAAATTACATAAAGTGTTTGCCTACAACTTTTAAAATAACATTTAGAAATTAGTCACTCTCCTAATACAAATCTCTCTTTCCAAAATGGCTGCCTTAAGCATTGAGGGAATAAAAGAGGAACTGCTTTTTAGAAGAGAAGCTGAGCTGTGATCTGAAAGTCCCAGTTGTATCCTCTCTGTACAGTAGATTAAAGCAAAATCTTATATCTGAATGCACTTTATTTTAGGACTAGCAGTTTGGCACTCATAGTTCTTTACAAATATTAGTACATGCTCTTCCATTCTTCTCCTGGATAATGTAAAAATTACTCTGAACAATTGAAGGTGTTTTCTAGAGATGTAATAAGCTCATTTTAATATCATTACATTTTTTTCCGTTACCTCAGTTGTTTCTAAGCTTTTGCTAATGCAAACTGAATGTTCTTGACATGACATTTCCACTGATGTATACCTGCTTGTTAGAGGCACCTGGTCAATTATTTAATTGACATAAGTGATATTTTACTTAATATGAAAGAACATCTCTGCTCTCTACTGTCATGTTACATCAGGTATCATGTGTGAGAATTGGGAATGATTTCCTCAGTTCTGCAAATATTTTGTCATGTTTCATTTGGATTTTGAAAAGCATTAGAAATTCTGTAAGAAACACCAAAAAGGTAAGAAACATTTTGTAATGTTTCGTGTATGTGTGCATACACAACTTAGTTCAAATTTAAAACACTAACTCTGGGGTGAAGCCCCATAAAATCGATGGTAGTTTATGCATTTTTTCAACTTCTTTGTAACCAGTCCTCTGTAACTTACTCCGTTACAAAATTGCTAGGTTCACAGAAAGAGTGATCTTTGCTTTCTGTGTTGACATTCTTGCTTAAGAATGGTAATGTCTATCACAAGATGTAAAAGGGTTACCTCTGAATCTCCCAAACAGTGTAAATGATTATCCTGCTGTTCAGACCTCATAATAAATACTGCTGGCTCTTCACTGAGAGTGTAAGCTAAACTGAATAAGGTCTCCATGGGGCACAATTTAGAACAGTAAGGACGTCTGACTCAATAAATAGCTCATTGATTTAACAAAAGGGTGCATGAGATGAGAATGACAAATTAATTTTGGCTAGGTGAAAAGCTGTGCTTTTCTTTTTTTCAGTCCCTTTACTTCAAACGCACAGCACTCTTACACAGATTTTGCCTTTCGAAACTTTACAAACTTTCATAGATTTCAGAGAAAAGGTCAGGATTAGGTTACAGCCAAAAGTCTGCACCAGCAGTGAGTATACTATGATGAAAATTAAACCTGTGTGCATGTAAGAATTCTTCTTTCCATGCAATTTCGTAGAAACCAAATACAGCATCAGGAGGTAGAAGGAAAACTTCTCAGTCCCAAAATCTGTTGTTTTGTTCTGACAACTTTTGCCTGACAGTTTTGTATAGAAATATAAAAGATGTTCAGATTCCATATGTTTAAATCCAAAAATGGGTCTTCAAGCACAAAATGCTTCTGCATTAAAAGTAAGCAACGTTACTCATTCCTTGTCCCTGTCAGTAAAGGAAGGCTGTGTTTCAAGGTAGGTTCAGCATAAATTAAGATATAGCTTGTTTCTTTCCCTGGAAAGCTCAGGAGACAATTATTTTATGCTTCTGCTCTGTTTTGTATATGAGTGTGTGCTTGTGGATTTGTGGGTTTTATCTAAACACAAACATTTTACACATCATTTTGTTACATCCTATATGGACCACATATTGAAAAACTGGTCTCAGATAAGTCACTAGTGAAATGTGCTGTGGTACGAAATTCAATAGGCAGCACTGCTACTGCAGGCCAGAGGTAGAAACAGGAAAGGGAGAAGAAAAAAACCAAAAAAACAAGCAAACAAAAAAAAACAACAGCAAAGTAAATAGCACTCACATGACTCACAGAAATAAGAACAAATGGGGGAAAAAAATATCCTAGGCTGCATTTCATCAACACATCTCAGCACATGGAAAGTGACACAGATATTTATAGCAAGCAGTCCTTTTGTGTTTTCGACCAGGTTTTAAGCCCAATAATTATAGTGCATAATCAAAAGTGTTGAACTCTCAAAAAGCATGAGTGCAGACCTCAGAAACAAAGTACTCTGCTAGTTTACGGTTCTTCTTACAGCATGGCTTGGTCAGAGGATCTTTTTTGGCCTTTTCCAAAACTGCAGGATAAGAATCAAGCCCTGCTCCCTAGAACTTTAGGCCATTCCACCACCTGTCTGCCATTATATTGTTTGCCTGGACCACTGGTTCCCAGGGAGAACCCAGAAAAGCTAAGAGGCAGCACCATCTCCCTTGAGTGTGCCTTAATACTGTTTGCCACACTGTATGTGGGAGAGCCCTCTCCATCTGTATCCAATTCTCCAGTCGTTTAAGGAACACAATTAAAACAGAGACGGGGGGTGGGAGGAGGAGAGGAAAATCTATTTCAAGCTCTAATGTATACTCTGAATGCACCTTAGGCCTACTGGGCACCATCCTTTCTCCTTCTGCAGCAGCGCTGCACAGTTCTACTTTGCAGGGAAGGAATATCAAAAGCAGAAAAGACTCAAAAAGCAATTTCTATATCAATCTCTCCCTAATATCCCACCACCAAAAAGAGAAAGCCCGTGGAAGGCCATGTGGTTCTGTTCCAATCCACAATACCCTCTGAAATGGCAATTCACAGGCAGCCAGTATGGTAGGAGGTCCTTGGGGAGCAACAGAGGCAAAGGAGAAGGGGCACCCAAATGAATGTTTAATTTTTCCTCCAGCTTTTCTATCATCCAAATGGACGATAAAGAGTCTGGAATCACAGATGTGTGTTCAACTTAGAGACAGATTAAATCATTTTCCCACTGAAAAAAAATAATAAAATTGTAAACGCTCATGGAGCAAAAAATCGCTGCTGTTTATTCAGAAAGGCTTATGGAATAACATCAATATCTTTCTCAGCCTTAAGGACCCCCTGCATTCCTCCCTCAGAAACATTAGAGAGATAAGAAAAAACACTGATTTTGAGAGACAAGGGCCAGAATATTCTTGGCAATTATAGTAAAAGTGGGTAAATTTATTTCAAGTGCACAATGTAATTGTATGACTTCATTGATGATAAATGATACTTACATTATTTTGTCTTTAATGCATAATTAGTTTATATTTTAGGCTTTTGGTAGGGAGGAAATGCAACCTTTCTGTAATATCATTCATTGAATACTTTCACTGAAAAAGCAAATTCTGGCAGTGCCCAGCCCAGATTCTGGCAGCCCTCTTAAAGGTCAGTACAATTCTTTTTAAAACAATCACAATATTTATTATTAGCACCACCAAACTGAGAATCAGACTGGTGCTCTCACTGCTTGGTATCTCAGACTATGCCTCCTCAAAGGAAAAAAGAGATGATCTTTGCACATGCCTGAAAGATTAGTGAGTGGGGGAGCCAAGTCTGAAACCTCGTCCTGCAGTCCAAGAGGCTTCAGGATTAACGCCACCTCCCTTTGCCAAATCAGGGTGGCAGTCCATTTGAATGTAGTAATAGCCTGCAGGCTATTGCTATGAACAGCATGTTTCAAATGTAGATTTCAAAGCTTTTTACAAAGGACTACCATTATCTGCATTTTACACACAGGAAACAAAAACATTTGGGAAGGAGATATTCTTTAAGGATGAGAACAGGAGAAGAAACATCACCTCCTTGGTTATCATCTAATACATTTTCTGCTAGGCTAGCAACTTGAAAGCTGCTGGAAGCCCACCCAGAAAAAAAAAAAAGAAAAAAAAAAGAGAAAAACAGTGATTGAATGTTTTTAGCAAACACGCAGTTTCCGGCACATTCCAGTACTGCAGATGGACAAAAATGTACGCCTTCCTCCTTCCTACTCCTTCCTTCCTACTCCTTCATACATTCTGGACCAGATCTCCAATGGGTGCTAATAGATCCCTTGCGTTTAGTGAAGCACTAATTTTGACAGTAAATTCAACTGTTATCTACAAAAACTAAACTTCTTTATATACAGTTTCTCTATAAAAGAGAAAAATTCTTCCCCAAAATCTACCTATTCTAAAGATTAAGTTTTTTTCAAGTATAGTTACTAAAAGCAGAAAATCATCTTTATAATAAGTATCTAGAGTAAACCTTAGCTTTGGAGAGATAGTGTCCCCTGTAGCAACTTCAAGGAAATAAACACTTACCTACAGGTCTAACCTGAGGAAGAAAGCTAACAGTGAACATGACTTGCTCTTGAAAAAATCTTGACAACACAAAACTTTTTTGTGCTGGCAAGGTAAAGCTTTAGGTGACCTCATAAGTCTTTTCCACCTCTAGCATCTGTGCTTTTGAAAATTTCCAACATAACCAGCACTTCAAATAGGCCACAGAAGCCAAGAGGAAGCTTAGTATTTTCTTAGTTTCTTTTTTTTTGGGTGGAGCGAACAAGATGTCTCGTTCCTCACTAACATTTCTATTTTTCCATCTATTGAAATTTTTTTGTGTCTAGAAAATGGCTTTGGAGTCTATTGACAAAGTTAAGTCAAAATTAAGACCCAGTGCATATTTTCTGCACATCCCTTTAGCACCAAAGCTAGTAGTAGTGCTTTTTTTTTCACTCCCTTTCCTCTTTCTGTTTCGCCTGCAAAATACAAGTATGTTTGTGACATTATAGCTACCATAATGGAATATGACAGCACAGAGGTGGGAACGTCTTTGTATTGCCATGGCAATAGACAAACAGTGTTTATTACTGGTAGTTTTAGGCTTTCACTCAAGCATTGGAAGCACTTTTCAGTTCTTTCTTCTTAAGCAAACATATTTTAGTGATTTTTGGCTGGCTTGATCCTTGCTGGCTCAATGAGGTGTAAATTAAACGGCCGTTTTGTGGGCCAGGAAGGTCTCCTGCTCCACTGAGAAATAAATCACTTTGCGATGACAGATTGCATTTCCACTGCCACTCCTTCCCTGAGTCATGGCAGGGCATAGTACCTTCATATTTGGTCCAGGGAGAGTACGATCATACATTCATGGTCTCCCCGTTCCTGAGTCATTCAGGTTTGTTAAAGCTTAAAACAGAGGTGAACGTAGTCCCTTTACTTAGCATATCTGACAGCAGCATTAAAAACAGTGCTGTAACTTTTACTAAGTATTACTTGGGCTAAGGTTTAATTGACGTACTGTCCAAATCAAGACAGATGCTTATTTAACAGACTGGCATCTTAAGTCATTACTTGAACTTCTGAATTGCCTATACTTATATTGATCCCACTTAAATGATTTTCTTAAGTGAAATGTAAATTATCCTATAATTACAATTGTCAGGATTTATCATAAGAATCAGCATAGATGGAAGAGCCTTGGAAAAAAATTATCCTACTATAAGGCAGTCAAATTAAGGCCAAACAGTGCTTGTGACTCAACTTAGATTCTGGAGCTAATATTCTATTAATATTAATTTTTCTTTTAGACACGTTCCTGGTTTATTTTCACCAAAGCCAGTAAGTTTAATTATTGGGCATTTAACACCTATAAAGTTCTAGTTTTAAATGTTAGCTGGAATAAATTGATACTTTCACTATCTGCTGTGACCTGAAAAAATTATATAAACGAGGGCAGACACTGAAGCCACAAAGACTCTTTTGTTGTCCATGTTCTTTTGGCTTATAAGGTAAATTTTGCCTGCATGTATGCAGTCCCAAGGAAAGGAATGCTACAGCATCACTTATGATAGAAACATCTTATCATGGGGTTGAAGGAAATCTCAGACATTTAGAAAGTGCCCATGACCCCACCCAGAGTCAATTATATATCATACGTGACCAGTTTGTCCAGCCTGCTCTTAAAGTCTTCTAGTGATGAAGATTCATATCCTTCCCTGGAAAATCCATTCTAGTGTTTCAGGGGCCTTGGCAAATGCTTTCTAACATCCCATCTGAACTTCCCACAGTCTTCCTTTCAGTACGCTAAACATCCCCATCTCATTCACTCTTCCTCCACAACACCATCTTCATAAAGTTTGAACTCATTGCTCTTTTTTGTACTTTTTCAAATACTTTGCCTCTTTCTTGAAAAGACTTACCTCAAACTGGGTACAATATGAGGCCCTACTAGATAACCGGTTTAAATCTTTAATAAGATTTAAAAGTTAGTTAACATGAGCTGGCACTCTTAGAAGATTTTGTCTCTCTTCATCACAAGGTTCTTCCTCTCCTTTTCTATAGATTCAATGAGTAAATAGCTGCCTATATTGCAGTGTGATATTTGGGTAACATCTGAAATTACACCATTGCTACAGCATGTGCTACAGTGCAAGCTATGAACTAATGGGACTAAGTGTTAAAACTGAAGTTTGCATAATAGGCCTAGAAAAGCTCGATCTATCTGAACAATAGATGGGCAGCTACGGGATAACAAAATGAATTCTATTAAGCCAGAAGAGTTATAAAATCAGTTTATTAAGATCAAGTAGCAAAGATAAAATCAAGTTCTGGGTAGAACAGACCTTGCGGATGGATATAGTCACAGATGATGGGTAACACCTTAGTAGCCTCTTTTCATACTAATGAAGCTAGAAAGCTTGAAAAAAAACAATAAATGTCCCAAAATTAAGTGGGGTCATAATCAAAATAAGGAATTAGAAATGTTTCCAATATGAATATCTCTTTAACAGAGGTATAGTCATAACTGGAACAAAAAAACAGCTTTGTGGCACTGGAGATTGAAATTCCACAAAGGTGGTTGCAATTTACCAAGACTCTGATCCATTTTTCCACAGTGAAGTCCTTAAATAACTCACACCCACTTGTCATTTGCTATTTTTTCTTTTTTTTTTCTGAAATAAATATCCGCTGACTTGGCTTCAGTTTGAGGCAAAAATTATATCGTGAAAATATATTACAATAGCATTATTTCTCTGGTATAAATCAGAGTCCTCTATGTCAAAACCTCAACCCCAGTAACCAGTCTGAAAGCTAAACCACACAAACAAGTATATATACAATTGCAATAAGCCACTTGATAATCTAAATTGCAAATAAAGCATCGATTGGCTTTTGAGATAACACATTTTAAGAAGTTCAGAAGAATATGCATCGAAGAACAACTGTTTTAAGCTCTTTGAAAACTCTCAAGAATGCAACACATTGCACACACTCAAAAATAATTGCAGTTGTACCTTTGTTGAGAGTTTGGTGATTTTTCACAGGTGCTTTGTTCTTGATCATTCTTGTTTTTCACTCCCGCGCACTGGGAAACCTTGCAGTCACACAGTCCCTGCCTACTCATGCAAGGGAGGTTTCCCCGCTTTTAGCTTCAAGTCCTACCAGGTGCACGTTGCAGCTCTGAAAATGTTCCCCTCTGGGAATATTTTACAGCAATTGCTGTAGTAAACTCTGTCTTTCATCAGCTGCTAAAAGGTTTCCACTCTGCCCTCTGCAGCATATTTACCTCTATGGAAAGGGCCCACCAGAGTTAGTGTTAAGTGCAGATTCGTCTCTAGACTCACAAACTGAGAGAGTGACACATGGGGCTGTGAGGACATTTGGAAATCCCCTTTCCAAAGCCTGCTGACAAACTAGTGGTAGCCTTATTAGGAGGACTTCAGACAAATTTGTTAGTTCAGCCAGCGTGGATATAAGTACTCAGATGTCAAATGAGTGCTGGGGATAACACAGTCTGCCCTGAGCACCCCACAGCTTCTCCGCTCCACAGCACAACTATTATGGAGGAACAGACGAGGCATCCACTGCAGTCTGAGGTGGTGCACTATACCGACACCTCAGATCTCGACTGTGACCCCTAATAACTAGTGCTCATGCTCAGCTGCAGCAGTTTGATTTCTGCTCAGAGGTAGGGATTAATCACTGAATAAATTAGGACTCAGTGTTTTGACACAATGCCAAGAAGGATGGGTCTTGTCTCTGGCTTCGGTGCAGTGCTTTTGTCCTGCTCAGCTGCTACTTCAAGCACTGCTTCACTGACTGGTAATTTGTCTAGAGCAAGATACTCTTAGGATGTGCAAGGGCTTAGGATGATACTCATCTGACCCTTGAAGAACTCCAAGGCAGGAATAGCGAATCCTTCTCCCCCTCTCTCTTGGACCTTGCACTCCCCCCAGGTCTGGGAATTATGCTTACTTGCCATTTCGTTTATTAAGAGAAAAGGAATTTTTTTAGCCAGAGAGAGCTCACTGACTTCATAGACACCTAACACCATTGACATTTTGTAGGTCATCGTTGGTGGAAGTATCAGAAAAGGCTTAAAGAGGGAATTGGCAAGGGGAAGGATATCACAAAGCATAGAAACAGTATTTATTTGTTCTCAGTGGCTCATTTTCTTCAGGGCCAGGAGAGTGAAAAGTCTCTGTAATTACTAACTACAAATGTTTACGTTATCCAGGGAATTGCAAATTCCCTTTAATTGCTGATAGCAGTTCAGATACTTGAGGTAGAGGAAGTAAAACGTAGAGGGAATAAGATCAGTCCTTACAGCCAGTTCTCACTCTTTCATTCTGGGGAGAAATAAGCTGCTGTGAACACAGGGGCAGTACAAGGACAAGGACAGTTTAGCTAAAAGCTCAAGTCCTTCAAAAAGTTGAAAATAAGCCAGCATGTTGTGGTACCAAGCTCATTTGAAAAATTATCAAATAGCATCACAGATTTCTATAGAGCAGGTTATAATTCACCTGCGTATAACCAAGTGTTTTGATCCATAGAGTAAGTATACAGGCTCACGAGGCAAAATTTCATGTTTGCAGTAAATTTACCTCTTTGAAAATCCCCTTTGAACACACAATTAGGTCATGCTGCTGCCATTTGCTTACTTCCCCTTGTAAACTGCTCGGCAGACAAAACCCTACCTATAAACTAATTAAGTATCTTGAGAGCCTTAGCAAACCAAAAAACACGTAACTACTGAAATAAAGTGTTCTGCCTCAGGAAGATATCCTGCATTTAGAAAAGTATGTTGCGTTTTACAACAATACTGAAGCACCTCTGAGATGAGTCCTGTGGGAAACTAGGATTTAAAAAAAGTCACCAAAGGCAGGTTAAAAATGCAGTTATGCTTGTCACCAGTACTGGGAATTTTATTATAATATTCATTAACCACTGTGTTTATCAGAGAACTTGTATCTACTTAACTCATGGCACCCTGGAAAAGATTTCCTGAGGATAATTAAAACCTGAAATCCTGGAGGATTAACATCAGCAAATCCCAGCCCCCTAGGTCTGAGGGATTGGTCTGAGGATTCATAGATGTCTTTTACATAGTCATTAGTGTTTTGGGCTGCCAGTTTCATGTACTAACAAAAATGGCCAGTATAGTCTTTTGTCAAATTGAACAAAAACAAAGTGCATTAGGAGGGTCCTTGGGCCAGGTAGTGAAGTATTTGACCTTACACCTTTGTTTTGCTTCTGAAATGGCTTTGTTTTCCCCCTGCATTCAGTCATTACCTAGGTCATCAGGGCAAGCTTTAGAGTGTTTCCTTTATTCCTGTAGGGCTCTTTCACTCACACACTCCCATACAAATATATATATATATATGTATATGTATATGCATATACATATGTGTATATATACATATATACACACATATATATACACACACACATACGCACACATATGAGTATATATACATATATGTATATATACATATATATACACATATACATATATACATGTGTGTGTATATATATATACACACATATATGTGTGTATGTATATATATACATGAACAAAGAAAGGGAAGGTGTGAGAAAATTCCAGATAGTAGTAGAAAAAATGCATGACAAAGATATTGAGAGGAAGGAGGAATAAATAAAGATGCCATACTAATAATATAGTAAAAGCCAGAGGACTAATAGACAGGCATTTTCGTTTAGGAAAATGGGAAACCACATCTAGGATACATACACATTTTTTCATTTAAAAGATCACGTGCCAATTGTTTTTTTTCACTGATGGCAACTACTGGTATGAGGTAGGGTCAGCAGCTTGTAGCGTACGTTAAGTAAGAGGAGGAGGCTCCTAAATGCAGATAAATTGACAGAAAGTAATTTTCAATTTCTATTGCCACAAAATGACCAGATAAGCAGGACCCCTTTACAGTCCTCCTTTGAACACAAATTTGGCTAAAATATATTCATGGGGTTATGGAGATACTGACACAGTATTCTTGAATCACAGTCCTGGAGAAAAAAGTTGACAAAATAGAAAATACTAGGTCTTGTGGAGTCTTTTTCCCCGAAGCAGAGATGTAGAGTCGAGTCCTAAAAATCCACCACTATACAAGTAATACTGCTCAAATAGGAGTGTGAGAAGACAAAACGCCATCATAACATCTAAGTAATTAATGAAATTCACAATCATATGAAGGAATAAAAGTTGAAAATATATGAAATCTACAGAATCTCCCACGAAATACACAGCACATACACACAAGGGAGCGTGAATCCTAATGTGTTGTCTTTTTAGATATTTTGTTTTTATTAAAGCTTTCACAGGTGCTACAGTTACCAAACTAGAAAGCAAATACTGATACATTAATACATAATTGTAAGATATTCTTAAAAAAAAAACTGTTGAGTTTGCACATTTTACATTTTCCAAAATCCTTGGGTTAAAGGTCAGCACACAAAAAATGAATCCCCAAAAAGACAGTGTCCATTAGGTGTAGTTAGGGAGATCCTCACTGCTATATACTGTACATATACTGCCTGTCATCTGCACTTGGAAAGGAAAGGTGAAAAGTGAAAATCATTTGGTCTTCCATGCCATTTTCCTTTATTCTCTCCACCAGGCTGCCAAAATTCAAAGTATTGTGAGGATTCGTTAAATATGTGCTATGCAGTATTGTAACACATGAACAGCATTTTTTGCAAGATATGGAGGGCTGCCAAGACAGGCAGGGGCTGGGGCACATGGTATACATGGAGAAGCTGAAGGTGGGTTTGTTCAGCCTGGAGAAGAGGCGATTGAGGGGGAACCGTACTGCTCTCTACCTCATGGGTGATCTTAGAGAAGACAGAGCCAAACTGCCTTTGGAGAGGCACAGTGAAAGGATGCAAAGCAATGGACACAAGTCACAACAAGGAAAAAAAATATCTCCCAATGAACAAAGTTGAACCCTGGAGCAGGTTGTCCGGAGAGGTCGTCTCTGTCCTTGGAGACATCTAAAAGTCTCCTGGATATGGCTCCAGGCAACTGGGTCAACTGCAAAGAGCTTCACTGAGCAAGGGATGACCTCAGAGGTCATATTCTGCAATGTCATGGTAACTATGCAACCTAGAAAGGTACGGAGCCACTTGCATAAAAGCAGCAATTTTAGATGAGGCCACAAAAGTGGGAAGATATAAGAGTAAATGGCTAAGCTTAAAAGGCACTAAAAATACCCTTGTTCATATCTCTTACAGTATTTAAAAAACAAAAGGGATCTGAAATTCTGATTTACAAATGAATCACATTTCTGAAGTAGAATACATAAAGAAAATGGTTCGAACACTGATAATCTCCGATTTCCCTGGAACATAAAGTACAAGCAGAATTCCCAGCTGGTTAAGGTAGCAAACATGGGGGTGGAGAGAAAGACTAATTATACATTAGCTCAGTTAAACTAATTCATGGGGGACTGCATCACATGAATTGATGAAATAAATGTTAGTATATGAAATGATGGAAGAACTAGTAAACATGTAATCATTGTAAACCCATCTCTGTGATAGGTAGCCTGGATTTGTAAATGCTCCAGTAAAAATGAGACTTTAATAGAGATTAAACCTGTCCAACCTGCATATATGCTACGATTTGTTTTCAACAGCAATTAAACTGACAGTAAAATCAGCAGAAAAAGAGCGTAACCATCAACCGCAAACAGAAGGCAGCCCCTCGGAATTTCCTGGAAAAGTGAAGTAATGATAATCCTGAGGGACAAAACACAGTTTAATTATACAAAAACACAAATTAAGTCAATAGAATCAAGGTGTTTGATTATACCAAAAGGGAAATAACTTGGATGTTAAAACAAAAGACAAAAAGATTCTTTTACAAATCTTTACGTGGTGTAAATCCTACAGCTGTATCAAAGTCAGGGGTAGATCATGGCTATGTAGATCATGGCTAGGGATCCAAACTTCGAGAAGTTTATTTTGGAAGAAAGTAAAGTATAGTTCATACCCTTCCTTTCACATTGAATAGTGTTTTGTTCTTCAGTCCTCATAATTCCAACAAATTATTTGCAAAACAAAATAATATTCAAGGCGCTGAAACTTCAAGGTTTAGAAGAAATTCACAAAAGAGGGCAAAGCTGATAGCAGAATGTCAGCTTTTGTGCCCATAAACAAAGCTGCTGCTTCTCTATAACCCTGAGGTCTACAGAATGTGCTATACACAATGTTTATCATTCAAAACCCTTATTAACACATTTCTTTCACCTGGAAAGACAAACACATGTTTATGCAACTTTGATAAATGCCCTATTTTAGTAAATTCAATCAGAGTATATTGTTATAAACAGGTATACTTTTAAGATAGGCAAGAAGCATTTCTATAAAAAGGTGCATTTATATATTTCCTATGTGATTATGCTTAATTTATAGAACTTGCCCTCAGAGTGTATTTACATAAAACACAAGAGATCCCATCAGGATCTGCAGGTTAGCACTGAGGGTATCAGCCAGCCTTGGTATTCAACATGAAGTTTCTTCTCTCCTCCACAATTTCTCCTCTGTGACACTGAATAAATAACAGACTTGCCGTTTTTGAGGGTCCCACACAAAGGTTTTGTGATAATCTTCTGAATCTGATCGTAGATTCTATGTTTGGTTGTATAATTCAGCTAGGATGTCTTTTAGAAAGACCTCACATCTTGATTTTGAAACTTCGGCTAATGGAGAAAACATGACCTTTTTATTAGATGATACAACAGTCACCTTCAGCTTAAGAAAAATGTATATTACATTTAAATAGGAACTGAATTTCAGCCTTTGAAGTAAGTCACTCCATTGCTCCGGGCTTCTTTTTCCACCTGCTGTATTTTGTTCACTTAGCCCAGATTAAACCAACACGTTGACTGCAAGCAAAATTCATCTTGAGCGATTCTTCCATCTCACCCACGATGACTCTTTCCCCCAAGAAAGTAGCTCTTGTGCTCGTCCTTGTGCAGTACCAGTACAAACCAAGCTGCTACCTCATCCAAAACAAGGCAGGGGGCAGGTTTTTGCCCATGTAGGACTTAGAGAATCTGCTGTGAATAAGGGGTGGGGAAAAGCATCCAAGTCACCTGCCTCCACCTTTCTGAGCAAAAGCACAGAGGTGTGTGGCATACAGAGGAGTGACATGCCATTGCCCCACGACCACCAACAGGGATTTGGAGAGATGCATTCCTGCATCAAGGGTTATTACCATCTCCGAGCACATTCTGGAGGTAGGGGAAGGAGCACCTCCTGCCCAGGCAGTATGCGTGTGACAGCTGGAGGAGGAGGAGGAAGGTGTTTCCTCTGTGGGGCCACCCTCAACTGTGCCACATGGCTGGTGCTGTTGCCACCAGGTTGATCAGCAGAGAAGGTCCCAGAGTCACACTGGGACTGCCACATTTATATCACAGCTTTTCTGGGAAGGGAGTCTTCCCTTACTACTGCTGCACAGTGTCTGTTACAGTGTCTGTTAGAGATAACATTGCACAGTGTCACACAAAGAGAAGAAAGACGTACTGGTGCTGACTTGCGATTGGAATAAATTGTTAAATTTCTTCTCATAGCCTGCTGCAATTGAAATTCCTACTCAATGTTTTTTCTGCTAATTTCTAACTTGTGTTTATTTAGGGAAAAAAATTTAGATGGCTTAAAAGGGTAGGAATCCTCCCACTCTTAGCACAATACTTTCAATGATTTACTTTCCTAGCTAGATCTTTTTCCCTTTATTACTCAGGTAAATGTCGAACAGCAGTCTTGGCCTGCGTACAGTAGATAATGCATGTTGACTCCACTTCTAACAAATTAACGACAAAGACACCACTTTCTGAATATTCATTTTCTCAGAGGGATTGGATTCTTTCTGCTGATTTCAGCAGCCTTTGTTCTCAACAACCAACCACCACTATTATCATCTAGTAAACATGACATCCTGAAGCGAGGGTTCAACCGACTCTAACAGAATTCTGACAACACCCAATTGACTAAAAGAAACGCGGGGAGATACCTGAGATGACAAAACATTTTAAATGTTAGTAAATTATGACCTTAACGTGGCTGCTGCCAATGGAGAAAAATGGCATGTCTAAATAGCTGCAGACAAAATGGTGGGCGGGAGGAGGCAGAGCTCCACAAGTGATAATTTACTTAGTGAACTATATCACAAACAGTATTGTAATTTTGTAATAGATCTGAAGTGGAGAAAAAGGCAACAAGTAAAATCTTCTTAATGAGCATTTAAACAGAAAGTCCCCAAAGCAAGAACTGAATCGACATGGGCAAGTCTCACTGAACCAAATCTCACTGACGCTTTGCTATCTCCTAAACTGAGGTGACAAGCTGTCCGCCCCGGGGAGAACAGAGAGCCATGAGCTGATGAAACGGGGGAATGTACTTAGATATGAGTACAGCCACCCAGTTCTAATCTCTCCCACCAAGTATCTTGGCTGTATAACCCTTGGACTTGCACAGGCTGCCCTAATTGACAGGCTGTTCAAATGCTGCACTTGATGCTTCTTTTGCCTTTGCTTTTCAGGATTTTATATTAGCTCATACAGACATTATAAGTTATTTACTTAAGTGAGGAGGTATTCAGATGCTTTGCGACACAGATACATGCTTTAAAGAATTTTCCAAAGCACTTACTCAGTCAACTGCCATCACAGCTAATGAGCATGAAGCTTTTCAATGTCTTGAGATCTACACATTTCTTTCAAAATCTGGACTATATGCTTTCTGAGGTCATTTAACACCACTC